>NC_037336.1:50937960-51243960 GCF_002263795.3 Bos taurus
TGGAGAGAGACACTTTTGACAATGAAAGCAGATATTAATTATGATGGACATTAAATGTAAACTAGGACTGTGGCATCTGGTCCCATCACTTCATGGGAAATAGATGGGGAAACAGTGGAAACAGTGTCAGACTTTATTTTTTTGGGCTGCAAAATCACTGCAGATGGTGACTGCAGCCATGAAATTAAAAGACGCTTACTCCTTGGAAGGAAAGTTATGACCAACCTAGATAGCATATTGAAAAGCAGAGACATTATTTTGCCAACAGAGTTCCATCTAGTCAAGGCTATGGTTTTTCCTGTGGTCATGTATGGATGTGAGAGTTGGACTGTGAAGAAAGCTGAGCGCCTAAGAATTGATGCTTTTGAACTGTGGTGTTGAAGAAGACTCTTGAGAGTCCCTTGGACTGCAAGGAGATCCAACCAGTCCATTCTAAAGGAGATCAGTCCTAGGTGTTCATTGGAAGGACTGATGTTAAAGCTGAAACTCCAGTACTTGGCCACCTCATGTGAAGAGCTGACTCATTGGAAAAGACTCTGATGCTGGAAGGGATTGGGGGCAGGAGGAGAAGGGGACGACAGAGGATGAGATGGCTGGATGGCATCACTGACTCGATGCACATGAGTTTGAGTGAACTCTGGGAGTTGGTGATGGACAGGGAGGCCTGGTGTGCTTCGATTCATGGGGTCGCAAAGAATCAGACACAACTGAGCGACTGAACTGAACTGAACTGAGGACTGTTTCAGACAAATCGGGATGTACAGTCACCTTGAGCTATCCTACATCCTGGCCAACTTGATATTATCCAGCCTTCCTATTTCTGCCGGTCTACTTGTATGAAGGTGCGTTCCTTTTCATTTTCTCTTGTTTTTCTCTGATTATGTTTAAGCACATTTTTCATGCTTGGATTTTCTTTTCTGTAAATTACCTGTTTATATGCATTATCCATCTTTCTTCAGTTGGTATTGCTACAGGGTTTCTTTGTAGACTCTAGATATTTTAATTATTAGTTATAAACATTGTTGATGTCTTCACAGTGTTTGCTTCCTGCCTATTAACTTAATCCAAGGTATTCTTCACCAAAAAATATTTAATTTTAATGGAATCATACACATCAGCAAAGTGGATCCAGGGGTATGCCATCCAACTCCCTGTTCAAGAGAGACCTGTTATCCCAGCTGCTGGGGATGCTATTAGCATACATATTTTAGTTTTCAGCCACTAATGGCCTCAACTAGACTCTCAGTTGTATTCCGTTAACAGGGTATGCCTATTCCTTTGTCAGTACCATACATTGTTTTGTTTACTGTAGATTTGAAGTAAGTTTTGAAAATTGGGAAGTGTGGTTGCTGCAATTTTGTTCTTTTTCAAGATTGTTTTGGGAATTCTGTGTTCCTTGCAATTCCAAATGCATTTTAGGATCAATTTGATCATTTCTGGAAAAAAACACAGCTAAAATTTTAACAGGGATTATATTGATTTGTAGAACAGTTTGGGGGTTGTTGCCATTTTAACAATATTAAGTCTTATAAACCATAAACATGGTGCATCTTTCCATTTATTTAGATCTTCTTTAAGTTCTTTTAATAATGTTTTGTAGTTTCAGGGAACACACCTATCTTGTACTTTGGTTAAATGTATTCCCAAATATTTTATTCTTTTTAATGCTATTATAAATGAAATATTTTTCTTAATTTTATTTTTACATTATTCATTTCTTGTGTACAGAAATGAGACTGATTTTTATATGTTGATCTTATATGATCTTAAATCCTGTAACTTTTGGAACTCATTTATTAGTTCCAATAATTTTTTCTTACTACATGTCATATCATATCATATAATCTCTGAGCAGAGATAATTTTAGTTCTTCCTTTTGTCTGATTCCCTTGGGTGGAACTTCTAGTGCAGTATAAATAGCTGTGGTGAGAATATATGTCCTTGTCTTGTTTCTGATCTTGAGGGAAAGCTTTCGGTCTTTTAGCATCAGGTATGATGTTAGTGTGGGTCCCTTTGTCAAACAGAGAAAGTTCCTTGTTTGTTCAGTGATTTTATCATGAAAGGGTGATGGATTTTGTCAAATGATTTTTCTGTCTATCGAGACAGTTATGTGGTTTTTCCTACCTTTAATCTATTAATATGGTGCATTGATTGATTTTCATGTTGAACCAACCTTGCACTCCTGGAATAAATCCCACTTGGTCATGATGTATACTCATTTAATATGCTCCTGGATTGAGTTAACTAGTATTTATTGAGGACTTTTACATCTATGTTTATAAGGAATATTGGTCTCCAGTTTTCTTGTGATACCTTTGTCTATATTTGGTATCAGGATAATAATGGTTTCATAGCACGAGTTAGGAAGTATTGCCTCCTCTTCTATTTTTTGGAAGAGTTTGAGAAGTCTTGATGGTAATTCTTCAAATGTTTCATAGAATTTATCAGTGAATTTTTCACTGATTATTAAGATCACTCTACATGGTTTCAGCTTGAATGGTCTTTTTACACTCCTACTATGTGAAGTGAGGACTGCCCGTGTGTGTGTGTGTGTGTGTGTGTGTGTGCTTTGTTGTACACAAGAGCAGATTCTACATTCTACACAGGGCATATATTCAGTTCTCAGTTTATAATTGTAAGAAGAACTTCAGATCTATTCTAATAGCTGACCCAGTAAGATTTGTTCTTCAATAACTTTGCTCAGTTAAGTTCAGCTGGGCCATCAGTCTTATTATCTTAGGCATTTATACAATAACATTATTGCATAATAAGGATGTCAAAATTCCAGTAGGTGGAACCAGTGACTCTCTAAGGAAAATAAATTTATTGTATAGATGAAGTGAAATCATCATCATTCAAACACTTGGCAGATTTTATGTTTTGGCTTTTGTTTTATGTATGTATTTATTTTAACTTTGCTTTCATTGCAATTTGTATTTACTCACATATACAACTTCCTGTGAGAATTCAAAGGGAATTAAAGAAATGTCATGATAATTCTATCACACTATTTAAAGGATATAAATTTACCAAGATGTATAAATAAAACAATGAGAAAATAAGTAAATATTCACACATTTTTCAGCTCTTTTATGTGCTGAAGAAAAACTTTGCAGAAGAGACTCAGCAAATATTTCACCCTCAAAAATGAGAGTCTCTCTGGCTTTGTCTCACAGAATTCAGGAACATTCTAGCTATATTTAAGCCAGGAGAGCAAGTAAACCTCATCTCATTCACGCTGTGGGTGAGGGAAGCATAAGAGCAAACATTCACTGAAACTGGAAGCAGGCCTCCCTGGCTACTCAGGATGGTTTATAATAAATGGCCATCCAGTAAAGGATGCATTGTTTACATTTGTGTTCATGAGGTGTGAGCCTGTCCTTTTTGGGTGATGTGCTCAGCTCTTCCAGGAGAGCCCCCAAAAGTCCAGAGAAAAGCCAAAAAGGATGTATTTTCCCACTTGTTTCATGATTTTCTCAGAGTAATCAGTCAAGGCCAAATTGTTGTACATTGACTATTCAATACACGGTTCTGTGTTTATGGAGTTAGCACACAATACATGTGGAAGTGGAACAGCGGAACACTTGTTTCTCTCCTTCCACTGGAAACACGTGAGCAAAATCTAATCTCTAACTCTCTTCTACTTAAAAAAATATTTTAAAAAATTCATTGACCAAGAAAACTCTTTTCTTCTTCTTTCATGTTTCATATTTTTTCAACCAAACATTGAGCCAAGGGATGTAAAGGTGAATGAGACACTGTGTTAAGAGATGGGGATAGGAAGCAATACGCCCCTTGGTTCTCTCATGAGCTCACAGTCTGCTGGGGGAGATAGCATAATGTAGTCTCTGACATCTTCACTCATTTACTGATGAAATTTCCTATTCATTCGATGTAACACGCCCACACAGCAGGTACTGTGCTAAGCCTTTTAAAGCCATGGTTCACAACTTTGGTTCTAATGCAGAGAATCCCCTGGAAAACTTAACAAAGATATCTTGGTTCACCTTCGGAGATAATGGTTTCAGTGGTTGGGATGCAGCATGGGCACTGGGGCTGGGAACAACGTCCTGGGAGATTCAAATTGCCCTCAAGGCTGAGAACCACTGTTCTAAAGAGAGAAAGGTATTCTTCCTTTCTTCAGGGAAGAAGAATATCATAATATCCTGGGAGAAACAGACAAGCAACCAGACAATTATAATCCAGTGTGCAAAGCCTTTGATAAACATGAGTGTGGGGAGCTGTGGTCTTTCTTCTCATTTTACAAATGAAGAATCTGAGGGTTTCTCATGTTAGTGGATTTGTCCAACATTATGGATTGAGCATGTAGGCGACAGAGTCAGGATAGAAACCTAGATCTGTCAGATCAGATCACTACACTAACTCCCAGAAAACAGAAACTATACTTCCCAATAGAAGGGAAAGCTAAAAACCAGGATTTATTTTCATTATTTTAGAAGGATGTTTACAGTGCTCTAGTATGGATAAAGTGCTCACGTGAATTTCTAAAGATTTGTAGGTGAAGAACTATAACAACATAAAAATACTGATATGATTCCATGTTCTTAAAGTATTTACCAAATCTACTATAAGGAAATCATGCAAAGTCAATATTTTTGCATCATGATTCCTACGTCTCTTATTATATCCACTTAACACAATTGGGCAATGTTTATTTACTTATGATTCTCATGAAAATATGGAAACAGTGAATAGAATTTTGGATGTTAGGATGGAGGCCTCTTTGATAATCTGATCCATAATGATTAACTCTTGAAATGTGCAACGGTACTCTGGGCATTCTTTCTTGAAAGTGCCACTCTAGTTGGGCTTCTTTGCTTTCCCAGAGACTTCATAGCATCCTCATATTTTTATGCAGGAAACTGTAAAAATCTGAATGCAAAGTTTCTGTTTGTTCTATTTTAGCTTTTTATTTTTCATTTTTTTTTCTTTGGGAAAACTTTTGCCTGTGGAAAAACATCTCAGCTCATCATAAAAAGGGTCTACACAGGCAAAAAGCAAAAGAACTTTTCTGTATTTTGTACTAATGTTTTATACATCAGTGAGGTTGTGCATGGCATGTCCAAATTGAAAAGAAAAAAACTGAAGCAGCATCTCAGCGATGTCCATCTGGAGGTTTCCTGAATAAGGATTATTAGCTAAACCCTAGAAGAAACCCCTAGATCTTGCCAAAAGAAGGCTGGAGGTGGAACTGACAAAAACAAACAAACAAACTGAATTTTCTATCCATATTGCAGCAGCAACCCAGTTAGGTAAAGATTCCATTTCTTAAAGTGATTTTAAAAAGAAAAAAAAAAAACCTCAGTGATGCAAATATTTTGTGAGGATAAACATTTGAGCATCATTGAGATATTTAATAGTTATATTAGAATGTTTTTGATTTGGAAATTTCTGAAACTTTAAAATATTACAATTATTCAAATTATGCATATCTGTAGGGGTTCTTTTAAATGTCATATAGCTGTTCCATTTTTATCTGTGAGACTCGACTGAAGTTCTGTTGAGCTGATTGTATGGAAAGGTCCTACAAAGTTCAAGATACATTTTCTTCCCTAGATTTCATGATAATAATAATCAGAGGTTACTGCTTTTGGTCATTATATGGAATAAAAACTTTAGTTATTTCCATCCATTGGTTTATATATGTAAGCCAGCTTCTTTTGGAGCCACATCCAGGAAGCAGATATCTGGGGTTTTTGCTGTTATCTCAAAGAGACTGGGGCCCATATGAAATTTAACATGGGCAGCTCAGCATAAGATGCTTCATGGTGGGCATTCAAACCTGAGGAAGCAGTTTATGGAGTATGGAAAGAGCTATTCCAGGATATAAGGTTATATGTGGGATATGGAGTTTGCCTTTTCTACAAATTATGTGTGTAACTGGGCCGTTGTGTAGCAATGTTATTGTGAACACAGCCCTCTGTATCAGCAAGCATGTGAGTAATGACTCCCAACACCAAAGCCAACTATCTTAACAATAAGAAACTTCTGTTGTCCTACATATCAAGAAATCCTGAGTCAGAGTGTTGTCAATTTATTGGCTCACTGATTCATTAAGAACCCACGTTCTTGCCATTTCTTTTTTCCTCGTTGTTGCAAAATTGTTCATGCAGTTTCAGGCATAACATATCACAGTGTCCAATAGTAGAAGAAAGATGTTTCATCTCATGTGTCTCTTTATTGAGAGGAAGTGAAAGTTTCCTGAAGTCCCCAGAAGACTATGTCCGTAGACTGGAACTCAGTGTTGTGCACTTATCTAAACCAGGTACTCACAAAGGAATCAGAATGATCTGAATTGTATTCCTTGCCAGGTTTTATTCTGAGTCATATGAGAGGACGGACACTTTAACTGAACTGGGGCCACTTCTCGTAAGGGAGAAAGTGAATGACTGTTAGCTGGGCAAAAATGGGTTACTCTCTGGGGGATTATAAAGAAAGTGATAGAGGAGAGTGATAGAGGGAAAAAACCATTCAGGGAAATAAGACTCAGAGATGCTTCTTTATAGGAACAGGCGGACTATAGGAAGCAACACAGTAAAAGGACTCTATTTTTAGCCAACCAAAGTGGATCTCTATGTATAACAGGTCAGGATTGTGGGTAAAACATAAAAAGGATTTGGAAACTGTCTCCTGGTCACTGAATTGATGTCCATTTTGTTTTCTGGATGATTAAGCCAGTTAAAGTAATTTTTACAATGAATCAAGATGAGGGTGCAGTGTTTAAACGACTTGCTCAGGTTCACATGATACATTCGATGACCACTTCCAATCTGCAAATAGACATGGGAATGGTTTCTTGTGAATGCCTCTGACATCATTTATTCATTCATTTCTGCACAAGTATTTATTGAGCATCCATGTTCTAGGTGCCATTTTAAGCTCTGGATTTTGTATTAAACTATGAAAAGAAAGTCTATGCCCACATGAATCTTACATTGTAGCACAAGAAATAATCAAGTTATCAAGTGAATATATAAAGAATATATGGTGATAAGTTCTACGGAGAAAAAGCAATGCAAGGTAAGATGAGGCAAATTTGGTGTTTTTATATGTTTAGTAAGGATCTTACTGGGCTTCCCAGGTGGCGCTAGTGGTAATAAACCCTCCTGCCAATGCAGGAGACTTGAGACCGATTGGATCCCTGGGTTGGGAAGATCCCTTGGAGGAGGGGATGGCAACCCACTCCAGAATACTTGCCTGGAGAATCCCACGACAGAGCCTGGCAGGCTACAGTCCACAGAGTTGCAAAGAGTTGGATATGAGTGAAGTGACTTTACATGCATGCACACGAGGACCTTATTAAAAGTATTTGATGAGAGAATTCAAGGAGGGTGTGGCCATGAGGATATCTAGGGGAGGAATGTTCCAGGCAGAGGAAATGGAAGATACAAAGATCCTGGTGTAGGAGCTGGCTTGAAGGCCAAGAAAGTTAGTGTGGCTTGAGTACAGAATAAGGCAGCGAGCAATGAGTTGAGAGCGGTCACAGATCACACAGAGCACTGTTGGCCATGGTTCTCTAAGTGTATTCTCCAGACCAGCAGCATCAGCACCTCCCAGAACTTGATAGAGATGCAAATTACTGTGCTGCACCTCAGCTTCCTGAGTCAAGAAACTCCAGGTATGGCCCAGAAATCTGATCTGTGTTTTAAAAAGACTCCAGACATTTCTGATTCTGTTGCAGCTCAGGTTTGAGACCCAGAGTTGGAGGCTACGTTTGGATTTTGTTCTGAGTTAAATGGAGAGCCATTTAAGTGTTTTAAGCATAGGACAAAACTGGATTTTCATTGAAAACTGATCACCCTGGCTGCTTTGTTCAATACGAACTATAGGGAAGCAAAGGAAAGAAGCCAAGAAATCAGCTGGAGATTACTGTCATTGTCTGAGCAAGAAATGATGGTGGCCTGGACTGGAATGGTAATAGAGGTGGTGAGAAGTGGTTGGATTCTGCATTTATTTTGAGGCATAGCCAACAAGAATTGCTGATGGAATATATATGATATGAGAGGAGAGGGAGAGAGTAGATAGGAAGGACCCCAAAGGTTTTGGTTTCAGCAACTGGAAGGATGGAATAGCTCTTTATGGAGATGCAGAAAACCATAGAGGTGGATGGTTTAAGGGTGAAAATGAAAAGTGTGGTTTGGGGATAAATTTTGGCTGTTGTCAGGGCATATGTGCTATTTAAAGCAATGGGCCTGAGGACTTCCCTAGTGGTTCAGTGGGTAAGACTCTGCTTCCAAAGCAAGGTGCCCAAGTTTGATCCCTGGTCAGGGAACTAGATTCTACATGCCACAACTAAAGACCCTGCATGCCACAACAAAGATGGAAGATCTTGTGTGCCACAACCAAGACCCAAGGCAGCTAAATAAATAAGTAAGATAAATATTAAAAATTATAAAACAATGGGTGCAGATGAGATCATTTAGGGGATGAGTACAGATGGAGAAGCAGTCTTAGAGCTGAGCCCTGAATATCTGAGAGATAGGGGATGAGGGGAAACCAACAGAGGAAACTGAAAAAGAGTAACCTGTGAGATTGGATGTTCTTAGGATGTTCTTAGTTGCTCAGTTGGGTCCAACTCTTTGTGACCCCATGGACTGTAGCCCACCAGGCTCCTCTATCCATGGAATTCTCCAGGCAAGAATACTGAAGTGGGTTGCCATGCTTTCCTCCAAGGGATCTTCCCAACCCTGGGATCGAACCCAGGTCTCCCACATTGCAGGCCAATTCTTTACCATCTGAGTCACTACAGATTGAAAGAGAAAGAGAAGATGATGCCCTCAAAGCCAAATTCAGAAAGCGATTGAAGGGAGTGGCAGCAGGGGTTGAGATAGGGTGAGGAGAGCCAGGCACTTGCCTCGGGTACAAAATCTAAAGGAGGTAGCAAGAAACGCAGTCATCAAAATAATTAATATCAATGTAATATTTATAAAAATAAAATTTTACTTAAACAATCCGTGATAAACAAAATATCACAATTTAAGTCAAGACAAGATCAGACCCTCCAACTCACACCACTTAACTTACGCCTCTCACTTTGGTCCTGGCCTGGCCAGATTTTATCTTCATTTACAGTTTTGGTATTTGGTTCATCATGAATTTTTTGTATTTATTTTCCTTTGAAAATATTACAGTGAAATATTACTTTCAATGTTTGGGGCACTTGCTTAAAATTTGCACTGCAATGAACACCTCACTTGCCTTACCTACACTCAGGGTTAAAGAGAGGCAGAGGATGGATTGGGTTGAAGAATACAGAGCTGGGGTTGACACATATACACTATTGATATTACATATAAAGTAGATAACTAATGAGAACCTACTGTATAGCCCAGGGAACTCTACTTACTGCAGGTCACTGTGGTGACCTGAATGGGAAGAAAGTCCAAAAGTGAGAGTCTATGTATGGCTGATTCATTGTGCTGTACAGTAGAAACTGACACAACATAACTCCAAAAAGTTAATTAAAAAGTCCAATTAAAAAAAAATAGAATATAGAGTCAGTGGTGATTCTGATGAAAACTAACTCAGTTGTGCTGTGAAGAAACATGTAACCAGGGAGGGTTCAAGAAGGCATGGGAGGAGGAGAATTGAAGACAGTGAACCCAGACTCTTCTTTTAAAGAATTTTGCTATGAATGAAGCATGGAGAAATGGACATTAGCCTCAGGGCACATGGGTTCCAAACCAGGTTCTAGTTCATATAGAGACTATTACAGCAGGTTTATATGCAGAGAGAAAGATAGAGAAGTTGGCGGGTTGATCATTTACAAGAAGGGATGTATACCATAAAGAGAGCAGATGCTGGAAAGTTGTGGATGCGACTGTGCTGATGAGGAGGGAGTCTATGGCTTGGAGTAAAGACAGGGAGATATTTTCACTTTTACCGGAAGCAAATCAAGTCAGTTTACAAAAGGACAAATGTTAAGAACATATGAATTTTTTTTTTTAAGTTAATCAGATCAGATCAGATCAGATCAGATCAGTCGCTCAGTCGTGTCCGACTCCTTGTGACCCCATGAATCGCAGCACGCCAGGCCTCCCTATCCATCACCAACTCCCGGAGTTCACTCAGACTCACGTCCATCAAGTCATTGATGCCATCCAGCCATCTCATCCTCTGTCGTCCCCTTCTCCTCATGCCCCCAATCCCTCCAAGCATCAGAGTCTTTTCCAATGAGGTGGCCAAAGTACTGGAGTTTCAGCTGTAGCATCATTCCTTCCAAAGAAATCCCAGAGCTGATCTCCTTCAGAATGGACTGGTTGGATCTCCTTGCAGTCCAAGGGACTCTCAAGAGTCTTCTCCAACACCACAGTTCAAAAGCATCAATTCTTCGATGCTCAGCCTTCTTCACAGTCCAACTCTCACATCCATACATGACCACAGGAAAAACCATAGCCTTGACTAGATGAACCTTTTTTGGCAAAGTAATGTCTCTGCTTTTGAATATGTTATCTAGGTTGGTCATAACTTTCCTTCCGAGGAGTAAGCGTCTTTTAATTTCATGGCTGCAATCACCATATGCAGTGATTCTGGAGACCAGAAAAATAAAGTCTGACACTGTTTCCACTGTTTCCCCATCTATTTCCCATGAAGTGGTGGGACCGGATGCCATGATCTTCATTTTTTGAATGTTGAGCTTTAAGCCAACTTTTTCACTCTCCACTTTCACTTTCATCAAGAGGCTTTTGAGTTCCTCTTCACTTTCTGCCATAAGGGTGGTGTCATCTGCATATCTGAGGTGATTGATATTTCTCCCAGCAATCTTGATTCCAGCTTGTGTTTCTTCCAGTCCAGCGTTTCTCATGATGTACTCTGCATAGAAGTTAAATAAGCAGGGTGACAATATACAGCCTTGACGAACTCCTTTTCCTATTTGGAACCAGTCTGTTGTTCCATGTCCAGTTCTAACTGTTGCTTCCTGACCTGCATACAAATTTCTCAAGAGGCAGATCAGGTGGTCTGGTATTCCCATCTCTTTCAGAATCTTCCACAGTTTATTGTGATCCATGGAGGAGGAAATTAATTATTATGATTATTATTTGTGGCCCTGGGTCTCTGCTGCTGCATGTGGGATTTCTCTGGTCGTGGTGAATGGAGGCTACTCTCCGGTTGCACTGCATGGCTTCTCTTCGTGGTGGCTTCTCTTGTTGTGGAACACAGGCTCTAGGTGCTCAAGCTCAGTAGTTGCAGCTCTCGGGCTTAGTTGCCCCCAGGTGTGTGGAATCTTCTGGGACCAGGGATCGATCCCTGCATTAGCACATAGATTCTTAACCACTGGACCCCCAGGGAAGTCCCATATGAATTCTTAAAAGAGGAAAAGCAGTTTAAGAAGGGAAAAATAACACTAAAGAGCAGTGGTTGTGATTGTGAGCATTTCTGGCAGCAAAGACAATAGTGAGATGATATAAATGACCTAACTTATTATGGAGAGGAAGAAATACAACCATCACTTCATGGAGGAGCTGCTCCTAGAACTGACCCCTGTAACTACTGCATATGTGGCATGTGTAACAGAAGGGGTAAACATCCTTAGCAACTGTTGGCCTCACCCAAACAAAAGTGCAGGCAATGTGGATCATTCTTATGCTCTCCTTTGAGAAAAGGCCATGTCCTATGCTATGAAGGGAAGTTGTCTAAGTATTTAACCTTTCGCTATTTAATATGACATATCTTTGGACTTCTCTGGTGGCTCAGATGGTAAAGAATCTGCCTGCAATGCGGGAGACCAGGGTTTGATCCCTGGGTTGGGAAGATCCCCTGGAGGAGGAAATGGCAACTCACTCCAGTATTCTTGCCTGGAGAATTCCATGAACAGAGGAGCCAGGTGGGCTAAGTCCATAGGGGTAGCAACAAGTTGGACACAACTGAGTGACTAACACACACCACACACACATACACACACACACACACACACACATACTGTATCTGTAGAACTTCGACTCTAGAGGTACAGGCAGCTTAAACTTACTTTCTGTCTGAATCTCATTGTCAAACACATCAAGGTCATTCTGTCTAGCTTGGTGAATAGTCTATCAGCTCTGCTCCATTGTGGATTAAAGACAGAACTCATTCCTATGGATTAATTCCTGTGGATTAAAGACAGAACTCATAACCAAGTGGTGGTATTCACACATTTAAGAAAGTAAGGAGGTTGCTTTGTGTTTTTGCCCTCATGAAAGCTAGTGGAGGTGATGGAATTCCAGTTGAGCTATTTCAAATCCTGAAAGATGATGCTGTGAAAGTGCTGCACTCAATATGCCAGCAAATTTGGAAAACTCAGCAGTGGCCACAGTACTGGAAAACGTCAGTTTTCATTCCAATCCCAAAGAAAGGCAATGCCAAAGAATGCTCAAACTACCACACAATTGCACTCATCTCACACGCTAGTAAAGTAATGCTCAAAATTCTCCAAGCCAGGCTTCAGCAATACGTGAACTGTGAAATTCCTGATGCTCAAGCTGGTTTTAGAAAAGGCAGAGGAACCAGAGATCAAATTGCCAACATCTGCTGGATCATGGAAAAAGCAAGAGAGTTCCAGAAAAACATCTATTTCTGCTTTATTGACTATGCCAAAGCCTTTGACTGTGTGGATCACAGTAAACTGTGGAAAATTCTGAAAGAGATGGGAATACCAGAACACCTGATCTGCCTCTTGAGAAATTTGTATGCAGGTCAGGAAGCAACAGTTAGAACTGGACATGGAACAAGAGACTGGTTCCAAATAGGAAAAGGAGTACGTCAAGGCTGTATATTGTCACCCTGCTTATTTAACTTCTATGCAGAGTACATTATGAGAAACGCTGGGCTGGAAGAAGCACAAGCTGGAATCAAGACTAGCGGGAGAAATATCAATCACCTCAGATATGCAGATGACACCACCCTTATGGCAGAAAGTGAAGAGGAACTCAAAAGCCTCTTGATGAAAGTGAAAGAGGAGAGTGAAAAAGTTGGCTTAAAGCTCAACATTCAAAAAATGAAGATCATGGCATCCAGTCCCATCACTTCATAGGAAACAGATGGGGAAACAGTGGAAACAGTGTCAGACTTTATTTTTTGGGGGCTCCAAAATCACTGCAGATGGTGACTGCAGCCATGAAATTAAAAGACGCTTACTCCTCGGAAGGAAAGTTATGACCAACCTAGATAACATATTCAAAAGCAGAGACATTACTTTGCCAACAAAGGTCCATCTAGTCAAGGCTATGGTTTTTCCTGTGGTCATGTATGGCTGTGAGAGTTGGACTATGAAAAAGGCTGAGCGTCGAAGAATTGATGCTTTTGAACTGTGGTGTTGGAGAAGACTCTTGAGAGTCCCTTGGACTGCAAGGAGATCCAACCAGTCCGTTCTGAAGGAGATCAGCTCTGGGATTTCTTTGGAAGGAATGATGCTACAGCTGAAACTCCAGTACTTTGGCCACCTCATGTGAAGAGTTGACTCACTGGAAAAGACTCTGATGCTTGGAGGGATTGGGGGCATGAGGAGAAGGGGACGACAGAGGATGAGATGGCTGGAGGGCATCACTGACTCGATGGACGTAAGTCTGAGTGAACTCCGGGAGTTGGTGATGGACAGGGAGGCCTGGGGTGCTGCAATTCATGGGGTCGCAAAGAGTCGGACACGACTGAGCGACTGAACTGAACTGAACTGATGCCTTTATACCTCACATGTAGGGTCATAGACAGACCTGTGGGCAAAGCCATAGTTTTCCAAGGCAGTTGAAACTGTTTTGTTAAGACAACCCAAGTAGCATGACAGAAATGATTTTCACTTTAGTGTTTTCCAGAGAGGGTGCTACCAGACATCCACAGCCAAATCAAAATGTTATGTTGTACAGTGTATACTTACCATCTAGGCATCCTGCATCCTGACGGGCCTCCCAGAGTTGCAGAACACACCTCTTAGATGATTAGACTCATGAATGGAATTATTTATTATTGATCTCTTAAAGGTTGGCGTATATCATCCCAGAATTGTAATTTTCATTTAACAAATATTTTTAGTTTGTTATTCCTGAAAGTAAGTGGCTACTAGGATCATTTGGCACTTAAGAAGAGAGCCATTTAGTGTTCAGTTCAGTCAAATAAGCAAACACCACAATTAAAATATAGTCAAATCAAGTGTTTTGATGCACACTGACTAAATTTTTCAAATTTCAGCTTGTGGGGTTGGTACAAGTAAATCCAGCCAGAGCATGTGCCTTCAATGCCCTTTTCCCTTCCTTTTTTCTGTCATCAGTGCAGAAACTGCTAGGAGAATGAGCTGAGAAAATGCAACCGGTGGACCTGGGAGCCAGTCTGTCTAGGGGAGCCTGGACTGATCAAAGCAGGTGGAGGGAAGGAGTGAAGTCTCAGGACTGTGCTGGGTGGTGAGGGGGGAGACAGTGTGCCTAGGAGCCCAGAAAAGTGTCACAGGGTTAAACTAGTACAGACACTAGAGTTCTACTTGGGTGGGATCACACACCGCTCTCCCAGACTTAAAGTGCCAAGATCTTTGTGAAATCATGAAGAAGTCCAATCTCAAAAGGGGAAACTATTCAAGTCTCTGGTCTCTTAAGAGATGATTCATCTCTAAGTCATTTTATACTTTTTAAATTTGTCAGTGATATAATGGGAGCAAAGTTTTTCCTGTAAAGAAGACATAGGCTGTTTGTTTCTTGCAAAGGAAGTGAAAAATGAGGAAACCATCTGGCATTTGCTCAAAATATCTAGATAATTGAGGCCAAAGTATCTTTTAGCTTAATTTTATATCAATGAACATCCTTCATGCTCCCTTCCACATTTGCTGGGTAGAAAGAATCTTCAGGAAAGAGCTTGAGATTGTCTAAGAAGAGTTTTGAAATACAACAACTATTAATCCATTGGATTGTGTCCTCTATCCCTAGCAATTCTGCTTTGTTGAATTTCATATATATGTGTGTGTATCTATTAATTAAAGTGATATTCTTTAAGCAGCATTATAGATTGAAAACTCTTACCTTTATTGAAAATTTTACTGTGTCGATCAGATAGTTTTCATAGGCGATGTGATCGCTCTGTGATCTCTTGGAATTTGCATTTCAAAGCTGATTGATAGACAAAATGAGATGAAATTGATGTCCTTTCTGTACAATAGAGATGTAGGATGATTCTCTGCTGGAGAAACATTATTATTTACTGACAAGGTTATTTAATAAATTTAACTTTGCATTTTTAATGCAGAATCATATGTTTCTATACCACATATTAAAAGCTTCCCATTTCTTAAGAAAGCAAATTCATATTTATAAGACATCTAATAGATGTCTTATCACCTCTACATAAGTGTATAGAGTATTATTATATTATTCATTGAGAAATATATTGTTATATCGTCTCATGTGAAAAGATAAGTACCATCTTTCATTCCTAGTATTAATCTGGATTTTAAATTCTTAGTTTTCATTTTCTACAAAGTGTAGGCTACTTTTTGTTTTGCTGGGAATAAGTTAAAAAGTTTCAGGAAACATTGTAACTCCCTGTTTTTGCAACCCCATGAACTGTAGCCTGCCAGGCTCCTCTGTCCATGGGATTTCTGAGGCAAGAATATTGGAGAGGGTTGCCATTCCCTTCTCCAGGGGGTCTTCCTGACCTGGGGATTGAGCCCACATCTCCTGCATTGGCAGACAGATTCTTTTAGACTGAACCACCAGGGAAGCCCCAAATAAAAATGTTTATTTCATGGGAAAAAATAATAGTAGCACCCAATCAAACTTGAAACCATAGTGTAATACAGGTTCTAGCATAGCAGCTGGGTTCCTTAAATTTAACTGGTCACTATCTGAAAACTGCTGTCAATTTTGCATCAAAATTTCCCCTAAATTCTATTGCCCGAAATAATATGAAAAGATTATGTATCATGCTCTTCAAAGTTTAAAAACTGGATAATCCAATTAAGTCCTAGATTTGAAGGAAGCAAACTTTCCCAGAGTATTGAAGATGGAGAATTTTATCTTTGCTTTATGTTTTGCTGGGAAATACATAACAAGAAGCATATGACAGGAATTTAGTGTTGACCTTAGTATTCTGTATTTTTACAATAAGTCCCACTCTTCAAGTTTCTTCTCCTTTTTCCTCTCCTCCTGCCCCTGCTCCTCCTCCTCTTTTACTTTGGTTCAACTTGATTTTTGATAGAAATGATAAGCATCCCACTGAAGACTGTAATAGCTAATTAGCCAAACAGGAGGTCAGCAGCAATTTTTCTTAGTTGAAGGATCAACATGATTTCAAATTTATACTTCTCTCCTTTTTCCTAGACCGTTCCTTAACTAGCCATCAATTGAAAATAACTCTGGTCATTTTGGATGGAATTGCCTGTTTTTTGTTTTTTTTTTTTCCCTATCTTAAAAAACCTGCTTTAGAAGAACGAGATTTACCCTCTCACTTTAAGCAATTACAAAACTGAAAGAAATATACACGAAGTAATAGTTAGCAAGACATTGGCATCATGCAGTGAAGGACAGTGATTCCTAAGAAATGGGGCAGTAGAGAGGAAAGCCTCCTGATTGCTCCAGCTTACTTCTGGGAGAGAATTTTGAGCTACAGTGCAGAGAGGGGGAACCCAAGTGGATGTTTGCAGTTTATCTGAATTCTGTAACCAGTGAAAGTTTTTTTTTTAAAGCAATGGTGAAATAATGACTTTTTCAGCTTTTCAGACATAAGCTGAAAGACCTCATCACTAGCAGAATAGTACTATAAGAAATGTTCGTGGAAGTCCTTTAGGCAGAAGGAAAATGGTACCAGATGGAAATCTGGATCTGCAGAGAGAAATGAAAATACTGGATTAGTAGCTATATGGATAAACATAAGACATTTAAACCCCTTTAAAATATAGTTGACTGTTTAAAGCAAAAATAATAATGTATTTTGGGGTTATGACATACGTATGAGAAAAATTGAACAAAGTTCAGGAAAGAGAAATAAAAACAGTATTGTAAAATTCTTATATTATACATGAGGTGGTATAATGTCATTTGAAGGTAGGCTGCGATTTTACACATGAATCCTAAAACAATCACTAAAATAACACAGCAAAGAACCTTATCTGATAAGCCAACAAAAGAGAAGACAAAATCATGAAAAATGCTCAATTAGTTCAAAGGAAATCAGAAACAAAAAGAAGAAAAGGGGAACAAAAAGAAAAAAAGGCCGGTGGAATAAATAGCAAGCAAATAGAATGTGGGAGACTAAACCAAATTATATTATTAATCACATTAACTATAAATAGTCTTGATATCTCATTTAAAAGGTAGAGATACTCAGATTGGATAAAAGAGCAAGCCTCAAGTATATACTGTCTACAACAAAAATGTGCTTTAAATATAATGACACAAATGTATTACAAGTAAGAGGATGGGAAAAAATACACCACGCTAATCAGACAATGCTGAAGTGGCTGTATTAATGTTAGACAAAGTACCATCAAGAATGACAAATTACCTTCAAGAGGGGTTTTACAAAGTATTCATCTCTTTATGTAGTCTGAAATAAAAATTTTACAAAGACTAAATCTTGCCCTGATCTCTTTCAGCAATGTGATTTTTCAACTACAGTTTTAAAAACTGCAGACATAGAAAGCTCCTCCATGCATATCTTTCTTTTAAAACACTCTTTTTTCAAGAGATAGAGACAGAGAGAGGCAGAGAAAGACAGAGGGGGTTTGTGTCAAATTAGTACGCAAATACAGAATAAATTCTTAGCTCTCTGTCTGATTTTGAGTCAAAAGAAGACACGGGAATTTTCTTTCTTTCCTCATGAGGATTCCTCCTTTTATTATTATTTTTTCTCTTTGGTGTTGTTCTCTGAATGCCCCGAACTTCCCCCCAAACATGAACAAGCATCCTCATTCCACTTGGTAGTAAGCCCACAGTTGCTTATGCTGAGTCTGGGGTCCTCCTTGCATCTTCCCTCTCTCACTCTTCACATCTTACCAGGTGTCTGCTTTACCTCCAAGATGTACCCATAATCGGATCTCCTATCACCCTCATTGCTCTTACCTCCTTCAAGCTACTATCATCCCAGTCACTGGGATGGTCTTTTAAAATTTTTTAAATTAATTAATTTAATTTTGGCTGCACTAGGTCTTCATTGCTGCGGATAGGCTTTCTCTAGCTGTGATGAGCGGGGGCTACTCCTTGTTGCGGAGCTAGGACTTGTCATTGTGATTGTTTTTCTTGCTGTGGAGCACCGGCTCTAGGGTGCCTGGGCTTCAGTAGTTGCGGCACAAAGGTTTAGTTGTTCCACGGCAT
Source organism: Bos taurus (assembly GCF_002263795.3). Taxonomy (NCBI): domain Eukaryota; kingdom Metazoa; phylum Chordata; class Mammalia; order Artiodactyla; family Bovidae; genus Bos; species Bos taurus. The sequence goes on from NC_037336.1 coordinate 50,956,245, forward strand.
ATGGGATCTTAGTTCCTGGACCAGGGGTCGAACCTGTGTTTCCTGCACTCGCAGGTGGACTTTTTTTTTTTTTTTTTTGCTGACAAAGCAAGAGATTTTATTGGGAAAGGGTACCTGGGTGGAGAACAGTAGTACTGGACTACGAGGGAAGTCCCATGATGATCTTTATATGGATTTGCTCCTTCATTCTTGCCCCATAATAATATGTTTATCCATTTAAAGTCAAATCATGTCCTCTTCTTTTCAACACCCTCTACCCCAACCTGTGTTTCGCCTTCTCTCAGTGTAAAATCTGAAACCTTTACAGTGGTCCATAGCCCGGAATGATCTGATTCTCTGCCTTCTCTGTGAGTCATTTCCTTGTCTACTCATTCTGCTCAAACAACTGGCCTTCTTGCTGTGTTTCCAGCACACCACACATGTCCCCTCTTAGATTTCTGCACTGTTTTCTCTCTGTCACACTTTCTCTCCAGACAGTCTCATGGATAACTCCTTCACCTCAATCAGATCTTTGTTCAAACTTTAATGTTTCCATTAGATCTATCCCGACAGCCCTATTTGAAGTTATAACATCTTGGCTTCAAGTCCCCTCCTTGCTCCCCTAACTGCCTACCCTGCTCTACTTTATCCTATAGTTTTTATTACATTCTGACCTACTATGTAATTTACTTATTTATTATTTTTATTGTTGTATTATTAATTTCGTGGTTGGTCTCTCTACAGTAGCACAGAAGCCCCATGAGGATTGGGATTTATTTTTGTTCAGTGGTATATCCCAAGGCCTAGAACAGTACCTAAGACAAAGTAAAAGCTCAGTGTTTATTAATGATCAAATGGCCGTTGGAGGCTTCCCTTTTGGCTCAGTTGGTAAAGAATCTGCCTGCAAAGTAAGGGACCTGGGTTTGATCTCTGGGTAGGGAAGATTCCCTGGTGAAGGGAATGGCACCCTACTCAAGTACTCTTGCCTGGGAAACCCCATGGACAGAGGAGCCAGGTGGGATACAGTCCCTGGGGTGGCAAAGAGTTGGACACAACTAAGTGACTAACATTTTCACTTTCAAATGGTCATTTGCAGGGAAAAGACCTCGCCAGAAAAAAAAAAAACCCATATTTCAACTTTTCTGCCAAAATGTTTACCATGGTGCTACAATTGAGAATTTAAATTATTGGTTGGCAAACATCTAAAGATGACACTTAAAAATTGGTTTTTAATTGAAGTGTAGTTGACTTACATAAGCAGGACACTTTCGACAGATGAGAAGATAGCTAAAGATTTTAGCCACGTGGGCAGTTGTTTTATTTTTGTTCAATTTCTGTGGTAGAAATCCCTTGTTGTTCTTTTTTGAGTGTAATTCGTATACCATTCAGGCAAATGATTAATACATTATTACCTTGTTAGGCCTAAGGAGGTGGAGTTTCACCTGTTTAGTTATTGTCATTTGTTAGTCACGGAGGAAGGAGTTTATCTCTCAAATTGGAACATTTCTCTAGGCTTGTGGGTTTTTGAGAATCACTCTTAAGCTTTAGCAGAAAGTCTCAATGTATGTAAGTGGCAGTTTCTATATGGTAAGTCAAAAGATGGCACCCTTTATCTGGACAGAAATTCGGAATGAGAAGAGATGGAGCCAAAGCTTTGATGTTCCTGACTGTGGGGCTACAGGACACATGTAAGACTTGCAAATCCTGACCCCAACGGCTGTATTCCCTGCTCAGGACAGTAGAGTGGGATGACAGGACCAAAGAAACTGAAGGAAAATCAACCGGGGTAGGAGGTGAGCACATCCGTTCAAGGTGTATCCTTCAGGGGTTTGACTTCTGTATAAATGAGAGAGGTGGTTTCTTCAATCCTTTCCTTACCTGTGGTTGACACTTGTGGTTTGAATTTGTTGTTCCTCTGGCTAGTGGTATGTACAATGTGCACTGTGTTACTGTACAAGCATGTACAGTGTTTGAAGTGGCCAAGAGTTATATTTGCTTGGCCTTGCTATTTGCTGGAATGGCATCTCCATGTTTGATGTGGGTGTGATATCATCCTTTGGGCTCATTGAGGGCAGGGGCCTCATGTTTACTTCTTTTCATCGTCTTCTATTGCAATGATCTGGGCAGTGACAGCAGAAGTCAAGTAGAAGAAATAATCAATCAGTTTCCATTTATTGATCTTCTGCTATGTGACAGGAAATCTATTAAATATTTTACAAATGTGTACATGTATACTGTTATTGTGCTTTCATTCTCTGTGGTTTTCTTAGACCTCGTGACACTTTCTGGGAGAGATGGATTTATTTTTTACCTGACAGGTTATTTCAATACAGAGAATGGACAGGGAGTACAGGAGGAGGATTGGTTGGGGTGTGAAATAAGCAGAGTCACTATCAGCCCATCCTTAAGTAAACAGATCCAACCTGGGTCTCAATAAACAGTGAGAACACTAAAGTATGAGTCCAGCACTCATTGTGGGGAGCCCTTTGATTTCAGTAATTAAAAAATGAGCAATGGATACCAAGCCTTCCCAAATAGCTTCTGATGACTGACCATGGATCAGCACATTAATCAATAATGAAAATGATTTATGAACACTTTAATAGTTTATACTTTTATTATGTCCCTAACTCTACCAGGGTAAGTGTCAAAGCAAATTTTACTATTTTTCTATTGGTTCCTTCTTTTTCTCTCACTATTGTAGTTCAAATTTCATCCTAAAAATTTATCCTGACGAATTTCAGGACACTAGTCAAATTTTTACTGAAATTTGGTTGCATTATATGATTTAATTGGTCATTGTTGAAGTTTAGGGAATGAGCAATTTGTTACACAGAGATTTTCACTGTGGTGTTATTTGGAAGTAGTATAAGGGCTTCCCAGGTGTTGTTAGTGGTAAAGAACCCATCTGCTAATGCAGAAGATGTAAGAGACCTGGGTTCAATCCCTGGGTTAGGAAGATCCCTTGGAGGACGTACTGGCAACTCACTCCAGAATTCTTGCCTGGAGAATCCCATGGACAGACAGCCTGGCAGGACACCCCGTAGGATCACAAAGAATCGGATATGACTAAAGTGACTTAGCACCGCATAGCACAGGACAGTATAAGCAAAGTAGAATCCCTTTGGATTAAAACCACAGTGTCTCCAATGTCCCCTCTGTTCTTGGATTTGAAATGAAAATTAACTTTTAATTAATTTTGTAGTCACAGTTTTCCTCCTATCTCTTCTGTCATTGCTTTGCTTGAGTTCCCCATGCTCTACTGCTTGGATCAATCATTAACCCACTTATTCAACACTTCGTTGTTGTTCAGTTGCTAATTTGTGTCGGACCCTCTGTGACCCCATGGACTGCAGCACTCCAGGCTTCCCTGTCCTTCACTATTTCTCAGAGTTTGCTCAAACTCATGCCCATTGATGATGCTATTGATGTCAATGATGGATACACCCATCTCATCCTCTGCTGTCCAAGGGACTCTCAAAAGTCTTCTCTAGCACCACAATTCAAAAGCATCAATTTCTCCGTGCTCAGCCTTGTATGGTCCAACTTTCACATCCGTTCATGACTATTGGAAGAATCATAGCTTTGACTATGGACCTTTGTTGGCAAAGTGATGTCTCTGCTTTTTAATACACTGTCTAGTTTGTGATAACTTTCTTTCCAAGGAGCAAGTGTCTTTTAATTTCATGGTTGCAGTCACCATCCACAGTGATTTTGGAGCTCAAGAAAATAAAATCTGTTACTCCTTCTACTTTACCCCTTCTATTTGCCATGAAGTGATGGGATGGGACGTCATGATCTTCATTTTTCGAATGTTGAATTTTAAGCCAGCTTTTCACTCTTCTCTTTCACCCTCATCAAGAGGCTCTTTAGTTCCTCTTCACTTTCTGCCATTAGAGTAGTATCATCTTCATATCTGAGGTTGCTGATATTTCTCCCAGCAATCTTGATTCTGCATATAAGTTAAATAAGCAAGGTGACAATATACAGTCTTGTCCTCCTTTCACCATTTTGAACCAGCCAGTAGTTCCATGTCCAGTTCTAATTGTTGCTTCTTGACTGACATACAGATTTCTCAGGAGACAGGTAAGGTGATCTCGTACTCCCATCTCTTTAAGAATTTTCCACAGTTTGTTGTGATCCACACAGTCAAAGGCTTTAGCATAGTCAGTGAAGCAGAAGTAGATGTTTTTCTGGAACCTTCTATGTATGTATCCCTAAATGGTATATTGTTTTGTATTTCTTGTCCTTAAATTTCATTAAAATGGAATTATATAGGTTAGTCTTCTGTGACTTTACTTTTTCTCTCTTCAGTATTGTGGTTTCTGCAATTGGTCTACATTGTGCATTTTTAATGCTGCCTAATATTCCATTGAATAAATTAACCACAGTTATTTCTAATGTGGCAGTGGAGGTTTGGGGCTTCCCAGGTGGCCCAGCAGTAAGGAACCCGCCTGCCAATGTGGAAGATTAAGAGACTCAGGTTCCATCCCTGGGTTGGGAAGATCCCCTGGGGAGGGCATGGCAACCCACTCCAATATTCTTGCCTGGAGAAACCCATGGACTGAAGAGCCTGGAAGACTACAGTCCATGGGGTAGCAAAGAGTCGGACATGACTGAAGCAACTTAGCACACACACATGCAGTGGAGGTTTAGGCTGTTATGATCATTATTCGCGGTTACAAGAAACACTGCTCTGAACATTTTTGTACATGTTTTGTGGTGGACATATGCAAAACTGTTCTAACATATACACACACACATACATATGCACACGCTTAGAGCAGAATTGTCAGGTTTACAGCATGTGGATGTTAACTTGACAAGGTCATGCCACATTATTTTCTAATACATGGTGCTCATTAAATTTTTTTTTTAAACTATAGGATTATCCATGACTTATCCCCCACTGCTGCTTAATCACTGTATTCCTGGCTCTTGGCTCCTTATAGGAATCATTTTGATACATTAATTTGAACACCAACTGACCTCTCTTTATTGCTGTCTCTAATTATGAGAAAGATCACCTTTAATTTATTCCAGTGAAAGGATCTTAGGCCCTGTGTTGTGAGATTCAGAAGATGAGGGAATGTCCTCTTTCTTAGCTCCTCCCAGAAGTGGATGTACTATGAGGCTGATGATGCTGAATTTTCAAGACTCCTCATTTGCCTGGGCTCCTACCAGCATCATTTGGAAATACTCATTTTAGTATGTATTTTTAATTTATAATTTAAAATTCTTTTTCTTAAAAAAGACCCCGACTTATGTAAGTTTAAGGTCCCAGGAAACCTGAATTTGTCCCTTTGTTTCTTTTGTATTATAAACCCTTTACTTTGGGATTAATTTACATTTTATGACCTTGGTCTTCCCAATCCTCTGCAATAGCTTTTAAGAGACTTTCTAAACGATTTAAAACAGTTTCCCCTTGAATATTTAAAAATCACCTCAAAAAACACCTCAGACTAGTCATTTAACTCCATAATGAGCTCTTCCTAAGGGACATCAGCCCCGTTTTAGTGAGGTTTCTTGGAAAGGAGTCAAAATCCTAAGTTTTCAGCACAGTGGTTTAATCTATTTAAGATTCTTCTCGGAACCACTCAGTTTACTTTGCTTATGACTTGACTCTGTGGGCCATATAAAACTGAAGGGTCTGCTGTATGGTATTAGGGTTCTATAGTCTTGTCCCAGGGTTTTGCTATAATCTCTGCCCCATTTCTCTGAATTAAAATAATGGACAATGTCAGGTGTGATAAATCAATCAAGTAGTTGTGAGAAAGTACTGTGACCATAAATAGCCAGCAAACAAAATCTTAGAGTTATCAGAATATACTCACAGACCTCAGTTCAAGAAACACTGATGTGTAAACATAAAACTTGGCATTTTAGTCAATTTAGATGTTTTCAAACTCACAAGATGAGGCCTTTTCCCATTCAGGCTTCCTACAAGAGTATCTTCCATGGATGCCCATACCACCCAGACTTGTCTTACTCCCCCACCAACTGTAGCCTCCCTTTAAGTATTTCTGCTGGTTGCCCCTCTTCTTCCTCAGAGAATGAGGCATCTTTGTGTTTCTTAAAAATTCCAGCAGCACCTCAGTCTCTGAGAGGGTGTGCTTTGAAGATCTCTCTCCCCACCTCTGGAAGTAACACTAATCCATTCCCTGCCCATCTCAGATAATGTGATACTCAGCCAGAGGGAGGCCGTTCTTAGCCACAGACTAGCAGCTCCAGTTAATTTGCACGAGATATCTTATTCCTTCGTCTCTCTTTTGTAACACTTGTCTTCTGGTGAATATAAGACTCCTCAAGCAATAACAACTTGCATTTATATGGCCTTATGAACATGAACTCACATAAATCACATTCATTAGTACTGCTTCCCTTCGAGCTTCCTTTCCCAGGTGACTAGTGTGCCTCCAGCCTTCCTCCCAACCTCAGCTTCGCCTCTGTTATTGGTATAATCATCCTGACTCTCCCAGGGGAAGCCCACCTGCCCAGTCCTTTTCCTCACTCTTTTTCTTTTTTTTACTGGGGTACAGTTGCTTTACAATGTTGTGTTAGTTTCTACTGTACAATGAAGTGAATCAACTATGATGGTGTTTAGTCCCTCAGTAGTATCTGACTCTAAGACCCCATGGCCTGTAGCCCTCCAGGCTCCTCTGTCCATGGGATTTCCCCAGGCAAGAATACTGGAGTGGGTTGCCAGTTCCTGCTCCAGGGGATCTTCCTGACCCAGGGATCAAACTTGTGTCTCTTGCATTGGGAGGCGGGTTCCATTTCCTCCCTCTAGGACCTCCCTCCCATGCCCCTCCCCACCCCACCTCTCTGGGTCATCGCAGAGCACTGAGCTGAGCTCCTTGTGCTTCATAGCAGGTTCCCACTAGCTGTCTGTGTTACGTGTGGTAGTGTATATATGTCAATCCCAATCTCTTCAGTTCATCCCGCTTTCCCTGTGACCACATGTCCATTCTCTAAGTCTGCAGTGGAGTACTACTCAGTTGTAAAATGGAATGAAACTGGGTCATTTGTAGAGATGTGGGTGGACCTAGAGTCTGTCATACAGCATGAAGTAAGACAGAAAGAGAAACACAAATATTATATATTAATGCATATATGCAGAATCTAGAAAAATGGTACAGATAAACCTCATTCCTTCTTGATTCTCACACCAATTTAGCTGAGGCCCACGACTCTGCTCCTGCTCTGACAAGCCTCTGCACCTGCCCCTCCACTCACCTACATGTGCCTCCTGTTGGAGCCCCTCTTCCATGGGGTTTTGTCTAGAGGACTGAGGGCTCCTCTCCCATGTGAGCACCCATCTCTTCTCCAGCCCCCACATCTCCCTGGTTTTTTTTTTTTCCACTCTCTCATCTTTCCCCTGATACTGGGTAGCTCATCCAGTGAATAAATACAGGATAACGTAGTAGTTCATGACTGCAGGCTGGACAGCCAGAGTTCTTAAAAAGTTCAAAACATCCTCCTGTCCCTGGATATTTTGAGTAGGGGCTGTTTTACAGAAGTCTCCAGGCTTCAGTTTTCTTTTTTCATAATATGGAATTAACAATAGCGCTAACTTCTTAGAGAAGTTGTGAGGATTAAATGAAAAAATAAACATAATGTATTTCCCACAGTGCTTAGCACACAGCCCACAGACAATAAATGTTAGTTTTCATCACAGATTTATTCAGGACTGCTGATTGCTCTGTGTCCAGGAGAGTGAAATGTTTACATTTTATACAGTATATATAAAATATCAAAATTAAAAATGTCATGTGTTTAATTAATTTTTGACTAGGGCTTTTATTATGATTGTTTTTCTTTAAGTATTTGAAAAGATAACATTGTCTCCCTAACATTGCCTGGTGATATTTTTCCACATTGCTGAAATTCTTAACTAATAAATAAGCATTCATTTTATTTATTTCATTTTGCTGGAGGACGGGTACTATATTTTACTATTACTATTCCCATTTCAAAGATGGGGAAATGAAGGTAACATGTCCAAGGTCACAGAAGGACTAAGGGGGAAAGATAAGGCATCAGCCTAGACCTAGTGTACTCTTTGTGCAATTTTGTATCAATATTTTAAAAATGCACCAAAAAACCTAATCAGAATCTTCTGAATAGTAATCATGTGCTGAAAGATGGTGTATTCTTTTTGCATAAAAGATTTTCTGCATTACAGCAGGGGGCCCTACCCTGATGTGTCAGGAGGAAGAAGAAAATTCATTTCTTATACCAGCCTGTCAGCTGCCCTTTATGACTGAACCATATACCATTAGACAATCACAAACAGTGACAAGAGCTTTTGCGCTATAGTGATTCTCATGTTTGAATTGGTTTGCTGAAATGCTGCACTCCGCTGCATTACTGGAAAACACTACAAAGAACAGATGTGCAGGACCATGCAGTAGTTATCATTTAGATGTTTAATCTGGGTGTTTTAAATACTACTCCGGTTTTGTTCCAGTGTGCTTGATACGTGAAGTGTGTATTTTTAAGAGCTGCATTAAAAGCACAAAAAATGTTATATTTTTATGGATTAAGTAAATCCTTCATTGTTGATGTAATCACATCTTGAAAGTGACTGAAAATAAAAATCTTCCCAATTTTCATATACGCATAATTTTGATAGTGTATTTGTACCAATTTTACTGGAGTAAATTCACACCCTCTGCAGCTGGTTTAATTCTCATACCTACCTTAGGGAAGACTTCTATAGAAACACAGAAGATATGTGCAGTTACATTAACTCCCGGTAGATTACAAAAAGTAATCAGAACCAAATGGAAGATATACTCTTCATCATATATTTTCAGGCTTGAAGTAGTTTTTTTTTTCCTGCATACTAAAGCAAGTGGGGACCTTTTACATTATCTCTAGTCTCTTTATAACTCCTTGAGTAAGTGTATTGCAAATAAGCACATTTATCAGTGAAGACTGTTAGTAAAGAATATGATATTTATTCAGATGATTCAGAGACACAACGTTTGAAGAGTTTTTAAATTGCTTATTTGGTTTAGAGCCATATTCGCTTCTTGACTAAGATATTGTTAAGTGATGAAAGTAAGAAAGCTTATCATTTCACTGATCTCTGTCACAGCCAATGGAGACATTAATTTTAAAGAATTAAATTGTAGGAGTAGGCTATATGAATTTTAGTAATGAGTTTCATGTTTAAATTATTAGAAAATTTAATAGAACATATATTCCTAAGGTTAATTTTAAAGACACTACATTTCTTGAGTCAACATGAACACTCTAAAAGAGATTTTAGGATGAAAAATTAGTATAGAACAAAGCCCACTGTGGAGAACCACTAAGTACCAGCTACGATAATGACCTACTGCAAGGCACCTGGTTATACCATGGACTTGATCGTGGAGGTCGACTCCTGTTCTTTGTGTACATAGTGATGTGTGATACATCTTCTTTCCTTCTTTCTTGAAACTTGGAAAGCATATGATAAGGGGGCTGTGTGTATCCTCTGGCTCCTGCATTATAACAGGATTCTATGTAGTAAGGCCATTAAGACCTTAAGTTTATGAATGCATCAATGGTGACTTAGCTGGGAGATTGCAAAATGCTGTGGCTGGAAAACTCATGCTTGCATATTTATTTATTTAGAAATTTCCCCTTAACTGCCAAAAGGATATGGAGTGGCTTCCACACATAGAGCAATGGGGTAAATATATTAAAACAAATATTAGCCTTTTAGACAAACATTTTCTCATTAGTTTTCTCTCTGTGAAGAGAACGAGGTTAAAAATGGTTTGAAGTTTCTTAAGTCATTATGTTCTGTGGCTTTTCTAAAATTAGAGTGTCACGTTTTCAGTAACTGTGTTAGTATTTACATAATTTTATTAATTTTTATTACAGTTCAAAGCATACAACCATTTTACCAATTGCCTTTTTGTAATTAGAATGTTATATCTTCACTTTGTTTTGGCTCTCAGTGAACACAGTAGCATCACATTTCATTAGCAAATACAGAACAGTATTTCCTGATGTAATTAGACAAGTGATTTGGTATTTAACATGGTTTTCATCTTCATTAGAGAGAGATGTGAAACTTAGGAGTCTCCTTTATCACTTTGAAAATTCTTCTGCCTTGAAAGAGTATCTCTGTGTAATTTTATTGTTCCTATTTGATTTTGTAAGGCAGCATGTTGCCTGAATCTGTGGATGTAGCAAAGTATCTTCGTTTGTCTGGTGGAAGAATACAAGGGGGTATGTGTATGTATGAGATACAGAGAGATCTTGTTTGGAAGGACAACATAAAATGATTATTTTGCTCCACCTGAGAAGGTTTTGGGGGTTAGACTTGCACATTTAACAGGGATGTTTCCCTTTTTCTCAGAACGGGAGTACTTTTGAACACTGGCTACCTCACTGCCTAAAACCCACTTTGTGGAGACCAAAGGTGGTTTAGGGTTAAATTAAAAGAACATTATGTACTATTGGGCAACCTTTTATTTAAGAACACTGGGGAAGCAGACTCAGTAATGGCCATTTGGCACTGTATCTCCTTCTTCTACTAAAAATAGGAATTATTTATTCACGCTATAGAATAAACAACGGAAATAAGGATTTGAGGCGCCTTAACCTACCTACATTTCTTCCTTCCTCACTTCCTCCCTCCCTCTCTTTCACAAAAAAGTCACCTAATCATGCTGATTAGTCTTCTTCCTTTTTTATTGGTAAAATATGGAAATTTATATATTTCTATTTATGTCAGTTTTAACTTGGGTTCTTACATCTATACAGTACTGTCCATGACAAAAATGTTGTTAGAAACGGTGTTGACTGATACATTGTGATTATGATAATATAAACTGCTGTTTGAAAGTCCATAGAGGTTAAATACTTGTGATATTTTTCATAGTTAAAATTGCTTATGATATTTACTTACATTTAGGACAGTTCTTTTTGGTAAGGTCTTCCTCTGCAGTGGTTTTGAATTGACCGCTTAGTTCAATGTAACAGCCAGCCAGCAAGGGCCCTTTGTGTGGTCTCTGAACTTTAGTATGATAGAATAAACTAGCACGCTGTTTTCTTGGGTCTTAGGCTGTATTTTGTCATGTATGTCTTTAAAATATTATTTATTTTACTCTGTTTATTTCCTCAAGGGATTTGAATTAATTTGCACAAAGAATGGCAAAATATAAAACATTTAAAACATCAGGATTAAGGGAAAATGGAATTAGAGCAAAAGACAAGATCAGAAAGAAAACAGGACACATTTGAAATAACTGTGCTCTATATTTAGGTTTAAGCTTTCTGGTGGCCTAAGTGAAAAGGGAAACTTGGATAATTGTTCAAGAGGGAGAAACAAACATTTTCTCTGGTGCACATAAAACTTTTCTTAGCACGTATCCCCGAAGGAAATTTCTCTTGTAGAGCTGTATGTGAGAAGACTCATATGTGATGTTCTTAATTGTGTTCGTACAGAGAATGCAATAAAGGTTCTCCAAAACAAAGATTCTCCCCTTTTCATTAATATAAATGACAGCAAAAGGAAGACTGAAAAGGATAGTTCTGAATATTCTGAAAAAAATAAATGAATAATTTCCTTCAGGGATATGTGCTAAGAAAAAATTTATGTGCACCAGAGAAAACGTTTATTTCCCCATCTTACAGTGTCCAATTTTCCCCTTTTACTTAGACCACCAGAAAGCTTAAACCTAAATATAAAGCACAGCTTTTTCAAATGTGTCCTGTTTTGTTTCTGAACAATTCCACAGGGGTGTAGAAAATATGGCACTAATGAGAGCATTTGATATCCACCCTGGTAGAGGGATGGTTAGCTAGCAAGTCCCTTAAATTTCTCTCATGGGTGGTAAGTAGTTTGACGCTGACTCTGGTGAGGTATTCTCTGTGTGCGCCAAGGTGATACATCCTCTTGGTGCTATGAGTGATCGTCACAAACCCAGAGTCCCCTGTGAGCAAGCAGTTCCTTGTATACTCATTTCCTGCTTTGTCACAGGACCTTGCTACTTTGGCCACAGCCAGAGTTTGGTTTGTGCTAAGAGCCAGGGCCATCTTCTGGGTCAGTATTTGAATGGTCAGGTAAGATAGGTCCTTCCATTGTGGCTGCTCTCAGCAGCACGAGGATTGATTACCCAAATTGCATCCTTGTTCTTAAAGAGCTTGGCTTTAAACAGAACGAAATGAGGCCAAAAAGGATGGCTCTGAAGTGAAGGGAGGCTCTGAAATGAGACAAGCACAACCCCAAGTTAGAGAAGGAGCAGGAAGTGGAGGCACATGATGGTAGCCGCTGAACAGGTTTTTCAGTGGGAGGGTGAGTGATGGTTAGCATTTTCACAGGTCTTGCTTGGAAAAAATTTATCCTGATTCCTTACTCTCTTGGGCATCCTTACATAAGGCCCATTATACTAGGTAATCTGTATAGTTCTTTGTAACCAAAAAGAACCAAACACAAGTGCCAACCCATGTTATCTAGAGATTAAATGAAAGAATACTTTTTTATCCTTTAACAGAAGTTAGGAATTCTCACAAAATTCTTACTAGAATGAATCATTAATGTATGTTTATTTATTTATTTGTCATGAGTGAGAGAAAGAGAGCAACTAAAATTTCTTCCTGGTGTAATTACAGATAATACCAATTGAGGATTATTGAGGCTTCTGTTTTTATTAAATCTATAAAAACATTTAGGAATTCTGCACAGAAAACTTGAAATGTATTTGTTTCAATAACAACTCTGGCATTGAACATTGTGATGTCTTAAAACAGCATAAGATTTCTTTCTTTTTTTTTGGCCATGCTGTGCTGCTTGGGGTATGTTAGTTCCCTAACCAGGGATTGAACCTGTGCTCTCAGCAGTGAAAGCACAGAGTCCTAACCACTGAGCAACCAGGGAATTCCCAAAACAGCACAAGATTTCTGAATACAGTGGCCCAAATGTTAAAGAACACTACACTTTGGAAGGTAAGGTCTTCTATGATTTACCAGGTTTTGGGGCTGATATCTTTGATTACAATCAGAACAAATAGGTAGGCTGCATTTACAGTGTTGTTTGTGTTTTGGAGAAACAATGTCATGGTGTAATTAACCATCGGTTTTCAACTAGAGGAGTATGGAATCTGGGACTTCCAACCTGTCCTATGGTCTCTTCCTACTGTAAAATCAGAATACAAAGGTACAGTGAGATAATTCTAATGAAGCAAAGTACATTCATCCTGTAGAACACTCTGCTAGTGTGGTCTCTTTTCTCTAACGATTCCACCTAAATCGGAGATGACCTTTCTAATGAAACATAAAACCTACAATATGCAACCTTACTAATATATTCTAATGCAATTAGGTCACACAAAAGGCTTGTTAAGTTTGTAATGTCTGCTTTCACCTTTACTGGAATCTCTAGTTAACCAAAAGTGTGTTGTTTCTCACCGTAGCACTGTAATTCTACTCCAAATAAATGGATGTTTATTAAATGAAACTTCTGAACACTATAAATAAAATATATTAGAGTGCTTGATGATTTAAAAATTATGGAAGATATTTAAGGATAACAAAAAATTATTTTCATTCTTACTAATGGCCACTTCATGTTATCATTTTTATATTTAAAAGCTATTATGTATATTCTTAGACTTAATTTTTAAAATGTGTTAACTAGTTTCAAATTTAATAGTGTTTTATAGGTATCTCCATTAAGTGGTTTCCTCATGAGGAATAGTGATCTACTTAGAGTGGCTGATGCTTGTGGGAATGTTGCCTTCCCAAATAAACATCCAGGTTGATGCCAACCTCCTGTGCTGACCAGACTTGTTTGCTGAGCAGATCGTTGAAAACTGACATTTCTGAGTTAAGCCCTAGTTCTTTTGAAAATGTATTAACCATCTGTCCTATATACGTATATATATACATAATGTATACTATATATATTTTTATGTATATTAAAAAAATCACCGAATGGCCTCTTAATGTAGACTTACTATTTTGCATAAATAAATATGGGGAGAAGGCAATCAAAGCCCTTGGAATTGCAAGCATACCGTTTTATTCTCTTATCTGGCTACACGTGGCCACTCCTAAGCCAAAGTTTCTGGAGCTGCCGCTACTGCAGCAACCTGCCTGGCCTACGGTTCTCTAGAGATAGGAGGTTGCTTGCTTTCCGAGTGGAATTTATGTAACACAGATAACTGCCAGGAACTAAACTGAGCCCACAAAAGTTACTGAAGGTGTGAGATTAGATCCAGGCCTGGTGGAAGGGGGTGGCAGACGAGACCCCAGAGGGGATTCCGAGGGAGCGGAGCAGTGCTGAGGCGGCGCGCAGGGTCCGCTCCCCGGCGGGCAAGTCTGGGCTGGCTTCGCCGCAGTCAGCCACCGGGGCGGATGTGGCTGCAGGCGCCGTAGAATCTCTTAATGTACCGAAGAAGAAAGGGGGCGAGGACAGCAGGGAAGGAGAACCGGGGGAGAAACGTATAAAAAATTCACCACATAAATTAGCTGGGCCGCTTGCCGCAAAAACTAGCAATTTCATCTGAATGTGAATCCCGCGGCTCATTCTCCAAGTGCCTGGAGGAATGGCATCACGTAATCTACAAGGTAATTATTAAAAATGCATAGATGGTCGCGTAGGTACCAAAAAAAAAAAAAAAGTAAAGTCTGCAGAAAAACATTAGAAGGTCTGCTTAGGTCTATGAATTGGAGTCTGTTTGCTTCTAACAGCTGCTATTTTGGGAATTCCTCGGAGGATGTTTAAAGAGCAAGTTTTGTATATTGAGGTGGCTGTTCCATTGTCGTGGACAGTTGAAATCAGAGTAAGCTATTGAGGGGAGCTAACGGTTTTGGCACTGGTTTTGGGTGTTAAGTATCAACTAACATGTTTATGCCCGCCCTTCAGATGTCCACATACAAAGACCCCTTTCTCTCCCTTCTGGCAAGAATCCAGGCCAATCTTGGAATGTTTAGTCCCCCGCCCGTCATTAAGGGCACTGTGTTAATCGTGGGGCTTCATCTCAGAAGCACCCTGGAAAGGAATGCTCACTGACCCACAACATCCACATTTCCGCTTCTGTGGAAATTGCATGCACGTGAACATGGGGTTCTGAGGCAGAACTAAGAAACAATCAAGTTCAAGTTCACTTAAAACTATCTAGAGGTTTAATATTTTAGGCATGCTAACGAATAGGTCGTTGAATTGCTACAGACCTATTGTGTAGGTATAAGATAAACACAAATATATGTGTATGTATATATGAATTTTTTTTCTCACCATATTTCTATGAAGAGCACAGATACCATGTATTTCATTCAGTAGCATGTAGGTCAAGTCTTCGCCTGCTAAAATGATCTTAGCTTGATCTGAAATAATGTGTTCGAATTAAATTTTGATAAATAGGAAGATAAGCAGGTAGACAGAGAAAACAATGCACCTTTTCTTGTAGCTTTAAGCTGAGTACTATAACTGTGCTGGTATAACTAAAGCAAAAATTTGCCTCCTTTTGTGATCTGTTTGGCATTAAAATTATCTTTGTGTTCTGTAGTCTTTGTCTAGACCAAAGATTTTAATGAGCTGTATGTTTATAAATGTATTAAAATAAAATCTATCAATAGAGAAGTGAAATTTGAATCATTCTACTATTCTACAATTTGTAGGGTTTTTTTGAAAATAAATATAAAGGAGCAAATAGTTTCTTTTGTGAATATTGCAAGTTGGGCAACTAAAACTGGTTATTTGGGAAGGTGTTAAAACATGGTCTTGCTTCTAAATTATTAGGTTTTTTTAATGCATATACATACTTATTTGGATTACATATAGCATTACAGTTCTTCTCACAGGCTTAATATTTTCATTTTTATAACTCAAGAATGAATCTTGGCAATCCCCATTCTGTTCTGGATCACTGAGTTTTGTTTTGTTTTTTATTTCACATATAAATTAAGTCATACGGTATTTGTCTTTTTTTATCTGACTGACTTCACTTAGCATAATATCCTCTAGGTCCATCCATATTGTTGCAAATGTCAAAATTTCACTCTTTTTTTGTGGCCGAGTAGTATTCCATTGTATGTAAATATGCCACATCTTTATCCATCCATTCACTACAGATGGTAACTAGACATAATGTGGTGCTAATTCCACAGTGTATATAGATATCAAATCATTATGTGGTATACCTGAAACTAATGTAATGTTACATGTCAATTATTTATCAATTAAATAAATGATTCTTGAATCTTTGGAAAAGCAAAAAAATTCTCCTTTGCATGCCAACTATTTTGCATATTTATGCTGTTCAATTTGCACTTTTTCCTTCAAGGAATTCACGCAAGAAAATAATAGTGAGATCTATGATAATTTGCTTACTTAAAAAATCCTCACACATTAGCTTTATTTATTATTTCTCCAGTTGCATTGCCAGTATGGTGTCTCTTTGAGGCCAGCACAAGCATGATTCTTCACCCTCCAGCTGGAATAGTGGTTTTAAAAATCCTCAGAGACAGGCCTGGGTTGCTTGCCGGGTAGGACATCTGTCCTGCTTGGTACTGTATGCCTGGCACATAGCTGGCACTCAATAAATAATTTTTGAATGCATGGCTGGAGAAAGACCTCTGGTGATTTATGCAAATGTAGGGGGAAGCATTATGCCCCTCCTCTTCTCTACATGTGAAGAAACCATAGCATTTGAGAGGGCAACAGCCAGGGTAAGTGTCACAGAGGTTTCATGAGAATAAGCTTTGGTTTTCCTGGTCCTCTAGAGACTAGGCTGCAACAGCCCTTTGTGCCCCTGTTGGGAGTAATGAAACTCACCAAACCTCACAGCCCTGCTGTCACTGTAAAGAGTAGATGATTCTATTGGAGGGGATGGGAGAGCCTGGGGTTGGGAGAAGGGGTTGGCAGAGGCATCCTTAGTTTGTGGTCAGTGGTAGCTCAGATGCTAAAGAATCCCCCTGCAATGCAGGAGACCTGGTTCAATCCCTGGTTTGGGAAGATCCCCTGGAGGATGGCATGGCAAACCACTCCAGTGTTCTTGCCTGGAGAATCCCCAAGGATGGAGGAGCCTGGTTGGCTACAGTCCATGGGGTCACAAAGTGTCAGACACGATTGAGGGGCTAAGCACAACACAGCCCCCTCTTCGTCATTCAGACCTGTCTCCCCTCTGTGACATGACACCCTGTTGACTTTAAGGTAACACCCAACCCTCTTTTGATATTTCCCTCCATTCTATGTTAAAGTCTGTGTTCCATGGGACTGTTCCAACTTTTCTGTTTCAGCATCCCAGTTGCTGACCACAATCCATCATTTCTTCTCAGTGCATCTTTTCTGTAGCCTGGTAAAAACCTCTAGTTCCTTTAATTTCTTACCTTCTAACTTCTCTCTCTTTTCTTCCCTACTTAACTTAGATATTATAATCCATCCTTTAAATTATTCTCTTGCCAGCAGCCTCCACCCACTTGCCCCATTGCCCCACAGGCCTACAGAACTGCAATCCTGGGTCACTCTAGTTCTTTGCCTCCTTCAGACCTATACCAGGCTGCCTTAACCTGCTGGAAAAGACTGCTTGGCAAACCAGAAATTTGTTAGTCAACCCTGACAGCTCTTTTCCCTATTTCCATTCCCTGAAGGTTCTGTGTTTCTTACCTAAATTCCTCTTAAACGTGTTCTCTTCTCATTTTGCCCGTGACCAGAGTTGACTCATTGGAAAAGACCCTGATGCTGGGAAGGATTGGGGGCAGGAGGAGAAGGGGATGACAGAGGATGAGATAGCTGGATGGCATCACTGACTAGATGGACCTGAGTTTGGGTGAACTCTGGGGGTTGGTGATGGACAGGGAGGCCTGGCGTGCTGTGATTCATGGAGTTGCAAAGAGTTGGACACGACTGAGCGACTGAACTAAACTGACTGATGCTCTGATCAGGGCACTATACTCTTTCACGTACATCACTGCACTGAGTTGCTAATGAGTCTCTACCTTAGTGCTTGTCTTCCTACAGGTGACTCCACACAGCAGTCAATGTTCTTTATACATTTCAAATACGATCAAGAAACTCCACTTCTATCACCATTTACTGGCTTCCTTTTTGGTTGAAAGCAGAATCCAAAGTTTTCATCATGGCAGGTACCTGGGTGATCTGGCTCCTGTTCACGTGTCTGAGTTCACCTCGCCTTTCTTGTCTGTCTTTCCCCAACTCCAAAAGTGCTTCTTCAGTTCTGCAGATGCTCTATGCACTCTCTTCCCTTAGGACTCTCTCTCTCTCCCTCTCCTACTCTTCACCCTCTCACCCCCACTTCATTTCTCCTGGTGATTCCCTACTCTTCTTTCCAGTTTTTGTTTCAAGGATTCCTTCCCTGAGATTCCTCCTCCCTCCAAACATATCTGAGTTTTGCTCTGACCCAGTGCTCCTAGGGCACCCTGTATCTCCTCTAGGCTGATACCTAGAATCCTTTATTTTATACACACATTTGTTTATATCCTCCATTGTTTTATAAAATCCCTATTTTCCTCATTTACTGTTGTGTCCCAGTGCACACCCCAATATTTGTAATATAGTGAGGGGGCAAATAAATATTTGTAGCAGAGTGTATAAAGTGATGGTGAGATAGATGAACAGGAACCATACTGCCTGGGTTCAAATTCCGAGACTGCCAGTTACTTGCCATATAATCTTGGATAAGTTATTTAACTCTTCTAGGTCTTGCTTTCTTATCTGAAAGGTGGGGATTTTAATAGTCCTCACCTGATGTGGTTGTGTTGATCATTGAATTACTACATGTAAACTGTTTAGAACAGTGCCTAGCACAGATTAAGCACACAATTGACTACAGATAGTCATTAAAATATTTAATATGGCCGTTTAAAAGCAGTGTGAAGCTATCTATCATCTATAGCTATAGATATATCTTCAACTGAGAATGGTCACATCTTTACACACCTTTATGAACTAGTTGTGCATATTAAATTGAGTCTGTAACTCAATTAGTTGAACATGTTTCCCATTTAAATAATATAAATCTCAATCTAGACTTTCCCTTTAGTCATGCCGAGAGCGTGGCCATGTACACTTTTACACAGTGACCTGTGTCTCTTCATCTTTTTTTCTCTCTGTTATAACAGTGACCTCACCCAGCAGCACCAGCCATGGACTTGGCTATCAAGCTGACCGTGTCCATCTTTATATCCTATCCATCTCTAAAACCTGGCAATATCAAGCTTACTGAATTTTAAAATTAGTGCTTTCCTTAATTTTTAGAGGCTTGGAATTGCCCTTCATCTACTTAGGGTGACCTGAGGTGGAGACAGTCATACTTTTTTTCCATAAGAAAGTGGTTTCCAACCACCTTTTATAAGTATCAGAATAGAATCTTGCAAACGCTTAGTTTTGTGTCCAGAGATTCTGTGTCCACTATTAACGCATCAGTTAATAGTGAAACCTGGAATAAAGAACCAGCATTCCATGGTGCTCTTGAATTCACAATAAAACCTGAGTGCAAAACAGTGTTAGGACAGAAAAACTCAAGTATGAGAACGTAAAATATGGTATTTTTTTTGAAACTATAACCATGAATTGATGCTACATTGGTTCAACTTTCTCATAAAGTAAAGAGAATTGATAAAAGAGGTCCTTAAGTGTGTGTGTGTATAAGTCTATAGAAACACACATATGCATATGTAGCCTGTGTAAATAAAATGAAGCACTGGAGAAGATATCAGACAGCTGTCCCTAGGTCTTCCGTTGTTTGAGGGCCAGAGTTTTGTTCATTCTTCAGTTTGTCTCTTAGGGAGAATTGGGTGAAAACCTTTCATCTGTGTCTTTGATAGCTTTGAGTCCTAGGTCCTGCCAGGTGAGCTGCTCTTGTTTCTTTCCATCTTTCTTTACGCTGTCAGACTTCTGCTGTGGGGCATTCTTAATCCTAGGGACACTACTTTCTATATGCTTTCTCATTAATTAATCTTTGGCAATCTAGTTTCTGACTTTTTTAACTCTCCATGAAAATGACAAAAGTCACCTGTGATCTTCTGACATTTTCCTAGCCTTGATTCACCTTCAGCTTTCCTTCTAGTTAATGATGTCCATCGAGTCCCATTGTTGAAACACAGCCCTGTTTGGGTGGCAGGGACCCTGGGCTTATCCAGCTTTTTTTCCTAGTTTTCTCCACCCTATCTCTGTTGGCTCCTCTTAATTCTTGCATATTCAACAGAGGATTCACCAAGTTGAAGCCTCTTCTTTTTCTTTTTTAATTTCAGCCCTTTGAGCATTTTGTTCTCTACAATTTACTCTGAGCTTTGTGAAAGAGGGAACACTGTGTTTTTGTCATTCTTGTATCTGTTCCTTATTGCTTAGCCCAATACCTGGGTCGCGGTAGGCGCTCTAAGTCTATTGCAGTGAATTTAAGCTGTGCAGATGATTCCAAAGTCTGAATCGATAATTCTGACTTTTAGTCCCAATAACCTCCTTCCTGTGTATGTCCAATAATAATAAAAACAGCTTCTGCTATGAGGTACCTGTTGTGGGCTAGCCAGTCTTCTGGGTGATTTAAATATACTATTTGTACTCTGTCCAACAACCCACCAAGGTACGTATTATCAATATTTTAAAGTCAGAGAAAATTGACATCCACTTGGATACCTAGAAGGCATCTCAAACTTGGCCTCAAAAGAACTATTGGCCACTCTTGCTCCAATCAAGTCTTCTGCATCTCAGGAAGCAGGGTCTCATCCATCCAGATAATCTCCACTCACTGCTTTGTCATCTCACATCTAATCCATGAACATGTCTAGTTGACTACTCCTGATCCATCTGATTTTCCTCATTTCCACTGCCCCATCCCAGTCCAGGCCATCATCATCTTTTCCAGACCAGTACAAGTACCTCCTAACTGGACTCTCCTTCCATCCACCTGCACTCCATTCCCCACACAGCAGCCTGTAGTCCTTGAATCTCATCACAACCCAGGAGTGGCCACATTCTGAGGGTGGCTGTGAAAGCTACCTACGGGTTTGACTTGATGATATTAGCAGTGTGGCTGTACTTGTGCTCTGCTTTAGGGGAAATGTTTGAAAATTTAAGTTCTTTAAAAATATCAAGTAAGGACTGATTCACTTATGAAGGGATTAGCAGAGGCATCTGTAAGCAAACCTAAGAGATAATTATTTTATTGGAAAATGCTACACTTTATAGCATATACCTAGACAGCATATTAAAAAACAGAGACATTACTTTGCCAACAAAGATCCATCTGGTCAAAGCTATGGCTTTTCCGGTAGTCATGTATGGATGTGAGAGTTGGACTATAAAGAAAGCTGAGTGCTGAAGAATTGATGCTTTTGAACTGTGGTGTTGGAGAAGACTCTTGGGAGTCCCTTGGACTGCAAGGATATCAACCAGTCCATCCTAAAGGACATCAGTCCTGAATATTCATTGGAAGGGCTGATGCTGAAGCTGAAACTCCAGTACTTTGGCCACCTGATGTGAAGAACTGACTCCTTGGAAAAGACCTTGATGCTGGGAAAGATTGAAGATGGGAGAAGGGGACGACAGATGATGAGATGGTTGAGGGGCATCACCGACTCGACGGACATGAGTTTGAATAAACTCCGGGAGTTTGTGATGGACAGGGAAGCCTGGCGTGCTGCAGTCCATGGGTTCACAAAGAATTGGACACGACTGAGCAACTGAACTGACTGACTGACACTTTATAGAAACATAATATTTCTTTAAGTGGCAGGCACTTAAAATATTAGCTCATTTACTATAATTTATTTGTATAACACTTTGAAGGGATATATTGATTATGTAATGTGAGGAATGTTCATACCCATATATGGATAATGTATGCGTCTTAAGTTTTATTATCCTATTCAAACAACAAGTGGTATTTGTATTGCCTATAATTTTGATTTTCATTGAAATCTGACTGCTGGAAGAACAAATAACCAAAGAGAGAAGGAAGATAGCCAAGGGAGCTGTCATTCATGGTTCCATGGTTCTGGCTTTTAAACCACTGTTATTCATTTGAGATCAAATTATCCAGTGCTGGCTGTGAGATTCATAGATGTCACCAGCTCTGGTTATTTCCAGACTAGGTATACTGGTCCACGAAGCACACATTTGGGTACTAAATATAAGTCCTGTTTCTCTTGATACAGTGTTACAGTATGTAAAAAATTCTCACATACAGAAATTCATGTTCATGTCTTTGAAAAAGTGTTTCAAAAAGAACCCAACTCATTTTTGTATTAGACAAATATGATTTTTAATGATTATCATTAATTTATCAGAAATGCAAATATTTATCTCTTTTTTAATTAGTGGAGACAAGTTACAAATGAGAATTCTGTCAATGTTTGCTTAATTGGTATAATTCTCACTTCATTGAAAATTATTTACCAATGCTCTTTGTTCAATGATCTGAATTTGCTCTCATGGAAAAGCAAAAGTAGAAAATGCCTAAACTCCTCCTGTGTGAAAGTGTCTTCTTTCTTTTTTAGGGGGTCAGGGTTTTCCCAAGGTCTGTGACAAACTTCTCCTCTCTATGTTTAAGAAATTATTGACTTTGGTGGAGAATTTGTTACTTAAAAGATATATTTGTTAGTTATTTACAGATAATACAGTGCCTGTGTGTGCTTAGTTGCTCAGTTTTGTCTGACTCTTTGCAACCCCATGGACTGTAACCTTCCAGGCTCCTCTGTCCATGGGGTTTCTCCAGGCCAGAATACTGAGAGAGTTGCCATGCCCTCCTCCAGGGGATCCTCCCAACCAAGGGATCGAACCCAGTCTCCCGCATTGCAGGCAGATTCTTTACTGTCTGAGGCACCAGGGAAGCCCCCAAGAATACTAGATTGGGTAGCCTATCCCTTCTCCAGGGGATCTTCCCACCCCTGGAATCAAACTGGGGTCTTCTGCATTGCAGGCAGATTCTTTACCAGCTGAGCTATCAGGGAAACCCATACAATGGCTATTCAGCTATTAAAATAATCATATTTTTAAATACCATTAATGAAAGGGAAAATGAAATATAAGGAAATTACAAGCCGAATTTCTATTAAAAGTAAGATTATGTTTTGGAAATTTAAGATGGTCAGATTCCTTATGCTGACAAAAGGTCTGTAGAGTCAAAGCTATGGCTCTTCCAGTAGTCATGTATGGCTGTGAGAGCTGAGCTGAGTGGCGAAGAATTGATGCCTTCAAACTGTGGAGCTGGTGAAGACTCTTGAGAGTCCCTTGGACAGCAAGGAGATAAACCCAGTCAATCCTAAAGGAAATCAACGCTGAATATTTATTGGAAGGACTGATGCTGAAGCTCCAATACTTTGGCCACCTGATGCAAAGAGCTGACTCATCAGGAAAAGACCCTGATGCTGGGAAAGGTGAAGGCAGGAGGAGAGGGGGATGACAGAGGATGAGATGGTTGGATGTCATCACCGATTCAATGGGCATGAGTTTGAGTAAACTCTTGGAGATGGTGAAGGACAGGGAAACCTGGCGTGCTGCAGTGCAGGGGGTTGAAAAGAGTTGGACACGACTGAGCAACTGAATGACTGAACAACAACAATTCTTTATTTTACTTCAACTTTTCTTTTATTACTTCTCTCTGTTTTTGCTTCCTTTCCCCCATCTCTCCTCCCTCTTTTCCTTTTTTGTCTGTGGACTTCTCTTCCTCATCTCAGCTCTTTCACCCACGAGTCACATCCTAGGTGATCTCTTCTTCTACCTCTGGACGAAATTTATCATCACTGCTGAGTTCACTCATGTCCCTCCATGGCTTCAGCCATGCCTCTGACAGTGACAAACAAATTTTTATCTTCTGGCTTTACCTCCTCTCAACACTTGAAATGTATTTCAAGGAGTACCTCAAATTTAACATCTCCCAAATAATGCTCAAACTACCGCATAATTGCACTCATCTCACACACTAGTAAAGTAATGCTCAAAATTCTCCAAGCTAGGCTTCAGCAATACGTGAACTGTGAACTTCCAGATGTTCAAGCTGATTTTAGAAAAGGCAGAGGAACCAGAGACCAAATTGCCAACATCTGCTGGATCATCGAAAAAGCAAGAGAGTTCCAGAAAAACATCTATTTCTGCTTTATTGACTATGCCAAAACTTTTGACTGTGTGGATCACAATAAACTGTGGAAAATTCTGAAAGAGATGGGAATACCAGACCACCTGACCTGACTCTTGAGAAACCTGTATGCAGGTCAGGAAGCAACAGTTAGAACTGGACATGGAACAACAGACTGGTTCCAAAGAGGAAAAGGAGTATGTCAAGGCTGTATATTGTCACCCTGCTTATTTAACTTCTATGCAGAGTACATCATGAGAAACGCTGGGCTAGAAGAAGCACAAGCTAGAATCAAGATTGCTGAGAGAAATATCAATAACCTCAGATATGCAGATGACAACACCCTTATGGCAGAAAGTGAAGAGGAACTCAAAAGCCTCTTGATGAAAGTGAAAGTGGAGAGTGAAAAAGTTGGCTTAAAGCTCAACATTCAGAAAATGAAGATCATGGCATCCGGTCCCATCACTTCATGGGAAATAGGTGGGGAAACAGTGGCAACAGTGTCAGACTTTATTTTTCTGGGCTCCAAAATCACTGCAGATGGTGACTGCAGCCATGAAATTAAAAGACGCTTACTCCTTGGAAGGAAAGTTATGACCAACCTAGATAACATATTCAAAAGCAGAGACATTTGCCAACAAAGGTCCATCTAGTCAAGGCTATGGTTTTTCCTGTGGTCATGTATGGATGTGAGAGTTGGACTGTGAAGAAGGCTGAGCGCCAAAGAATTGATGCTTTTGAACTGTGGTGTTGGAGAAGACTCTTGAGAGTCCCTTGGACTGCAAGGAGATCCAATCAGTCCGTTCTGAAGGAGATTAGCCCTGGGATTTCTTTGGAAGGAATGATGCTAAAGCTGAAACTCCAATACTTAGGCCACCTGATGCGAAGAGTTGACTCATTGGAAAAGACTCTGATGCTGGGAGGGATTGGGGGCAGGAGGAGAAGGGGACGACAGAGGATGAGATGGCTGGATGGCATCACCGACTCGATGGACGTGAGTTTGAGTGAAGTCCGCAAGTTGGTGATGGATAGGGAGGCCTGGCGTGCTGCAATTCATGGGGTCGCAGAGAGTCGGAGACGACTAAGCGACTGATCTGAACTGAATTGAAAGGGAACTTACTAACATCCATAATCAAACTTCCTTTTCTTGCATTTCCACCTTTGTTGATGCTTGACCAAGGGACTTAGCATCTCCCCAGTGGCTCAGGCTAGAAACTATGTCACCCTCGACTCCAGTTTCCACCTCATTCTCCACCTCCTGTTCCTAGGGTCACCAAACCCTGTTAATGTAACCATTAAATTTTTGTTTGTTCTGTTTCTTCCTGCACAGACTCACCATCATGATGAAAATCTTCACTGTGTCTTGCTTATGCTTTTGCAATAAAATTTTAACAGGTCTTCTTACCTCTAATTTCCTTGATGTCCGATCCATTAATTGGTATAATTCTTAATTGGTATAATTCTCACTTCAAATAGGATGGAGGAGCCTGGTAGGCTGCAGTCCATGGGGTCGCTAGAGTCGGACATGACTGAGCGACTTCACTTTCACTTTTCACTTTCATGCATTGGAGAAGGACATGGCAACCCACTCCAGTGTTCTTGCCTGGAGAATCCCAGGGACGGGGGAGCCTGGTGGGCTGCCATCTATGGGGTCGCACAGAGTCGGACACGACTGAAGCGACTTAGCAGCAGCAGCAGCACTTCAAATAACTAACAAATATATCTTCTAAGTAACAAATTCTCCACCAAAGTCAATGCATTCTTTTTTTTTTAATTTAATGAATTAATTTATTTTTGGCTGTTCTGGGTTTTCACTGCTGCACGGGCTTTTCTCTCGTTGTTGTGGGCAGGCTTCTCATTGTGGTGGCTTCTCTTGTGGAGCACAGGCTCTAAGGTGCTTGGGCCTCAGTAGTGGTGACACATGGGCTTGGTAATTTCAGCTTCTGGGCTCTAGATCACAGGCTCAATAGCTGTGGCACACGAGCTTAGTTATTCTGCAGCATATGGAATCTTCCCAGATCAGGGATCAAACCTGTGTCTCCTGCATTGTCTAGCAGATTCTTTACCACTGAGACACGAGGGAAGCCCTCTAGTCCATTCTACATGCTGCCATTAGAGAAACATTTCCATATCCTAATTCTGACTCTGTTGAAACCTTTGATGGTCATATTCTATCAAGTTCAAATTCTACTGCAGGACATATAAAGTCCTTCACAATTTATTTTTCTATCCTCATGGGCAGTGCGGTGTAATGGTTAGAACTTGCTACAGCATAGTGATTATGGACAAGTGTGTATTATAAACTTCAAAATTGCTAAGAGACTAGACCTTACTTATTCCCATTACAAAAAAGAAATAATTACATGCTGTGATAGAGGTGTTGGTTCATGCTCGGGTGGTGGTTATATCTCAGTGCATAAATGGATCAAATCAACACATTGTACACTTTAAACTTATCCAATGTTATATGTCAGTTATGTAGAAATTATAAAAAAGACACCTGTGCTAGAGTACAGCTATTTGTATATTAGTTTTGTTCACATGAGATCTTAGACACATTATTGAACTTCTCTAAACCTCAGTATTCTCATCTGTAAAATCTGAGTTATTTTGAAAGGTATTTTAAAGATTGAAAAATGCATGCGTGCATGCATCCAAAGTCCTTTGAAAAGTAGACATCAGCTACATAATGTTCAAGAAATACAAAACTCTTCCTCCAAGTGCATGTGGAATTTCACGCTGGTCCCAAACAGGCCTCATGTTG
Organism: Bos taurus; assembly: GCF_002263795.3. Classification (NCBI taxonomy): domain Eukaryota; kingdom Metazoa; phylum Chordata; class Mammalia; order Artiodactyla; family Bovidae; genus Bos; species Bos taurus. The sequence goes on from NC_037336.1 coordinate 50,983,029, forward strand.
TCTTGCCTCCAGCAATTTGCACGTGGGACTGTTCCTTTAAGAACAACTTAAATGTCCTTTCTCTGGAATTTTCTTCCATACAGAGAGGCTGAACACCTGACTCCCTTCTCTCTGTTCCAGCCGGGCCTCGTGTAAACCTTTGCTGCCGCCCCTGTTGAATTGTTTTGTAGTTGTTTATGTGTATGTGTCCTCAAATAGACAGTTGGAGAGGATGATCCCATTCATGTTTTTATTTCCCTCAGTGCCTGTCACAGAAGAAATGTTTAATAAACATTTGTGAAAGAAATGGATTAATTGTGGCTCTCTCTCTTTTCTTGGGCTCATGTTTTTTTGGTCCTATAAAAAAAATTTTTTTTTCTAGAAGACAATAGTATTCCGAAGAGAGATTTAATCATTTTGTGATTTTTTTTTTTTTTTAAATCCACACTTTGTTTAGGATGAATAGTTTTTCTTCTCTGGGAACTTCTATCCTGCTGATGTGAGCAAAATGAGTACAGTGTTACCCTGATGAAAATTAACTTAGATTAGGCTTTATTTTATTTTTATTGGGAAAATATGAAGTATCTAGACAAAAAAAATTTTAAAGAAATTTTCTCTTATGTTGGATGATTCTCCTGAGGATGATTCTGTTCTTTTACACTCAAAACTTTTCGATTACCAGGGAAGCTGATCAGTAACACAGTTAGACATGGTGAGAATTTTTGAGTCTGGTCTTGCAAATATTAGAATTACTGTATCAAAGTGGAATGTCAAAGCAGGTGAAGTATGGTTTGAAGCCTCTACCCCCATCCCTTCCTCTCCCTCTGGTATCCTTTGTTCTCACGATGAACTCTGCTTTCTCTTGCCTAAATTGTCAGTTGTCCTCATTAGGGGTCTGACTGAACCACTTTCCTGCTGCTGCTGCTGCTGCTAAGTCGCTTCAGTCATGTCCGACTCTGTGCAACCCCAGAGACAGCAGACCAACAGGCTCCCCCATCCCTGGGATTCTCCAGGCAAGATCACTGGAGTGGGTTGCCATTTCCTTCTCCAGTGCATAGAAGTGAAAAGTGAAAGTGAAGTTGCTCAGTCGTGTCCGACTCTTAGCGACCCCATGGACTGCAGCCCACCAGGCTCCTCTGTCCCTGAGATTCTCCAGGCAAGATCACTGGAGTGGATTGCCATTTCCTTCTCCAATGCATGAAAGTGAAAAGTGAAAGTGAAGTCTCTCAGTCTCGTCCGACTCCTAAAAACCCCATGGACTGCAGCCTACCAGGCTCCTCCGCCCATGGGATTTGCCAGGCAAGAGTACTGGAGTGGGTTGCCATCGCCTTGTCCGAACCACTTTCCTAACTTCTGTCTATACAAACTCAGTGACTGTTGCACTCAATCCAAGATGGAACAGGGTTCTTCTGGCCCCATATCACATAAATGACCTGTACCTCAGCATCTTGGAAATGATCTTTGACCCAAAGGAGACACTTTAGTGCTGTCAGTAGCATATCCCTTACCAGAGTTGTGCAGGAGTCATTTTATAAATGAAGGATGCGAGCCTGCTAAGTGGTTTCAGTCCTCTCTGATTCTTTGTGACCCTATGGACTGTAGCCCACTAGGCTCCCCTGTCCATGGGATTCTCCAGGCTAGAATACTGGAGTGGATTGCCATGCCCTCCTCCAGGGGATTTTCCCAGCCCGGGGACTGAACCTACGTCTCTTGTGTCTCCTGCATTGGCAGGCAGTTTCTTTACCACTAGTGCAACCTGGGAAGCCCCATAGTGAAAGTGTTAGTCACTCAGTCATGTCCAACACTTTGTGACCCCCATGGGACTGTAGCCCTCCAGGCTCCTCTGTCCATGGGATTTCCAAATCAGTCTGCTATGGGTGAAGGAGTCGTTGAGCATCAGTGTTCTGAACTGTCATTGGAAACCACAATAAAAAAGCGATTATCCCTTCATTCATTTTGGGGTCATAAAGGGGGCATAGACCATGAGGTCAGGAACACCTGGGCTTGGAATTTTTCCCATATGATTGTGTTATGGTTGTTACTGCATAACTTCTGAATTTCACTTGCTAATTGTGAAGTGGGAACAACACTGCCTATATTGGAAGCTTCGTTGTGAACGTTCACTGAGATAATGTTGATCAACTGCTTAGAAAAATGGCCTGGTATATAGAAGTATATCATCAATAAAAGACATAACTGTTAATGTTTTGTACCCACTCGAACTTTAATTGATCGCTAACTTCACCCTAGGTATTGTGCCAATTGCTGAGGCTTTAAGTAGTCTCACATCTTTATTTTAGCTCAATTTTGTGCTTCTCAGTACTCAAACCTTTTAGACACTTTCCCCTTTACAGTTTTCCACTTTATGGTTAGGATTAACTCCCTTAGGGGTGAGAGTAAAGGATGTGAATGGAAAAGGACAAGGCTGTCATTGGAACGCAAAATTGATAACTTGTCCCAGAATGCAGTGTGCTCCATGAAAATGATTTAGAGACTGTAGAATCTGCCAAAGTTAATCAAGGAGTATTAACAGCCTGTTGAAATCTCTTATATTCCAGCGGGGGAGGGGAAGAAAGGATGGGGGAAAAGAGGCCAGTTAGCAGCTAAACTTTCAAAAGCAGAAAGGTGAAAAGTTCATAATGGTTAGGTTGGATTATCAGCTCCGAAATATTATAGGTTATTTCTAGGTTTGATGCCAATCTCTTTTCCTCCTGAAAGTGACGACCAAAGTGAAGACCAAGAATTCTCAATATAGACTACACACAGCTACTGTGCAGACCACAGTGGAGTGCCTATTCATTTGAAAATATAAAATCAGAATCATTGACATTACCACCTTTAAGCTGTTTTTCCCTAAATTAAGAATATTTAATAATGGAAATTCACAAGGATATTTGCTCCCCCTCTTATGTAATTTCAATGACTTATTCTGCTGTACATTTTGTTTTTTGCTGTACTTGTTAATAGTATATGTTTCTTGCATCTTTCTAAGTAGAATCTATTTGAGACCCTTTCATAGACTTTTGCTTAGCTCTCAGATGCTTGAAGCCTATAATTCAGGGATCATTCAAGGACATAATCACCCTCCATAGCTTCTCCAAGGGAAAGCTGCCAAGTTTCTATTTTGGATGAATTTCTTAAGCAAAGATTTCATTAGTCATATTTATGGAAAATTGCACTACCTTTCCCCATTTATTTCACTATTTAACCAATAAACATCTCTTCCTGAAATGGACTCTGTAGTATAACTTCTGCTATGTCCTTTTGCCCTTAAAGTATGATGATAAGCTGTCTGCACTAAAGCTGATATAATGTTGATGGAAACAGATTAACTGTAAATGAAAATTTTAATTTATCACAATTATTTCATTTGAGCTTAACAGTGATTTGAAAGTTGTGACAAACTGTTTAACAATATCATATAAAGCAAGTTTTATATCCTTGCACAAGCAGTATTTAGTAAGACAATGTAATAAAATGAAAAATCGGTAATGAATAAGTCCAAAATTTCAAGTTGTATTTTAACTTTAGTTTAGGCAGAAAAATTTGCACTACTTCAAATAAGTGGTATATAGTTTGAATCAATTTTTGATAATTAGTCTGTTTTAAAATGAGTTATCTAGAGCAGTGCTTCTCAAACCTAAATGTGCATTAGAATCACTTGGAGGACTTGTTAAAACACTGTTAAAACACTGCTGGCCCTCATTTCCCCCTACTTCCCTTCAACTCCCAACCCTAGTAGGGGGGACAGTAGGTCCCCCCCAGCCCCTTGATTCACTAGGTCCAGGGTGCTGCCCAAGAATTCACATTTATAACATACTCTATCTGAGGCTCCTGCCTCTAGTTTCCAGGAGGCTCAGTGATAAAGAGTTTTCCTGCAATGCAGGTGATCTGGGTTGGAACCTTGGGTCAGGAGGATCCCTTCTCCAAGGGATCCTGGAGCCCATTCCAGTATTCTTGCCCAGAGAATCCAATGGACAGAGGAGCCTGGTGAGCTATAGTCCATAGGGTTGCAAGAGTTGGACACAACTGAGCGACTGACACTTTTGAGAAACATTGGTCCAAAGATTGTGGTGGAAAAGAAAGAAGGGGATCTTAGGAAATGGATTCTAGTACTATTGGCTTCTCCACTTACAAGCTGTATAACTTTAGTTGAGGATGAGATGGCTGTATGGCATCACCAAATCAATGGATATGAGTTTGAGCAAGCTCCAGGAGATTGTGAAGAACAGGGAACCCTGGTATGCTGCAGTCCATGGGGTCGCAGAGTTGGACATGACTGAGCAACTGAACGACAACAAACTTCAGTTGAATCATTTTCATTATGGGACAGGGAGGAGCGTGTGTGTCTTGCTCACTTTCCATGGACAGGAGGATTAGAGACTACACTCTGGAAATAAAGGGCAATATTAACTTTGACAGAGAGTAGGACTTGCTCGGCAGAACCATTGGCACTTCTCAGGCTGTTATTTACAAAAGGATACTTGGAATTAATTGAGAAGACCTGTATTACAGAATGGGAATTCAAACCTCTCAGTGTTCTATGAGTTGTCTTCATTTACATGCTGCATAAATAGTATTATTTGCAGAGAACCTCAGGACTCCAATACATAATCAGGTCAGAGGGGCTGATTACAGAGACAGTAAATGAATCTTCTTTTAGTACTAATTAGCATAGAAACTTGTTTCTGAGTCTGCATTTACTTCCACTTCTCATTCTTTTACTCATTCAGAAAGCATTTTTTGAGGGCCTGCTGTGTGTTGGGCACAGTCCTAGGAAGTGTGGTTATAGGGATGCGTTCGTTGTGCTCACAGTCTGGAAAAATACTTGAGTTCAAAGTGATGACTGTTACGTAGAGCAATGTGCTGAGCTGTGCAGAGCGTAGATGAGGGAAGACCTGTTTCTGCCTGAAGGGGTCAGGGAAGGCTTCCAGTTAGTGCTGTTGCTGTCCTTAAAAAGTGAATGTACAGCTATCTTTGAGACAGTTCTAAATCTTTCTTTCTTTTTATTGCCTCTCAGGTTAATACTAAGTACAAGACATAAAAAAAATCTCTTGGATTGAATTAAAATGTGATATAACCTACCTACTTATTTATTCTAATGCTGTGCTTTGTAGGTGCTCAATAAATTCTCGCTGATTGGCTAATAATCTCTGTGCTTAAGACCTTTCCAAGCTTAGCTGGGAGACAGAAAGTATTGCGTGTGTATGCTCAGTCGCTCAGTTGTGTCTGACTTTTTTCATGGACTGTAGCCCGCCAGGCTTCTCTGTCCATGGAATTCTTCAGGCGGGAATACTGGAGTGGGTTGCCGGTTCCTTCTCCAGGGGATCTTCCCGACCCATGGGTTGGATCTGCATCTCCTGCTTGGCAGGCAGATTCTTTACCACTGAGCCACTTAGGAAGCCCCTAGAAAGTGTTGTTAGGTAACTGTTAAATCAAAATGTGAAGCAATTTTCAGGACTTCCCTGGAAGTCAGTGGTTAAGACTCTGTGCTCCCAATGCAGGGGGCCGGGGTTCAATCCCTGGTCAATGAACTAAGATCCTAAATGCCATGCAAAAAAGAAAAAAAAAAAAAGTGAAGCAATTTGTTACTACAAAATGGAATGAACAAATCAGACTTGGAATGCTTTAGGTCTAAATGTTATAGTCTTATCAAATTGCCTTATCCCTATTGAAGAATAGTCGTGGTTTCTGATGTAAAAGAGCCCCATGCTCTTTTACATGGGGCTTAGCATGGTCTAAGCTAAGGCTGTGCTGTCCAGTAGTACTTTCTGCAAGAATGGGCATGCTTTACAATCTGTTCTGTCCAATAAGGTAGCCACTACCACATTTTTTATTTAATTTAAATTTAAATAGGCACATATGGTTACCTTATTGAACAGTGCAAGTCTATGGGGGAAGAACAGAGTTTGTGTCCTCTGGCAGGTTCAGCAGAACCAATTCTAAACATATTTATGTATAAAGCAATTTCTTATTATTAGAAAGTAACTTCTCAGGGATAGCATTGTGGCACAATATGGGTTTGTTATTATCATAAAATCATAATTCTGAATAATATATTTGGTCCATCTGTAGTATCTGTAAAATGAAGTGGCTTAAAGGGATGTTTGTTTCTATTTTTAAAGCATGTAGCCTTGAAAATGCTCTATTTCTCGAGTTTGCAAACTTTGGTGCTGAGACTTCTATAATTTTCAAATGATTGTGATGACAGAAGGAAAAAAGTAATTGGGATTGTAGTTGAAGTGGGTACTCTGCAGAATTTTCTTTCACTAATTTAAATAAATCAACATCTCTCCTTGTATGTAAAATTTTTGAAATAAATGCAAAATTGTCTTAAGAAAGGGCTCATAAATATCCATGTACTTTCTGGAGATCATTTAGCTAAAGGGCACGAGAGAAAGAAAGAGAGAGAGAGAGAAAGAAAGAGAGAGAGAGAAAGGAGGAAGGAGGCTATAGAAAGCAAAGCTTTGTGGCTAATATTTGGGAATGTTCTCTAAAGTTAGAGGAGTGTCAAAGACATAATTTGCATAATCCATTTATCACAACTCACCCAACAAATATAGTTGAGATCAATAACCCACTGGAATCTAATCAGTCACCCAAAGGACCAAAGGACGCAGTCATTCACCAACGCTGCCCACCTCCGGCACTAATATTTCTTTACCAGTCTTGTCCCAGCTCCCCTAGGATGTCAGTACGAGGATATCAGAACCCTAGCTCCTTCCTGCAAAGTATTCCTACCAAACAGCATCAGCTCACAACATTGTCTTAAAATATTACTAACTTTCTATGAGTAAAAAACCCAGACTACCCACCCAACAAAACCTGTTTGGCACCTCAAGTCAAAATTACCATTTGAGAAAATGGAGGTAGTTCCATCCAGGAAGACTGGATAGCTTTCTCCCTGTTTTGCAGAAAAGGAGCCATGGGATTTTGAAGAATGGTTTTAGTTATGATAGCAAGCCACCTGCCATTTCTGACTTCGATCACTGGCTGTTTAATGTTTTTTGACATTTGTCTGCAACAAGGGTCCTTCATCAGGTCTTCTTGGATCAGTTTTGATCATAGAAAGGAACAGAGAAACATTGAGAGCTCTTGCTCCTCATAGGATGATTTTGTTTGGGGGTGCAATGACCTTTTAGTGTTTACTGAAAGTTAGCCAGAGAGCATTTATTTGATTTTTAAAAACTGTGTACAGTAGGTAGAAGGGATTCATGATTCTGGAAAAGGTTTATCAAAAGATAGGAATTGGCACTGCCAATAGCCAGAAAAGGCATAGCCACAAAGAGATGAAGCATAAAAGCCGCCGTAAGCTCCAAAACAGATTCACTGCTGATCAACCATCTCTGAGTGCCAAGAGTGTGTCTGAGGCCCCGAGAAACATGCCCAGTGGCCAGATCCTCCCCCACCACCCTGGCTGATGAGCAATGCATGTTGGGAAATCTGGGAGGGAGCACATTTGTCTCAGGACCACCCATAAGGCCGGTGGATGGAGAAAAATCTCTTCAGAGAGCATGCTTATCTGAAAGATGTAGTATTTTTCCTTTAATAAAGAAGTGGCTCCCCAAATAACTTTGATCTGCTTGTCTTTTCTTCTCCATATGACAGTAGAAGGTTCTTAGCTTAATGGCCTGTGGGTTTTCATAGCTGGTAAGGAGGAGGATCAGAATATATTTGGTAGCTGTTTGGTGAAGGCTGTTTTCAGGTGGTGATTTTTAAGTGTCTTAGTGAATATAACATGGACCAGTTTAGGTGTGTAATTAGGGCCCCTGGACAGCTGTCACAATCCTGCCTGCAATGAGGGAGGAAGAAAACATAAATAATGAAATTCACATAGAAAATTAAACTAGCCTTTGTGCTGGGGATCATTACTTATATGAATCACAAAATGAATATTTTATGTTTGACAGCTAAATTGGTTAATTAAAAAAAAAGATTTAAAGCAGTTATAGAAGTGTAAATTTCATCAATATCTTGTCTAGGAGCTTGTTAACACTTTTCAGTCCAAATGCACGAGGCTCTGATATGTTACAGAAACACTAGACTGTTGATGAATCAAATGGACAACTGACTCAAACCGGGATTTTAATTCATCTCTTAGGTAATGTGTTCACATTTTATCCCCCAGCCTAGATTAGTGTGCCTAGATAAAGATGTTCTCCTAAAACCTTCTCAGATACTGTTGAAGTTCTTTGTTAGATCAGACTCAGCAGGTGAGGGGAGGTGGTTGTCTTTGGAGTCTGTCTCTCAGGAGACAGGAAGGAGGGTGAAGAGGGGAGGTGGCTTTCAGAGCAGAATGGCTGAGTGGGCCACTTGGCATCCTGTCAAATCTGCTGGTGTCTCTCAGAGAAACAGAATTGTGTTTCCACATCTGGACATTAGTGTCACTTTGTGAAAGGCGGTGTAAGTTTCTTTCAACAGCCACTGATGGACTTTCAAAGTTTACTTGGATTGAGCATCAACCAGCTAAAGCAGATAAATTGTCTGGGATCCCAGCTTAGTGCTGAGACCCAGAAGAATGGATCAGAAACTTCAGACCAACAGAGGAAGGGCCCTTTACAAAGCCTAAAAAGAAAGACGTGAAGGATCATAGCAGCCACCATTTTTGTCAACAATGGTTCCATTACAGGAACGGCTTCCCAGTGCTTCAACAGGACATTGACACTGAAAATATGAAGTTGCCAAGTCTGTCTGAGTCTTTCAGAATATCATATCCATTAAAATAATCCCACCTGTGGAAGAGACTCAGGTTCTATCCCTGGGTTGGGAAGATCCCCTGGTGTAGGGAATGGCAACCACTGCAGTATTCTTGCCTGGAAAGTCCCATGGACAGAGGAGCCTGGTGGGATACAGTCCATGGGGTTGCAGAGTCAGAAATGACTGAGCAACTGGGCACACATGCATGGCCTGAGAAGGGAGCAGTGTCTAGTTTACAAAATGGAAGTTTAAGGTGGTACAGAGATCAGTTGCAGATGTTTATCCAGGAGATTTATATGAAATACTCCAGGGCTGGATCCTTCAGGCTAAGGTCAGGGCTAGACTCCAGAGCATACAGGCACTGGAGCTGACGCCTAAGTTTGAATCTCTACAGTCATTGGCCTGACCCAGCATCTGTCATGGGAATCATACCTGCACCTGCCTCTCTAGGTAGGATTACTATGAGGATTAAACAATCTGTTATTAGTTAAAATCTTTCAATAGTGCCTGCATGTAGTAAATACTATATGCATGCATTAGATAAATATGTACATACATACTTGGGGTGACATGACATTCTTTATAGTTGGATCAAGGACTGATGTTCAGGACAGAAGGGAAGAAGATGGATGAGAACGGTGTTTGTATGGTGCTGTCCAGCATGGCATGAGCACATGCCTTCCTTTAAAGCACATAAGGGTATAATCAGCTCCTTGTCCCTGGAGCTCCCCCAGGTGGGAGTTGTGGAGATACAGGTCCTCAAAACCTGGTACAGGCTTCCAGAAGAAACCACATTTTGAAATCAAAGAGAGTGAAGGCCCTCAGGTTTATATATGATGAGTGTGACTATCAGGTAATCAAGGAACTGGCAGAGCCTGAGAATAAGAACATTAGTTCAGGTCAGATGTGTTAAACAAAGTTAAGCCATTTTCTCTGCCTCTGAAATGAAAGTCAATGCTGTTTGGAACTGTTACCAATTTATTATTAAGGGTACACCCAAGCCCTGTTTCTGGAAGCACTGTGAGACGTACTAATGAGTCAAGTTCCATTTCTTTCTGATAAACTAGCCAAGTTTAATTCTCTATTCATAGGCTTAGTGAGGATAAATAACTAGCAGAACTACTATATTCTGATGTTGAGATCTATCTTTGCCTAAAGGAGAAGGCTTGTATTGGGAAAGCATCATTTTGACAAACTGTAAAATACCTCTGATTCAGCAATACTTTAGTGCCATGACAACCAAAATAACAATGAACTAGGAAAGACTTTTACTTTCACTTTGAGACAGTCATCCTGAAGTTGCACCTTCATTCCCAGACAAGTGGAAACCCTTTAAAAAAGAGAGAGCGTCTATCTGGTGCCCTGAAGTTGTACTGGGTGCACTGTTGCACTTAAGAAGAGCACGGGTTAACAGGGTTGTGTGGTGTCCTAACACTACATGGGGCTGGTGTTTATGGGATGCATTGTATTCATTAGAAAAGGTAATACCTCTTCTGAGAAGGGGACTTAAGACTGCAAAGCATGATGCTGAAGCATCATTTTAGAATGTTCATAGTTATGGGTGGCGCTTATGAATGCTGTGCATGGTGAATAACTGGATTGGAGAGGAGTTGATCCACTGTGTGGAAATAAAGCCATAAAAATGGAAAAGCAGGCTTCTTCTGGATCATTTGGAATAAGCAGATGGAAAGAGCAGTAAATCAGAAATCCTGCCCCTAGAAATGCTGTTTTGAAATGCAGGTGTAGTGGGCTTTGTTACCTGCAGCTTAAGGTGGCTCACCTGGTCTCTTTTCAGACACCACTCCTAAGGGGCACTGAAAAAGTAGTCTTGCCCATGTGCCGCTGTATTGTCAGCTTTAACGGAGCCCCCCTTCCCCTTTTCCTCCATTTTTACTTTGTGAGGGTTGGAGATGATCAGAACCAAACAAACACCCTGCTCTGTGTATGCTGCAAAAGTGGGAGAAAAAAAATGGTTTGGGGCCTTGACAGAAAACCCTAAGAGGCTCATCAGTTATCCCACAATTTCTCTTTTCTCCCAACTTGCTTTGATCCTTTCATTTGTGAGAGTAGAAACCACATGGGTCTTTTACATGGTGACTTTTTTTTTAAGTTGTTTCTAAGAAGGCCTGCTCCTCTCAAGTGTGGATGTCTAACATAACCTGAAAATTATCAAAGAGGCCTTCTATCTTCTGGTTATTGGATCACTGGGCCAGTTGGAATTTCCTGCCCTCAGTGTTGGGTCTGAGGCCCACGGGGGTATGAAAGTGTTCGGTGTTACTGGTGTTTGAGGAGACTTATAAGTGGCTCCCAGGCTTCCCACGTGGCATAGTGGTAAAGAATCCACTTGCCGATGCAGGAGATGCAGGAGATGAGGGTTTGATCCCTGGGCCGGGAATATCCCCTGGAGGAGGAAATGGCAACCCACTCCAGTATTCTTGTCTGGAAACCCCATGGACAGAGGAACCTGGCAGGCTACAGTCCATGGGCTTTCAGAGAGTCTGACACTGAGCAACTGAGCACACCTAAGTGGCTCCTATTCCCACCATATTCATAACTAGTTGAAAGATGAAGAAATCAGATGGATGAAAGTGTAAGCTCCAGCTTTATTCCTGGATGGAAACACTGGAGAGCACGAGTGAGGCGTGCTTGCAATGAAGGGGGACAGTCACCCTCTTCATCCCCAGGCTGCACAGGGGAACTGCAGGCGGGATGGAGAGGTGGAGCTGAAGGCAGAGTTCTCGAGATAAAGGCAGATCCCAAAGGGAGCAGACCCAGTGGCTGAGCCACGCATGTCCAGTTCTTTCTCCTTAAATGTGTGGTTCTCAAAATTTGGTTCCAGTTCCCTAAGGTCAAGACTATTTTTGTAATAACAGTCAGACATTATTTGCATTTTCACTCTCTTTCTTTCAAGAGTGTAAGATGGAATTTCCCGAGGCTGCATACATGTTATTGCCAGTGATTGATATGAGAATTCATTTACCTTTCTTAAGTCACACATTAAAGAGATTTGCGAAAGTGTAAAGCAGTGACACTCTTCTCACTATAATTTTGTTTGGCAAATATATTCTTTCATAAAATGTTATTTATGATAACATAGAGTGAATTTATTATTGTTATTTTAAAATAAATAATCTTTGAAGTTCTCAGTTTTAATTTGTAATGCAGTAAACATCAATAAATACAACCCTCATAACTAGAAGCTCTTAGTGTTTGTTTATGAATTTTAAGAGTGTACAGATATCCTGAGACCACAAAATTTGAGGATCACTGTTTTAAGTGAACAGTCAGCTGCATCCTGAATGAGGAGAGAAGAAAAGTCAAAAAGTTTTAATTTAGTGCATCTCTCACTATGGAAGTGCCTTCTGCCCTACCATATCACTAAAGAACCTACTGACAACCAGACTGGCAGCTAAGATAATTACACTGATGTTTGTGAATAATGACGTCAGTCAAAATTAGGGCAAAACCCTTTCAACTTCAAATGTAGTCGTATTAGATGCTTTGACCTTTCTGTTAATGGGAAATAGGTACCAGCTAAGAACCTTAAACTATTTCAAGACAGGGAATTGTCTTAGTGTATAGAAAACTTGTGCAGGCCAAGTGGAAGCTTAAGAAGGACCATCTTTGCACAATGGTGGACCAAGAAAACAGCTGACGTTCTGCAACTTATCTCCTGACCCTGAATGGCTTCGTCACCTTCAAACACATTGAGACTTCTTGCATATTTTCCTCTGTGGTAAAAAGGCCAGCTCTAGAGATCCTGGGGTATAGTGATCAATAGCTACTCTTATATCAACTTGAAGAACAATTTTTTTACACTGACTTTCTCTTCTCATTTGGTATTTCTTCTTTTTTTAATCTAAGGAGGGTTGAGATAGGGAGAGAACGTGCTTTCAACATAGTAAACTAATGCATAGGCTTTGATTAAATATAGATTGGAAGTTGAGACTCACTTGCTGGAGATGTGAAGAAAGGGCAAGTTTTATTATGTCCAAATAGCCTGATCTTGGAGGTAGCAGCACCCAGATATTGTAAGACCCAGTATTTGTTGAATAAATCATACATTCTGAGCTTTGGTCTCAAAATTTAAATATCTAAGGTAATTTCAAAGTTCCATTCTCCTCCAAAATGGATTTGTAAGTTGTGAATAATTGAATAAGAATGATTAATTAAATAAATAATACTGATTGAAGAAAATGTTTCAAATTAAGTTTTTATTGCTCTCTCTGAAACAGCAAGCACATATGCACGTGAGCTAACATGCCGGCCACCTATGATGAGGCGAGGTTGACTATAAAGGCTGTACTTTGACCTTTAATTCTTACAAATACCCTTTATACTAGGCAATATTATTGTGTGTTGCTAAGTCACTTCAGTTGTGTCCGACTTTGCAACCCCATGGACTGTAGCCCACTAGGCTCCTCTGTCCATGGGGTTCTTCAGGCAAGAACACTGGAGTGGGTTGCCATGCCCTTCTCCAGGGGATCTTCCCAACCCAGGAATAGAACCCATGTCTCTTACATCTCCTGCATTGGCAGGCAGGCTCTTTTTCACTAGTGATGATTCACTAGTGATGATTCACTAGTTATCTTAGGAAGCCCTAAGATAACATCATTATATCTGCTTTATATATATTATTATATCTGCTTTTATATGAAGAAACTGAAGAACTCTGAGTGGTGGGATCAGGATTGAACCCCGGCTGTTTGACTCCTGTGTCCTACATTAGCCTGTTCAAGTTCCAGAGTCATCCACTGAGTATGTTGGTGATGGTTCCTCCTCCTACACTTGAGAAAGATGAATTCAGTCTCTTTGCATTATTATGTTCACTTAGGGGGATGTGTCAGTATTGGTAGGTTTTGCCGAAAGTTAAGTTCAGGACAGTTCTTGCAGCTCTTCTGCTCCTAACATCAGTCAGAGCCCCACAAAGCATGTGGGGTCAAGTCTTTGTTCTTCTCTGGGCTGGATCCAGTTTCACCAAAATCAAATCCCCATGATTACAGAAAACTCCTCCATATCTTTCACTGAAGACAGCTTTAGTTTTCTCTCTTAGTAGTTTACTTGAGCCATACTCGCTGGAAAAAAAAAAGGCAAGCAATATAAAACAACTATAAACAAGAAATTAAAAATCGACTTAAATCCCACCTCCCTCAATGAAGGGGGTAGCTTTGCTGTTTTGGTGGCCATCCTCTCATATGTTTCTTTATTACACATACAGACACTTAGCAGCATTTTATACAAATGGGATCATATCACATGCTATCTTTTAATACAGAGCTTTAAATTATTATTTAAAATGTTTTTCTGGAGTGTCCTTGGCGGAGCTTCTTCATATAGCTGGAAGAGCTGAGGTGTAGTTACCACAGCTGTTTCTCTCCAGGAACTTGGGTCTGAAGTACCAGATTAAAGTTCTCTATGTGGGGCACTCTGTGAGCAAGTCAAACTAGACTAGGCACAAAGGAAAAAAGACCTTCAGACTCAGAATGGAACTACACTACCAGATTTTCTGAGTCTCCAGCTTGCAGACAGCAGACCATGGAGCTTTGCAGCCTCCATAATCATGGTAGATCACTGCATACACTGTTGGAATGAGATATGCAACAAGAATACTGGAGAAGTATGTTACGAGAATACTCCCAGAACAGGTTAAGAATTTTCTGAGCAATCAGGAAATTTGCCACCCCCTGGTTTAGAATAAAGAGTGTGTGTCCTAGCAAATCACCAAAGAGATCAAGCCCTGAGACTTTGGAGTAGGAGCACTGACTCCAAGACCCTAGACTACCAGAGAACTAACCCTAGGGAGTGTCAAATAGTGAGAACTCACAGAAAAGCAGAGACATTACTTTGTCAGCAAAGGTCTGTCTAGTCAAGGCTATGGTTTTTCCAGTGGTCATGTATGGATGTGAGAGTTGGACTGTGAAGAAAGCTGAGCACTGAAGAATTGATGCTTTTGAACTGTGGTGTTGGAGAAGACTCTTGCGAGTCCCTTGGACTGCAAGGAGATCCAAGCAGTCCATTCTGAAGGAGATCAGCCCTGGGCATTCATTGGAAGGACTGATTTTAAAGCTGAAACTCCAATACTTTGGCCACCTGATGCGAAGAGCTGACTCATTTGAAAAGACCCTGATGCTGGGAAAGACTGAGGGCAGGAGGGGAAGGGGACGACAGAGGATGAGATGGTTGGATGGCATCGCCGACTCAATGGACATGGGTTTGGGTGAACTCCAGGAGTTGGTGATGGATGGGGAGGCCTGGTGTGCTGCAGTTCATGGGGTCAAAAAGAGTCAGACACACACACACACACAAAAAGAGTCAGACACAACTAAGCGACTGAACTAAACTGAACATAAAGGAAACCACTTGAATACAAGACCTGGCATCACCCAACCACCGGTAGAACCCTGTGCAGGATGCCTCATCTAAACAACAAACAAAACAAAAATAAAATCTTTTTCTTATCTTTCCCTTCTCCTCTCATATTTCTCTTCCACTACAAATCATTTTCCTTTACTTAATGGGCCCCATGTTAATAATTTGTTGTATTTTTCTATGCTTTCCTCAAACTCTTAAAATAATCTAATATATATATATTATATAATTCATATATCATCATTGCTTGTTTTATAAAATATTTACATGTGCACATAAAGATTTTTGCCACATTTTACAAATAGCAAAATCAAACACATATTTGACTGCATCTTGTTTTTCTTACTTAACAAAACTTCATGAATATTTCTCAAACCAATTGATATTTTACCTAGCTCATTCTTTTAATGACAACATTATATCCATGAACTGGAGGTACCTCAGGCTTTTTCAACCATACCTTACTGATGTATGTTCATTTTATTTCTTCTTTTCTAAATTAAAATGTAAAGGTTCCTTTCAGCAACTTAGGGATCTAGAAAATCTTATCTCTGGTGAAAGACAAGAGGAAGCTATTACATATCTTACATTTTTTATATTGATTGAAAAACATCTTTAATATCAATTTATATAAAATTAATAATACAAAATGATTCATATTTAGTATTGCATCTGACAGAAGAAATCTTTCTCTTCAACCCCACAACTGTACAATTTCACTGGAAAGTTTTAGTTAAATTTGCTGGAATTCTTAATAAGTCACACAACTGGAAGAAGTGTTCAAATAAAAAAGTTACTACGTTACTGAAAAGAAGTATACAAACAGCCAAGGGGCCAGTAGTGGCAAGCAGAATTACATTTCTTGTGAATAGGGTGCGTTTCAGAAAGCAGACCAGATAGGACAGGCCATGTGCTTGTAGCTGTGATACAACCTTGCTTCCCATTCATGGAGCGCGATGGGCAGTAAGGAGGAGAAACAATACCAGCCCGGGTATTGTGTGTGAGGCATGGGGTCTGATTGCATGCAGAATGGTTCAGAGGAATCTTGGAAATTGTAATCCCAACCTCATTGTGTTTGGGATCAGGATGAAAATGAAAGTGAAACCAGATAAAGCAGAAGCAAGCAAATTTTGGAATAGCTGACTTTAAGAGAAAGCTGAAATTATTTAGAATAGGAGAGGACCTGATGGAAGAAAAATAGGACATGTCAGTGCATTTTTCTCTGAAAGTCATGACAGTGCCCAAGTGAGCTAGCCAACAGCCGATTTACCAACTATAGTTGAAACAAGATAAAAGGTATAAAGAATAATGTTTTAGAGAAAGGAAGATTAAAAGAGACCTACTAAAATTTTGGCATCACCAAGTCGATGGATGTGAGCTTGAGTGAATTCCGGGAGTTGGTGACGGACAGGGAGGCCTGGTGTGCTGCGATTCATGGGGTCGTAAAGAGTCGGACACAACTGAGAGACTGAACTGAACTGAACTGAAAATTATTACCAGTGGAAGGCTGCTAAATGGAGAAAATAAAAGCAGAATAAAACACAGTTTAGCTAAAAATGAGTTTTACATCTTTTCCCAGGTGTAAAAAGGCAGTAGGTGATAGATAAGCTGTGTCATTGAGACTCTTAGTTGGCTTTTTGCCATGGAGATTGCCAGGGTAGGTAAAGATTTTGCACTTTGGAAATTAGGATCTGTTTTCCCAAAGGAAAGAAGGAGCCAGGAAGATACCAAAGATGCTGAGATCATGCTCAAGGAGAATTTTTGAGAGAGAGGGTCACAAAAGAAAGAGAGGGGGAGAGAGTGACTTTTTGTATAATAAAAACAGAATGTCTATTCACTGTTTCATCAAAGGTAACCTAGGGTCTAACAAAGAAAGGAAATGTGTATCTCAAGAAGGTCTCTGTTGCTGGACATTTAGATTTGTTTCTTTACCTTGGCTATTGTGAACAGTGCTTCAGGGAACATAGGGGCACTATTATCCCTTTACGATTCAGATCTCAATTCTTTTGGATAAATACCCAGAAGTGAGATTGCTGGATAATATGATAGTTGTATTTTTAATTTTTCAAGGAGCCTCCATACTGTTTTCCATAGTGACTGCACTATTTTGCATTCCTACTAATGGTGGGTGCACAAGGATTCGCTTTTCCTACATGCTCGTCAACACTTCTTGTCTTTTGTTTTTCCGATAGCAGCCATCCTGGCAGGTTTCAGGTGATATTACAATGGGATACTTCCTATTCAGTTTTAAAAAAGAAGCAAATTTTGTACTGTGAGACAATATGTAAATCTTGAGGACATTTTATTAAGTGAAATAAGCCACAGAAAAACCAAAAATGCTTGTTTCCACTTACATATGAGGTATCTAAAAGAATCAAACTCACTGAATGAAAGAGTGGAATAGTTGGTTACCAGGGGCTAGGGGGAGAGGAGGAGCTTCTAAACAATGAACATAAAGTTTTGTCGAGCAAAATGAATGAATTCTAGAAATCTGTACAACACTATTCCTGTAATCAACAGTAATATTGTACACTTAAAAATTTGTTAGGAGGACAAATATTATGTTAAGCTTTTCTTCCACAATAAAATAATAATAAAAAGACAGTCTCTGTGTTCCAGGAAGTGTCTTCTAAAGGTTAAGTTGAGCTTCATAAATCTAGCGTTTTTGACACAAAATTCAAGGTGCTTAAAAGTAATGAATACTAAAATAGGAATGTCAACTACATTGATATTGTTTTGTCAGTTTTGAGGCCCCCCAAATTAGCCAAGTTATCTCTCAATAATTATCTCCTGATGAGATATTTCAAAGTTATACCTAATGCAGATAAAATAGTAACAATTGCAAGAGCTTAATTATAGGAACCTTAATTTACATCATTCAGTTCAGTTCAGTCACTCAGTCATGTCCAACTCTTTGCTACCCCATGGACTGCAGCATGCCAGGCTTCCCTATCCATCACCAACTCCCGGACTTACTCAAACTAATGTCCATTGAGAATTTACATTGTTAAATCTGCTTTAATAAGTTAAACAGTGATAGTTTTTACTTTGTGGGGTATTATGGTGTTAGTTTGTTAAAAATGAGAAGATATAAACATAAAATTTTTAAAAAATCGATGTGATATGGATATCTTAGTCTCTCTGGCTTATGTTAAACAGAAAATAAAAGAAACTGAGAGCTCTAACAATATATACAAAATGCAACGTTCATAGTCAGTTTGTTTAACCTTGTATGAAATCTGCCTCTATTGCTATTGAAAGTTGAGAATGGCTTTTAACTGTTTTTAAACCATTTTAGCAACAAGCAAACATGGGTATACATTTTAAATATGAAACCTGAGGTAGCATTAAAGATGACAGTTGTAGAAAGAAAATGACATAGCTTTTGTGTAGATATTTTAGCATGTAATTTTCAGCACACAATTCATATAATCAAAAGGCTTGAGATGACCTTGAGAGGTCGTCAGGCCCATCCTTCTGCTATTACAGGGAGCAGTTAACATAAGCACTGAGCAATGATCGGCACACGCAGGTGGGGTAAGGGCCATAGCTGTCTTATCTAAAAGTAACATTATTTTCCTTATGACTTTCAATACAATGAATGGCCTTCTAGCAAATCCATGGCTCTTTTGAGACATATCTAAATCCCACATGGTAAATAATTTTGATCAAATTGCATTTAGCTTTATAAATAGCAGTTGCATCATCTTGTGGAACAAAGAAATGATTTAATGTAGCCATCAAGATACATATTGAAATAAAAATATTTCTCAATGAGAAAACTTTCAGAATTTGTGTTATTGCTTAGAAATACTTTGTATATGGCTTTTGGCTCTAAATTTGATTATATTCTGCCCTAGCTTTTATTTTAGATTGGACTGTGAGTCTACTTTGCAATTTGGGACAACCTATTTTTTGAACATATTTTCATAGAAGAGTTTCCTTCCGAATATAACCAGGATTCTAGGAATAAAGATGGCAGAGTAGAGGAGGATCACAGGATATCCCTCCTCCCAAAGTTTAAAAACGATGTGAAGTGTCTGGCCCCAAGTTCCCAGTAGAAGTCAAGTAAGGAAAACGGTATGGTTTTTATTAATGAACTTTAAAAAGTGGTGGTGAAAGAAAAAACATAAGATACTGGTGCAGAGAGATGTTTCTCCTTACTTTCAGTTTTTCCAAGAAGTGAGGCAAAGGAAGGAAGATGACTGGAAAAAAAGAAAGAAAGAAATAAGGGAAAGAAAACCAAAAGCAATTCTCCTCCATCCTGTACAAAGTCAAGGAAAGATGTTCTAAAGCAGAACATTTATGTATTCAGTAGAGATAGAATGGTAAGAAGCCAGCTCTTGCAGTTTTCCAGGACACTGAGAAGACTGGACACATTCATGACTAAAGGAGCATTAGTGATACTGGACATTTAATGAGATTCATCAGAAGAGCCCAGAAGTGAAATTCCTCAGCAAAAGTTCCACTCAGTGCCAGCAAGTGTTAACCACTGCCTTATGTGACGATTCTTTTTATGTCAACTTGGCCAAGCCTGATATCCAGATATTTGGTCAGAAGTCATTCTAGATGTTTTAGTAAGGGTGTTTTCTTAGATAAAATTCTTTGAGGAAAGCAGATTATGCTCCAGAATGTGGGTGGGCCTCGCCCAATCATTTGAGGGCCTGACTAGAAAAAGGAGTGTCCTCCCTGGAGGAGAAGAGAATTCTGTTAGCAGAAGGCCTTCAGACTCCAATTCTACCAGCTCTTCCCTCTGTTTCCAGCCCTGCTGGCCTACCCTGCAGATTTTGACTTGTCAGCTTCCACTATCACGTAAGCCAATTCCTTAAAATAAATCTCTATCTCTTTATAGATACACATACATATCCTACTGTTTCTGTTTCTCTGGAGAACTGTGACCAGTGCTGCTTAGTAAGGTAAAATTTAATTTCTTGCTCAGTTCTGGTTAACATATTAGCCCAGGGCATTCTACTTAGTTAATTAAGGATCCAAGAACCTTGCATCTTGTGGCTTGAACTAATTCTAGGGCCTTTAAGTTCTTTTCTTGACATTTAGGTTAAGATCCCCTGCACCTGATGAGCAAACATGGAAGGAGAAAATTATCATTTGTGGGAGGTTTTTCTAGATTGGTCCTAGACCAGCACCTATCACTCTGCTCATTGCCCATTAGGCTGAGTTAGGTCATGGGGTCACCCCACTGCCAGGCAGGCTACCAGGGAGGCTGTGGAATGTTGTATATCCATGTGCCAAGAAGAAAGACGAAATGTACCTTGTGACCTCACAGGGGTCTCATTCCTGTGCTTTCAACCTAACTCATATATATGTTTGTTGTTGTTCAGTTGCTAAGTTGTGTCCGACTCTTTGCAGTCCCATGGACTGCAGCGTGCCAGGCTTCCCTATCCTTCACTGTCTCCTGGAATTTGCTATATTCATGTCCATTGAGTCAATGAGGCCATCCAACTATCTCATCCTCTGTCACCCCCTTCTCCTTTTGCCCTCAATCTTTCCCAGCATCAGGATCTTTTCCAATGAGTTGGCTCTTCCCATCAGCTGGCTAAAGTACTGGAGATGTAGCTTCAGCATCAGTCCTTCCAATGAATATTCAGGGTTGATTTCCTTTGGGATTGACTGGTTTGATCTTACTCTCCAAGGGTCTCTCAAGAGTCTTCTTCAGGACCCCACAGTTCAAAAACATCAATTCTTTGACACTCAGCCTTCTTTATGGTTCAACTCTCACATCCGTATATGATTACTGGAAAAACCAGGGCTTTGACTATATGGACCTTTGTTGGCAAAGCCATGTGTTCATTTTTTAATATGATGTCTAGGTTTGTCATAGCATTTCTTCCAAGCAGCAAGGATCTTTTAATTTCATGGCTGCAGTCACCGTCCATAATGATTTTGGAGAAAATAAAGTCTGTCACTATTTCCATTATTTCCCCTTCTATTTACCATGAAGTGAGGGGCCAGAAGGAGAAAAAGAAAGATATACCCATCTGAATGCAGAGTTCCAAAGAATAGTGAGGAGAGATAAGAAAGTCTTCCTAAGTGATCAATGCAAAGAAACAGAGGAAAACAATAGACTGGGAAAGACTAGAGCTCTCTTTAAGAAAATTAGAGATATAAAGGGAACTTTTCATATAAAGATGGGCACAATAAAAGTCAGAAATGCTATGGACCTAAAAGAAGCAGAAGATATTAAGAAGAGGTGACAAGACTACACAGAAGAACTATACAAAAAAGATCTTAATGACCCAGATAACCATGGTGGTGTGATCCCTCACCTAGAGCCAGACATCCTGGAGTGTGAAGTCAAGTGGGCCTTAGAAAGCATCACTACGAACAAAGCTAGTGGACATGATGGAATTCCAGCTGAGCTATTTCAAATCCTGAAAGATGATGGTGTGAAAGTGCTGCACTCAATATGCCAGCAAATTTGGAAACCTCAGCAGTGGCCACAGGACTGGAAAGGGTCAGTTTTCATTCCAATCCCAAAGAAAGGTAATGCCAAAGAATGTTCAAACTACTGCACAATTGCACTCATCTCATATGCTAGCAAAGTAGTGCTCAAAATTCTCTAAGCCAGGCTTCATAAGTACGTGAACTGAGAACTTCCAGATTTCAAGCTGGATTTAGAAAAGGCAGAGGAACCAGAGATCAAATTGCCAACATCCGTTGGACCACTGAAAAAGCAAAAGAGTTCCAGAAAAACATCTATTTCTGCTTTATTGACTATGCCAAAGCCTTTAACTGTGGGGATCACAACAAACTGTGGAAAATTCTGAAAGAGATGGGAATACCAGACCACCTTACCTGCCTCCTGAGAATTCTGTAGGCAGGTCAAGAAGCATCAGTTAGAACTGCACATGGAACAACAGACTGGTTCCAAATTGGAAAAGGAGAACATCAAGGCTGTATATTGTCACCCCGCTTATTTAATTTACATGTAGGCAATGGCACCCCACTCCAGGACTCTTGCCTGGAAAATTCCATGGACAGAGGAGCCTGGTAGTGCAGTCCATGGGGTCACTAAGAGTCGGACACGACTGAGTGACTTCACTTTTACTTTTCACTTTCATGCCTTGGAGAAGGAAATGGCAACCCACTCCAGTGTTCTTGCCTGGAGAATTCCAGGGATGGAGGAGCCTGGTGGGCTGCCATCTATGGGGTCGCACAGAGTCGGACACGACTGAAGCGACTTAGCAGCAGCAGCAGAGTACATTATGCAAAACGCCAGGCTGGATGAAGCACAAGCTGGAATCAAGACTGTAGAGAAAAATGTCAATAACCTCAGATATGCACATGACACCACCCTTATGGCAGAAAGTGAAGAGGAACTAAAAAGCCTCTTGATGAAGGTGAAAGAGGAAAGTGAAAAAGCTGGCTTAAAACTCAACATTCAGGAAACTAAGATCATGGCATCTGGTTCCATCACTTCATGGCAAATAGATGGGGAAAAATTGGAAACAGTGTCAGACTTTATTTTCTTGGGCTCAAAGATCACTGCAGATGGTTACTGCAGTCCTGAATTAAAAGATGCTTGCTCTTTGGAAGAAAAGCTAGACAGCATATTAAAAAGCAGAGACATTACTTTGCCTACAAAGGTCCGTATAGTCAAAGCTATGATTTTTTCCAGTAGTCATGTATGGATGTAAGAATTGGACCATAAAGAAAGCTGAGTGCTGAAGAATTAATGCTTTTGAACTGTGATGTTGGAGAAGACTGTTGAAAGTCCCTTGGACTCCAAGGAGATCAAGCCAGTAAATCCTAAAGGAAATCAGTCCTGAATATTCATTGGAAGAACTGATGCTGATGCTCCAATACTTTGGCCACCTGATGTGAAGGACTGACTCATTTGAAAAGATCCTGATGCTGGGAAAGATTGAAGGCAGGAGATGATGAGATGGTTGGATGGCATCACTGACTTGATAGACATGAGTTTGAGCAAGCTCCAGGAGTTGGTGATGGACAGGAAAGTCTGGTGTGCTGCAGTCCATGGGGTCACAAAGAGTTGGACATGACTGAATGACTGAACTGAACTTAACTGATGGGACCAGATGCCATGATCTTAGTTTTTTGAATATTGAGTTTTAAGCTGGCTTTTTCACTCTCCTCTTTCACCTTCATCAAGAGGCTCTTAATTCCTCTTCACTATCTGCCAGTAGGGTGGTGTCATCTGCATATCCGGTGGTTATTGATATTTCTTCTGGCAATCTTGATTTCAGCTTGTGCTTCTTCTAGCATGGCATTTTGCACAATGTACTCTGCATATAAGTTAATTGAACAGAGTGACAATATACAGTCTTGACAGACACCCTTCCCAATTTTAAACCAGTCTGTTGTTCCGTGTCTGGTTCTAACTGTTGTTTCTTGACCTGCATACAGGTTTCTCAGGAAGAACCTCTTTAGTTTACCAAATAGGAAAATGCTTGAAAAACAAGAAAGTCTTGTCATACAAATATGTGGTGTTATTATCATCACTCTTATCATACTAAGATTCTGAAAAAAGACTTATTTTTCAGGTCCTGGGTGAGCTCAGTATACTGCCTGATATTAGTAATCAAGAGATGTATTTCTTGGGAAGCATTTGAATGGACTACTTAAAATAATATTTGTTATTCTTCCTGATGATAAAATATTGTAGAGAGAATGCAACATAGAGAAAAGCATAAAGAGAAAACCCCAGGCATCCCCAATCTTTGTACACAGATCTGTTCAATTAAAACTATGAGATGTGGGACTTCCCTGGCAGTTCAATGGTTAAGACTTCACCTTCCAATGCAGGGGATGTGGGTTTGATCCCTGGTCAGGAAGCTGAGATCCCACATGCCTCATGGCCAAAATAACCAAAACATGAAACAGTTAACAATATTGTAACAAATTCATTAAAGACGTTAAAAACGGTCCACATTAAAAAAAATGTTTAAAACTCTAAGATGTAACAACTCTCATCCAAACTGGATTAAGCAGAAAAAAGAATTTGTTGGCTTGTGGAGCTGAGCAGGTCGGGGGTCTCTCTCTCACTGTAGGTGGGTTCCTCCAGCAGGACTCAGATCTTCCTTCCCAGTGGTCCTCTGAGCTTGGCTCCTCTTCACCTGGCCTTGGCCTCAGCTTGGTTCTCTTATGAGGGCAGATGGCTGCTCTGGTTCTGATGTCATATTCTTTCACTGTACCAACCAAAGGAAGGCAGGATGGCCCTTTTAGTTGCTTTCTCTGAAGAGCCAGGACACTGTTTTCCTTTCCTCCCAGAAAAATCTGATGTCTCATGGGCCTGAATTGTGGGCTTATCCCTGATTCAGTTATGGAAGTGAGGATTTGCTCATGTCAGACAAGACTCGCCCTAGGAGCTGAGTGACTCCAGGAACAACTCTTTCTGAGCACATAGGCTGCACAGGAAAACATAGACACCAAATGAAAGTTGGAGAGTTGTTATCAAGAAGAATGGGGAATGGATACCGTTGTCTAAAGGGTCAAAGCCTCCACACAGCCATAAACACACACGTACTCACCCGACTTTAACAGAATCAGTAGTATATTCTACATACTCTTTCTTTTATGGTCTGCTTTATTTTTTTCACCTAAAGACACATCGTAACCATTTCCCCATGCTGTTAGATATTTTTAATAATGTCGTTGTCAGTGGCTTCAATTCTTGCACTGTGTGGATCAATCATAGTTTAACAAATTTTACTGTTAGATACTTAGGTAATTTCCAAAGTTTTTTTGATATTGCACTGCAATACATGTCCTTATACATATTTTGTGTACATCTCTAATGATCATTTTAACTTTATTTATTAAATTGATTTCATCTGCAAATCATTTTGAAGCATATTGCTAATTTCATAGCTGGCCATGAGATCTTGAACAAATTTCTTAAAAAAGGTTTTTTTTTTTAACAATTTTATTTATTTTTTCTTTTTATTTTTTAGCCACACTGCACAGCATTTGAACATATTTCTTAATCTCACTGGGCCTCATGTGTATAATCTGTTTAATAGTAGCACCAATTTCACAGGAAAAGATTAAATGAGGTGATTTGTTTAAAATCTTCATATGGTATATGCTAATTACTCAGCATTATGTATATATTACCCACACTCCTTATAGCAATGGGCAGAGTAGGTTTTCAATAACTATTAGCTTACAAATAAATGAAGTAATACTTGAAATACTTAGCAAGTCTTCATGTCATATGAATTAAATTTTTCTTGTTTTACCACTTAGTCTAATTTGTATATTTGATACCTATTATTATTGTTGTTGTTGTTTGACAGTGACACAGATTTTATAGATGAGTATGATGTTGGGCAAAGAGATGGAACAAGATTACACATTGAGTTCATGGTCAAGATCTGAAACTCCTTGAATCCTATACCTTTGTAAATAGGTCTTTTCTCCAAGTAGTCAGTTAGGAGACAGAAAAATTATCTTTTACCTCTGATATCATGCAATTATCAATAAATTCTTCACATAAATTCATCTTCAAACAATATGTTTCACTACTCCACCAAAAGCACAACTAGGGCAGATTAAAAAATAGACAAACAAAATTGAGAATTAGAGTCTAAGAAGACATGAAATGCATTTAATGAAAGTTCACTTTTTTAAAATAAAAATTAAGTTGCTTGGCATACACATAGAATCTAATACTATGTTACAATGAAAAGGAATGAACTACTTTTGTACATTTAACATTGATGAATCTCCCATTATAACATTGAGCAAAAGAAGCCTATGCGAAGTTCAAAAACAGGTAAAACTGATACAAACACACACACATATGTATATATCTCTCTGAATCTCTGCTATACACCTGAAAATAACATATTATAAATCAACTATTTTTCAGTAAAATATATATCAACAAGGCAAGAAATTAGCTTGATGATTCTCCACTGGTAGATGTGTGCTACACAGTGTCCTTGATTGACCTTGGGCAGGGTCAGGTTTGTGGCTGAACAAGGTACATCTGCTTAGAGGATGCGATTGGCATGAGCTATGGAAGTTGAGTTGTTACCAGAATCTTGCTGCTGCCACTGCCTTTTAAATGCCCTTCTAGCATAGCTGGACTTGTGCAGTATGAGGCTTAGGGCAATAGACACCCACTACTTATCCCAAAGTAAAAATGGGAATCTAATTTTGGCATTGATAATATGGAATGACTACCTAGGAATCACTGCATCAACAATGATGCAGATCATGACTTCTTCTCTTCCCTTACAGAGAAGCAGGTGGTCCATACATGTCTGGGAGGCACTTTCAGCAATATTACTATTCTATGTGTCCAAAGAAGATGGGCAGTAATATCTGTTACCCGTTTAAATACATTCTGAACTTCAGATAGTGCATATCTGTGACATTCAAAAAACTCAACTAAAAAGATGGCATCTAGTTTCATCATTTCATGGAATATAGATGGGGAAAAAGTGGAAACAGTGGCAGATTTTATTTTCTTAGGCTCCAAAATCACTGCAGATGGTGACTGCAGCCATGAAATTCAAAGAGGCTTGCTCCTTGGAAGAAAAGCTCTGACAAACCTAGACAGCATATTAAAATGCAGAGACATCATTTTGCCAAAAAAGGTCCATATAGTCAAAGCTATGGTTTTTCCAGTAGTCATGTGTGGATGTGAGAGTTGGACCATAAAGAAGGCTGAGTGCCAAAGAATCAATGCTTTCAAACTGTGTTGCTGAAGAAGACTCTTGAGAGACCCTTGGACAGCAAGGAGATCAATCCAGCCAATCCTAAAGGAAATCAGTCCTGAATATTCGTTGGAAGGACTAATGGTGAAGCTGAAGCTCCAATACTTTGGCAACTATATGGGAAGAACTGACTGATTGGAAAAGACCCTGATGCTGGGAAAGATTGAAGGCAGGAGGAGAAGGGGGTGACAGAGGATGAGATGGTTGGATGGCATCATCGACTCAATGAACATAAGTCTGAGCAAACTTCAGGAGATAGTGAAGGACAGGGAAGCCTGGCATGCTGTAGTCCATGGTGCCTAAAAAAGTTGGACAAACCTAGTGACTGAACAACAATGATATGATGTTTAAAATTTTTAATGAGTTAATTTTAAGTGTAATTGCCATTCTACCTTTGTATGTAAAGTCAAATTGATAATAGAGCTGTGAAAAAAATTGGGGAAGATTACTGAGAAATATTCTTACTTGCCTTCTCTTTCGCCAATCCAGCCATTGAGTCAGAGCTAGAAACTTGAGTCTTTTCTTGGAGTTTCCAGTTTCCATATAGGGCTGACCCTGAAGATATCTTGATAAGAAGTATAGAGCAATTTGAAAGAAATCTGACTTTTCTTTTCCATGACAGCTTTCTTTCACTCCATGATATGCTTTATTTGACTAAGAAATGAAAACTTATTGATATTAATAGTACCTCATTAAATGTCTTCAGGCTGGTGCAAGTTTTAAGATATTCTTTTCCATCAGGATGCATGGCATTAATGTGTAAATTTGTGTTTTATCCCAATTAGTCTATTTTTAGAAATATTTCTTCAAAATTCATATTTTAGGCTTAGTTTTTATGTCATTCGAATATTCAGGAAGAAAATACCATGAGTAATATTTCTTTGTTTAATGGATAATCACAAATTTTGGAATTGTTAGTGAAACTGCATTATTAAATTTAGTCTCAAATTACTCTTAAAATATGCAGGACCAGAGGCCCCAAAATAAAAATAGCTTTGATTATAGGCCAAATTCTGCATAATTTTGTTATTTTGTAACTTGATATCTTGAGGAGGAAAAATCTTAAGTTCAATAGACTAGACCAAAAGTAATAAGACTGGGATTTTTTTTTACAAGCCTGCAAGATCTTAAATGTTTATCCAAGCACTATTTTTCTTCTAAGAAGCCATCTTTAGAAGTTTATGTAATAATGTGTGTTTGAAATACATTTGCAGTTCTTTTAGCCTTCTCTTTTACAAAATTTAGCACTGAATAAATTTTATTTCCAAAAATCAAGCCCTCTCTTTAAGAATAAAGATTTCACACAGTTAAAAACCCTCAAATGAGGGACTTCCCTGGTGGTCCAGTGGTTAAGATTCCACACTTACAACGCAGGGGGCACAGGTTGATCCCTGGTTGAGGAGCTAGGATCCTGCATGCTGCAGTGTGGTGTGGCCAAAAGAAATAATTGAACGTGCTACTAGCTTTTGAAGACCAAATATTTGGGACAGTGGCAGTGGTTCTTCAGGCTCATATGTCACCTTGGAAGGGGGAAGTGCAAACTTTTGTGGAAAATTTTTGATGAATTTGTTAAATCTGGTGTGTAATTCTGAAGTCACATGTTCTTAGAATTTATGTGAATTAATTTTTATGCCACGTTTGTTGATTTTAGTAGACTATGTCATGTGCCTCTAAAATTTGAGATATTAGACTTGAATGTCAGTCCTACACTCACCTTTGTTGCCTTACACTAGGCCTTGTCTGCATTTTTGAAATAATTCCATGTATTAAAGATAGACTCTTTGTGACCCAATGGACTGTAGCTTGCCAGGCTCCTTTGTCCATAGGTTTCTCCAGTCAAGAATACTGAAGTGGATTGCTGTGCCCTCATGCAGGCGATCTTCCCAACCCAGGGATCGAACCCATGTCTCCTGTGGCTCGTGCACTGTAGGCAGATTCTTTACCACTGAGCCACTGGGAAGCCCACACATATAGGTACCATGTGCCAATAAGATGAATGATATTGGGAATTTGGATATTGTGATGCAAGTACATCAATGTCAGGTTTATACAAGTTTATTGAATTCATGGAAGAAAAGCATATAGACCATTTCATTTAGGACTCTTGATTGCCAGTGACAGAGAACTGAGTCTAACCTGGATTAAATCAAGAAGCTGTCTTATTGGCTCAGGTAACAAAAGGGCCCAGGAGTGTTGCTTTTTAATCATGGCTGAGTGAAGGTGATCAGGACCTGGCTTCTTTCTATCCATTGGCTTTGCTCCCCTTCTAAGAATTCATGTGGAGTAAAGATGAGAGTTGCAGTTCTATCCTACATGCTTTGAAGTTCAAGTCCATCTGGGAAGGATCCTTGTATCTGTTCTAAAAGTCCCCACCATGGTCACATTGTTTCAGATTAGGTCACATGCCTGTCCCCAGTCACTTTGAGAGGAATGAGCGGTGCTAATTGGTTTAGGCCAATCAGGAGCTATTCTTGGAATTGGCAGTGGGGTTAATTCTGCCCAAATATATGGGTTCAAAGTAGAGTTTGGGTGTGCTCAAGGAAATTTGGAGTATGAACACTGACTGGCAGAATCAACAGATGTCTCCCACAGGCACAAGTGACTATTACCTTTCTGCTTTCACCCATGTAGTAAGCTAGTGCTGTACATACATCACTTTTTGGGGTATTTGAAGTGCTTCTCTTTTGGTGACTGTCTCATCTGCAGGTTAGTTGTAAATGTGTATGTGTGTGTGTGTGTGTGTGTGCGCGCGTGTGTGTGTATGTTGCATGAGGGAGGAAAGGCTACTCTTTAAGATGGCCAGTATATGAAGTTCCCAATATTAAGCTGATTCTTGATTGTGCTTTCCAGGGTAAAAAATTTTCTTTATAGTATGATGGTGTGAATTAAAGAAACAAATTAAGTAACAGCATTTGATGTAGGTGGGACCAGACAGCTGTCAACTTCTATATCCTATCCTTTCCCATCAATTTCTTGGTACTGGCAAAGAACTTACGACACTATTTTGAAGCCACGTGTATGTAATATATTATTCAAATATAAGTGGTAATAGCCATTTTGTAGCCCATCTGTGGCCTAGCACAGAGTTGGGCACCAACAGGAGTGATAATTGTTGCTGGCTAATGTTTCAAAATGTAGATGTAAGTTTTTCTGATTCATAAACCAAGTACAAGTCCTTTGACTTCAGGCTACTGTTTAACAGCCTAAATGGAGCTTGCAGAGGATAAAGAGAAGATGGTCTTCTGTGAAGATAATAGTTCTTGGTGCTGAGTCAGGCATGGGAGAGACAACCAGTTACTGAGCAAAGTCCCTCTCCTCAGGGTGATGACCTTGAACAGCCTGCACTACTGCCCACTCTGTTATGATGGGCTCCGCAGGATGATCAGAAGGAGTGGAAGTGCGCGATTATCCTGGTATTTGTAAAGAACTGACCAACAGGATAATTAAATCATGGCCAAAGGAGAGTAATAATTGTTGGATTGAAAAAAAATCTATTCCATTAAAAACCCATTAGAAAACTTTACGATCATCTTAAAAGTGAAATCTGCATTCAGATAAACTACATATTATAGAAATTAGCATAATTTTCACATTTCTACAGTTTTTTATTTTCTAAATTCCAAGGTCTTGAAATTACTCCAGTGATGCCCATGCTGTGGTTGTGATGTGGTTTCTGTGAACTCAAGCCTTCTCTGCCCCTGGATACACATTCAATCCAAGAGGTAATCTCTGAGAGGGGTGAAGTTTTCTTTCAGGGCTATAAACCAGTCAAAATTCACAAAAAGGAAGCTTTAAATTTCCACATTGGGAAGGGAGTTGTTAAAGCTGGCTTTTAGAGTGATGAAACTGCAATTTGGTATTCTGAATACATTCTCTGTTATCCCCTCCCCTCCCTCCACTGCCTCTGTCTGAGCACTTGCATTTAGAAGCTGGTAGAACTGTTGTCTACATTAACATTGCCTCCTTTCTCCATTGATTTCTGTTGTGAATAGGCTTCCTTGAATTCACGGTCATCTGCATCTTTAGGGTTCCCCTAAGGGATATTGGATTTCCTGCTTGGAGGACTAATCAGAACCATTAATCAGCCATGAAAATAAGCACTGGCCTATAAGCCTAGGGCCTGAAGGAAATCAGGGCTGGCTTATTGAAAATTAGGCAATAGGTATAGAAGAAATATATTTATTTATGAATACTATGCAGTTTAATCAGGAATTTGAAGTGGCAAAAGAAAACAGATTTTTAGTTTTTGAGTGGATTAGGGAATCAGAATTTTCTTCAGGGTTAAGTGGAGGTTACAAGGAGATGCTCACAGGCACTCCTAAACAGGGCCATGTTGTACCAGAACAGAACTTCAGGTGGACTGAGTAAGCATGCCTTGGACCTAATGACAGACCTCCATATCTGTAATTAGTGTACTATGTTATTCTCGTCTCTATAATAATTTTTCTCAGAGAGTTGTTGTGGGGATTAAATGAAGTAGAATATATCACAAAATAGGAAATCAAAACTGCTAGTTTTTGACTTAGTTTGGGTTTTCCCTGAGGTAGGTCCTGGGATATAAGTTTGAGCTGTAAAAGTTTGGGTGGGAAGTGTAAGGAATACTGGTAGGGAAATGGGGGAAGCAGAACAGAGAAGATAAGTAGCTATCAAGTCAGCTGTCATTGAGAGCATCTGTAACTTAATCACACAGGGAATCTCTGGAAAGAGGGACTAAGCACTCATCTCGGATTATTGTTTCCGAGGGCAAGGGAGCTGGTGTATTGATACAACAGACCTGAAAATGCCTGCTTAGGTATGTAACTAACAGGTGTTCATGCCCCAACATTTCATCAGTTCAGTTCAGTTCAGTCACTCGGTCGTGTCCAACTCTTTGGGACCCCATGGACTGCAGCACGCCAGGCTTCCCTGTCCATCACCAACTCCCGGAGCTTGCTCAAACTCATGTCCATTGAGTCAGTGATGCCATCCAACCATCTTAACCTCTGTCATCCCCTTCTCCTCTTGCCTTCAATCTTTCCCAGCATCAGGGTCTTTTCCAATGAGTCAGTTCTTTGCATCAGGTGGCCAAAGTATTGGAGTTTCAGCTTCAGCATCAGTCCTTCCAATGAATCTTCAGGACTGATTTCCTTTAGGATGGACTGGTTGGATCTCCTTGCAGTCCATGGGACTCTCAAGAGTCTTCTCCAACACCACAGTTCAAAAGTATTAATTCTTCAATGCTCAGCTTTCTTTACAGTCCAACTCTCACACACAGCATTTCATACATCTCCAGATTACTGGTCAAGGCAGCATAACCTTCTCTATTTTTTTCAGTGTTCCAGAAAAGAGTTCTCAGGAGAGTGCAGATTCCCACAGTTGGAAGGTAGCTGGAGCAGTGGGGTTGTGAAGTGATGCAATGGGTTACTACGTTACCAAAAACATCTGCAACAGAGGTAAATACGTTTATCCTGAAGAGTAGATTGCATGGGCACCTCTCAAACCCCCTTTCTCAGGGAGATACTTGAAGATGAACTCCAGCAAAATGAGGATGAGATGAACTCTCAGCAAATTCAAGAACAAGAAATCATGGAATGTGGAAAACAACCCCAAAAAACAGTGAAGGGGGGTTCCTGGGATGAGGGCAAAGTGGCATGCCAGGGCAGCAGCCAATCTAGGTAAGAAATGAAGGAATGGGTGTCCTGGGAGCATGGTTTTTAGGTAAAGTGGAAATGGATAGAACACCCAATAAAATGGAGAATTAGAAAATGAAGAAAATGGTAGAGATTATTAGAGGCTAGAAAGAAAAATGTGGAGAAGGCAATGGCAACCCAGTCCAATACTCTTGCCTGGAAAATCCCATGGATGGAGGAGCCTGGTGGGCTGCGGTCCATGGGATTGCTAAGAGTCGGGCACAACTGAGCGACTTCACTTTCACTTTTCACTTTCATGCCTTGGAGAAGGAAATGGCAACCCACTCCAGTGTTCTTGCCTGGAGAATCCCAGGGATGGGGGAGCCTGGTGGGTGCTGTCTATGGGGTCGCACAGAGTTGGACATGGCTGAAGTGACTTAGCAGCAGCAGCAGAAAGAAAAATGATGAGGAATTCCAGGAAAGAAAGAAGCTGTATGTGAAAGCAAATGTAGTTATAGCTTGCTATTTGAGCTTTCCAATGACTTGACTATGGCTCATAGGCATGTTCCAACTTTGAAATCAACCTACAGATAATGCCAAAGACCTAATTATGACATCAACATTCAAAGTAAGTATATCAGCAAAGGTAACAGTTGGAAAACAAAGGAAAGCTAAAGGAAAGGGCAAAATTTTAGTAATAGTAGTCTCTGCCCAAGTGAGGAGTCAAAAGGTTTCTGTAGATGTTGGAACAAAAAAAAAATGAAGTCTGTAAATATATACGTGTGGAGTGAAAAGTCACTAAGTCGTGTCTGACTCTGTAGTTTGACTGTACAGTCCATGGAATTCTCCAGGACAGAATACTGGAGTGGGTAGCCTTTCCTTTCCAGGGAAATATATACATATACGTATTTATAAAATATACATAAAATTGAGACCAAACCACGAATTAGGTCTCTGTTGAGTTTTTGTAAACAACTTTTGAAAACATTTTTATGGCTAGCTTAATAATTATTTTATTTGGTGTGAAAGTATGCAATAGAGTCACAAAAGTTTAGTCCTATAGAAGCTTAGGGGTAACTAGTCCAGCCTTCTTCCTTTGTAGCTATAGCAACCAAGATCCAGAGAGTTGAACAAACCCGTCCAAATTTGTATAACCAACTGGTTAAGGGAAAGACAAGCCTGGAGGCTTAGGTCCTGTCTGAAATTCCTCTGTTCTTTCCCTACTCTGCCCTAGAGCTAGGATCTTGGATGAAGAGCTATTAGGATGCTTAACAATAGGAAACAATAAAAGCCATTATGGGAGACATTACCAGTACCCAGCAATATCTTGTTCTCATCCAGAAGCAAGAGAAAAATACATCTCAGCTTTCTTGCAGTTGAGCAGGGTCATTGTGGTTAATGTTTCTATGGGATGAAGGATTTAGTTGCTCGTGAGCCATTTCTCTCTCTTCCACTTTGCTTGCCAGTGAGCTCTTTTCCTTGTGGTTATGCCCTTGTCAGTGCGGATGAGGGTGTCACCCACTTGTCAGCGTGGATCTCTAAGTGATTGCATGGAGCAGAGGAAATGTATTGGATATGTAATATGGACAAGAAATAAACTTTGTGATGTTAAGTCAGTGAGATTTTGGGGTTGTTTGTTATCACAGTATAGACCTTCCTATCCTAATACACTCATCAATAACTTTTAACTGAAATTCATTTATGATATTTCACAAAACTGAAATCTGCCTCGAAACAGTTCTACAGTATAATGGTGGAGGACATGTATGAAGGAGGCAAAAATTCCATGTTTTACTTTAAAGAATTCAACATAGAACGTGCCATTATAGATGGAAAAGACACTTATTTTTCCAGTGATCTCCATTAAATTACTATATAATCTCTAAAATGAATTTCTTGCCCCGAATCTTCATATTAAACCTAACTTAAAATTTTTGTATGTTTTAATTTAAAATAACTTTCCCTGAAAATGTATATTGTCAGTGTCTCTTTATTATCCAATAATGAATTTATAATTTCCCATTTTTATCACAACACTGAGAACTAAACAATGCTAAAGAAAAATAAAACTAATTTAAATTTACCACTATTATAAGATGAGAAGAAGTATATTCATTACTTAGGACTTTATAATGTCTAGAAAAATGCTAACCGTGTAACATTTTTAGTTCTACGATCTTAATTTTTGTGTACTGTATCTTTTGTATGTTATTAGGATTTATAAATTTTATTTTTTAAAAGTTTTTTTTGGTGTGAACCACTTTTAAAAATCTTTATAGAATTTATTACAGTATTTCTTCTGTTTTATGTTTTGATTTGATTTTTGACTGAAAGGCATGTGGAATCTTAGCTCCCTGACCAGGGATGGAACTGGCACCTCCTACATTGGAAGGTGAAGTCTTAATCACTGAATCACCAAGGAAGTCCCAGAATGTAAATTTTAGGATCTTCCATTTTTTTTCTCATTCTGAGGAGCCTTCCACTAGTCATAGATTGATACATTTTTTTTTCACCTTTTCCTCCCAGCCCCTCTGCATATATCTCCTGCCAGTGTCCTTAGTTTCATCTCAAATTCCAACCCAGCTGACTCTCCACTGAACTGAAACGCCATGGTAGTCATGTCATAGATTTGTTTGGTTAAAAGGAAATAAGATGATGACCTTAAGCTACTTAGCATGTTGCCCAACCATTGTTTGTGCTCGATAAATATTTTCTATTTATGTTATTATATAAATGATTTAAGGGGGATCCTGGACTGTGAAGAAAGCTGAGCGCCGAAGAATTGATGCTTTTGAACTGTGGTGTTGGAGAAGACTCTTGAGAGTCCCTTGGACTGCAAGGAGATCCAACCAGTCCATCATAAGGGAGACCAGTCCTGGGTGTTCACTGGAAGGACTGATGCTAAAGCTGAAACTCCAATATTTTGGCCACCTGATGTGAAGAGTTGACTCATTGGAAAAGACTCTGATGCTGGGAGGGATTGGGGTCAGGAGGAGAAGGGGACGACAGAGGATGAGATGGCTGGA
The DNA here is from genome assembly GCF_002263795.3 of Bos taurus. NCBI lineage: Eukaryota > Metazoa > Chordata > Mammalia > Artiodactyla > Bovidae > Bos > Bos taurus. The sequence continues at coordinate 51,018,414 of NC_037336.1, forward strand.
TGGCATCACCGACTTGACGCACATGAGTTTGGGTGAACTCCGGGAGTTGGTGATGGACAGGGAGGCCTGGCGTGCTGCGATTCATGGGGTCACAAAGAGTCGGACACGACAGCGACTGAACTGAACTGAAACACTTAGATTTGTCAGGTTAAAATTTGTTCTTTATCTTTCATGATGATTCTTCAAAAAACATTTGTTAATAATAGCAGTTGTCATTATTCAAAATGGAATGTTGCTATTTTAGAGAAGAAAAACAAAAGAAAAGAATATTTAGGTTAAAATACAAACTACAACAAGTATACACTATTTTTCTAAAGTTCACTGCAAAAAGTTCAGATTTCTCCTTAAACAAGGCAGATTCTATTGATTGATACTCTAGGTGAAAGATAAAAAGTAAATCAGATACTCATGAAGACATTCATGAGTATCTGAAAGTATTGAAGAAAAGAGGGATTTTCTTAGGTAGCATCAGTGATTCATTGACAATTAAAACTAAATGAATGTAGACCATAAGTAAGGAAATACTAAAAATTTTCCTTAAGATGATTTTGGAAATAGCATAAAGATCTCAAAGTTTTTAGATAACTATTGCTTTTCAAATGATGGCATCTATTTAGTTGTCTGTTCTACATATCATATCTATCTATTTTAAATTGGAAGTTTAAAGGCTAAGTGGTATTGAATTCAGTCAGCATAATGATTACAATTATTTCTTTATTGTAGTCTTAGCAGTTTGATACATTATGGTTAAAAAAAAAACACAAACCACCCCTTCATAGGGTACAATTACTAACATTAAGTTTTAAAATAAAATTTTTTAAAGTAAAAATTAGAAAGAAGGAATGCTAGAGCTTTCTTTGAATCTTTCATTTGAGATTTGAATCTCGATCTCCAGTTCGCAGAGTGCAGAGTGCATTCTTCGAAGCTAGCATCAAGGTCTCTCTTCTCAGTCAATTTTATTTATGTAGAATCTTTCACCAAAAGATCACAAAGAGCTGTCTAACCAGCTATAAAGAAACATAAATCAAAAAGAAAACGAAATGCTCAAACAATAAAATTACACATTAGAGGCCCATTTAAAGCAGAACATTTTAAGATGAGAAAAAAGTCTTGGCTGGAGTATACAGAACATAAGTTATAATGGGAAGCTATTTTATAATTTGGTGAAAAATGAAAAAGGCCCACTTCTAATAGTGGAGAGGCTATTATTAGGAGTGATCACTTGCATACCAGTGCTGTAATGCAGGGGTTGAAGAGCATAGAAACGTGAAGTGGAACTGACAAAATCTGGAGGCAGTCTTCTCCTTACTCCAGTGAGGAAAAAAAAATTTTTTTTTATTCCATAAACGGGCATTGTGCCCAAGTCTCATGCTCTTTAGCATGCCTATTGCAGATTTCCAGCATGCCTTTCTCAGAAGGCTCTATGCTAACGTCCCACAGTACATATGTAATACCCATATCATACTTATGATATATATCCACCACACAGGGGTCTCCAGCAAGCCGAGGTGATCCTTCAATCTCTGTTGTCATCTTTACTTGCTTCTTCAGCACAGATTAATTCAGTGCCCCCCAAGTCTCAGGATTTCTAATTTATGGTAGGAGAATATTCATTTTAATGTCCCCAAGCATAGGGAAAATGTAAGAATCTTGTAATACTCTTGCTTTAACAAAGCCCAGCAGAAAGCCTTTTAAGCTTGCTTATCTAGAGAAGCTCAAGAAACCTGGGACATCAGTCTTTTGTTTTATTGGCATTAAAATAACTATCAAGAAAATGTTCTTTGGCATAAAGTTTATAGCATTCAGATTAAAGACTACATTCTGATTTTTAGAATTTCAAATATTTCTAAGTTTCCAGTTTCCTTTTGTTCAAACCTGACTCTTCGGAAATTTTATGTTATGGTTTGAGGATTATCTCTGACTACTTGTGGTAAGAAAATTTACACAAAGTGTGATATTTATACCTTTGTTAACACTAAACTTCATGTTCAAAGTGATGTACATTCTGCATGCAATATATGTTCAGTTAATGTGATAATGGTGGTAGATATAGAATTTTAGCCTCTTGGTTATTTATGACCTAAGGAATATGTGATTTGCTATTTGTATGCTTCCCAGAAATTAACAGTTGCCAAGTTATGGACTAATATGCATGCGGAGGAAGAAAAAAGAAGGAAGCAACATGGCTGTTGGGTCATTTCTACCACATTGAATGGTCCCTTTGAATTAGTGATATTTGAATTGAGACCCAAAAGAAGGAATGAACTAGCCATGTGAGGAAGGAAAAAAAAAGACCTCTTTTGAGCGAAACTGCTGCTAAATCACTTCAGTCGTGTCTGACTCTGTGTGACCCCATAGACGGCAGCCCACCAGGCTCCCCCGTCCCTGGGATTCTCCAGGCAAGAATACTGGAGTGGGTTGCCATTTCCTTCTCCAATGCATGAAAGTGAAAAGTATAAGTGAAGTCGTTCAGTCGTGTCTGACTCTTAGCGGCCCCATGAACTGCAGCCCACCAGTCTCCTCCATCCATGGGAGTTTTCAGGCAAGAGTACTGGAGTGGGGTGCCATTGAACGAAACTAGATGGGCAAAAAAGGAAGGAAAACAGATTTAAATGTTTGCTGCTGCAGCTGCTGCTGCTAAGTCGCTTCAGTCATGTCCAACTCTGTGCGACCCCATAGACGGCAGCCCACCAGGCTCCTCTGTCCATGGGATTTTCCAGGCAATAGTACTGGAGTGGGTTGCCATTGCCTTCTCCTTCAAATGTTTGAGTAACTGAAAAAAAGTCCAGTGAACCTGAATACAATCAACGACCCTGGGGAGAATTTGATAAAAATGAGTATTCATAGCCCATAGATCAGTCAGTGGTTGCCAAAGGAAGGCATAAGAGCTATCCTGAGCAGAAAGAAATTTATGATAAAGATTGTAGTGGAATGTAAACTAGTATAGCTACTATGGAGGACAGTGTGGAGATTCCTTAAAAAACTGGAAATAGAACTGCCATACAAACCAGCAATCCCACTGCTGGGCATACAAACTGAGGAACCAGAATTGAAAGAGACACATGTACCCCAGTGTTCATTGCAGCACTGTTTACAATAGCCAGGACATGGAAGCAACCAAGATGTCCATCAGCAGACGAACAACAGAATATTACTCAGCTATTAAAAAGAATTCATTTGAATCAGTTCTAATGAGGTGGATGAAACTGGAGCCTATTATACAGAGTGAAGTAAATCAGAAAGAAAAACACCAGTACATTATATTGTTGCACATATATGGAATTTAGAAAGATGGTAACGATTACCATATATGCAAGACAGCAAAAGAGACACAGATGTAAAGAACAGACTTTTGGACTCTGTGGGAGAAGGCAAGGGTGGGATTATTTGAGAGAATAGCATTGAAACATGTATATTACCATATGGGAAATAGATTGCCAGTCCAGGTTCAATGCATGAGACAGGGTGCTCAGGGCCAGTGCACTGGGATGACCCTGAAGGATGGGATAGGGAGGGAGGTGGGAGGGGGGTTCAGGATGGGGGACACATGTACACCCATAGCTGAGTCATGTGAATGTATGGCAAAAACCACTACAATATTGTAAAGTAATTAGCCTCCAATTAAAATAAGTAAATTAATTAAACAAACAAATAAAAAGAATGTAGTAGAGAGTCTTTGCATCCATAATTGATGGGGACTGTGGAGAACAGGACTGGAAAATGAGCAGGTACCAAGGAATGGCAGAGGAGAAATTATCTCTTAGGTGATGCTGGTGTTTGGCCTCCACTGGATATTTAGTGCTGCTAATTAATGTCAGTAAGGAAGAATTTCTCACCTATCTTGACAGCTCTGTGACTTCCTTTCAGAACTGAGCATCCCACCTGGAGGCGCACACCTGGCTAAACATAGGTCATGGCTGTATGCCCTCCCTGGTTGGGAGTGGAGAAGGAAATGCTTGGATCCTTGGCTTCTGAAAGACTCACAACATGGGGATCTTCCTTCACATAGGAAGGGGATTCAGTTGCTGTGTAGTTAAATGGCTACCAACCCATAGTAAGGAATCTACGTTTTATTTAGGTGCAGGGGAGGTCAAGAACACTTTCTGGCAGGGAAGGGGACGTAGTTCTATGTTTTAGAGTCAGATCGCTTTGGTTGCTGTTTTTTGACCTTGTGGGCTTCCCCTGTGTCTCAGTGGTAGAGAATTCGCCTTGCAATGCTGGAGACACGGCTTTGATCCCTCAGTTGGGCGGATTCCCTGGAGGAGGTCGTGGCAGCCCACTCTAGTATTCTTACCTGAAGAATCCCCATGGACAGAGGAGCCTGGTGGGCTACAGACTATGGGGGGTGGCAAAGAGTCAGATACAACTGAAGTGACTCAACATGCATGCATGCACTTGACCTTGTACTCCAGTCTTAGACATAAGTAAGAAAAGCATCAACCCCAGACAGTTTAAATATAATATCTATAACAGGATAATCCCTTCTTTATATAGTAGCTAGAATTTAAAACTTGATCAAGTATGGTATAAATGCTTTGAATATTTTTGCTCTTAACATTTTAACTGCCTCTAGCTTCTCATTCTTCAAAGTCAGGAATGAAGAAGGTTTAATTCCGACTTCCACTTTGACTCTGGAGGACTAAAACAGGAGATCAAAGAACAAAACAGGGACTATATAAAGCACTGAAGCCTGCACTGAAAACTTGGTAAGGTTTCAGTAAAACTCAGAAATTAAACTGGACAGATTTAAAAAAAAAAACAACAACAAAGAATAGAAAGCACAAACAAAGCATTTGGCCTTGTGATGCTGCAATGTTAAAAACTGCGATTCTTTTCATTGTGCCTTCTTTGAAAACAATTTAAGTAGAAATTAAAAATACCATTTTTTTCCCCTGGAGTCATAGATTTTTCAAATCACCAACAGATGTGATACAAATTCTTAGAGGACGTCTAAAAGAAAGGAGAATTTCAGTCCAGAAAGGGCTAAAACTTGCTGCCCATTGGTTTCTCAAAGTGAACAATAAGGAAATCATTTGGAAGGGAAAAAGTTTCCAGTTTTCTTTGCCAGTCAGTGTCATAGTAATAAAATTCAGATAGCTAAATATTTTAAAAGCACAGAGTTAGTAATGCTGACATAATCTAATGAATCTGCTAAATGATTAATAATTCATAAAACAGTCTTTTGTAACAAAAAAATGAAAATTTTCTTGAATTTACACTTGAGGTAAAATAAATTGGAGGCACTTAGTAAGATCAACTCTTGCCAGAAAGGCAAATCAAGTTAAAGCGTGACATGTAGCTACTCTTACCACACACACACACACATACACACACACACCCCTGACTCACACAACAAATTAGAGCTGTTTATTTGATCAATTTGTCAGTTGCCCTTCAGACTACAGTTTTTAGAGTTGATTAGATTTCCATTTAGGAAAAAGAAGAAAGAAAGAGGAAAGGCAGACTATTTGTTGACTGTCTTCTAGGTGCCAGGCAATGTGCTTGGTATTTTAAATATATACTTTAAATTTAATTCTTATGATAACCTTCCAGGTAGTAATTATGTTTGACAGGTGAAGAAATTAAGAACTCAGAGAAGCTAAGAAGTGTTCCAGTATCACAGAGCTAGTATGTAGGCAGAGGGAGATTCAAAACAATGTTTAACTAACTTCTCTATTCATGTCCTTTCTGCTATGCCAGGCAACCTCCCAGAATTTGGAAAAAAAAAAAAATTAACTGCCATAATTTAAGGCTATGATATGTCCTTGTATTAGATCAAACCATATGAAATTCTTTTTTTATTTTTATTTTTTGGGCATATGCCAAAGCTTGCTGGCAGCCCTGAACTGGGATTGAACCCATGACCCCTGTAGTGGAAGCCTGGAGTCTTAACCACTGGACTGCCAGGGAAGTCCCAAGTTTAGTTCAGTCACTCAGTCATGTCCAACTCTTTGCGACCCCATGGACTGCAGCATGCCAGGTTTCCCTGTTTATCACCAGCTACCAGAGCTTGCTCAAACTCATGTCCATCGAGTTGGTGATGCTATTCAACCATCTCATCCTCTGTCGTCCCCTTCTCCTCCTGTCTTCAATCTTGCACAGCCTCAAGGTCTTTTTCAATGAGTCAGTTCTTCACATCAGGCAGCCAAAGTATTGGAGCTTCAGCTTCAGCATCAGTCCTTCCAATGAATATGCAGGACTGATTTCCTTTAGGATTGGCCGGTTTTATCTCCTTTCTGTCCAAGGGACTGTCAAGAGTCTTCTCCAATACCGCAGTTCAAAAGCATCAATTCTTCGGCACTCAGCTTTTTTTATGGTCCAAAGCTCACGTCCATGCATGACTACTGGAAAATCCATAGCTTTTATTAGATGGACCTTTGTCAGCAACTGACTGTCTCTGTTTTTTAATATGTTGTCTACGTTGGTCATCTCATCACTTCTCTTCCAAGGAGCAAGCATCTTTTAATTTCATGGCTGCAGTCACCATTTGCAGTGATCTTGGCGCCCAAGAAAATAAAGTCTGTCACTGTTTCAATTGTTTCCCATCTATTTGCCATGAAGTGATGGGACCGGATGCCATGATCTTTGTTTTCTGAATGTTGAGTTTAAGCCAGCTTCTTCACTCTTCTCTTTCACGGTCATAAATAGGCCTTTTAATTCCTCCTTGGTTTCTGCCATAAGGGTGAGACCACTTGCATGTCTGAAGTTATTGACATTTCTTCCAGCAATCTTGATTCCAGCTTGTCCTTCATCCAGCCTGGCATTTCGCGTGATGTTAACTCTGCATATATGTTAAATAAACAGAGTGACAGTTTCGCATGATGTTAACTCTGCATATAAGTTAAATAAACAGAGTGACAGTATACAGCCTTGACGTACTCCTTTTCCAATTTGGAAGCAGTCTGTTGCTTCTTGACCTGCATACAGTCTTCTCAGGAGGCAGGTCAGGTGCCATGGGTCTGATATTCCCATGTCTTGAAGAATTTTCCAGTTTTTTGTGATCCACACAGTCAAAGGCTTTGGCATAGTCAATAAAGCAGAAATAGATATTTTGCTGGAACTCTCTTGCTTTTTCTATGATCCAACTTTTGAGAAGTCCCAAACCATATGAAGAAACGCTGGGCAAGATGAGAAATGCTGGGCTGGATAAAGCACAAGCTGGAATCAAGATTTCCAGGAGAAATATCAATAACCTCAGATATGTGGATGACACCACCCTTATGGCAGAAAGTGAAGAAGAACTAAAGAACCTGTTGATGAAATTGAAAGAGGAGAATTAAAAAGTTGGCTTAAAGCTCAACATTAAAAAAACTAAGATCACGGCATCTGGTCCCATCACTTCATGACAAATAGATGGGAAACAGTGGAAACAGTGACAGACTTTATTTTTTGGGCCCCAAAATCACTGCAGATGGTGACTGCAGCCATGAAATTAAAAGAGGAAGGAAAGTTATGACCAACCTAGACAGCATATTAAAAAGCAGAGACATTACTTTGCCAACAAAGGTCCATCTAGTCAAAGCTATGGTTTTTCCAGTAGTCATGTATGGATGTGAGAGATTGACTATAGAGAAAGCTGAGCACTGAAGAATTGATGCTTTCAAATTGTGGTACTGGAGAAAACTCTTGAGAGTCCCTTGGACTTCAAGGATATCCAACCAGTCTATCCTAAAGGAAATCAATCTTGAATATTCATTGGAAGGACAGATGTTGAAGCTGAAAGTCCAATACTTTGGCCACCTGATGTGAAGAACTGACTCATTGGAAAAGACCCTGATGATGGGAAAGATTGAAGGCAGGAGGAGAAGGGGACAACAGAGGATGAGATGGTTGGATGGCATCACTGACTCAATGGACATGAGTCTAAGTGCACTATGGGAGTTGGTGATGGACAGGGAGGCCTGGCATGCTGCAGTCTGTGGGGTCGCAAAGAGTCAGACATGACTGAGCGACTGAACAGCAACAGCAATGGAAGTATCAAGCTGCTCCATCAAGAAAATGGGAATCCCTTGTTCTTTGATGGATACTAGGTTTACAGTTTAGTGAGGGAAATAGACAATCTATTTAATATTAGAGGCATTTTCCTGGCATGTATTAAGAGCTCAGGAAATCATGGCTCTTTAAATAACTCTACTAATCATCTGTAATGGCAAATAGATGGGGAAACAGTGGCTGACTTTATTTTTCTGGGCTCCAAAATCACTGCAGATGGTGATTGCAGCCATGAAATTAAAAGACACTTACTCCTTGGAAGGAAAGTTATGACCAACCTAGACAACATATTGAAAAGCAGAGACATTACTTTGTCAACAAAGGTCCATCTAGTCAAGGCTATGGTGTTTCCAGTGGTCATGTTGAATGTGAGAGTTGGACTATAAAGAAAGCTGAGCGCCGAAGAATTAATGCTTTTGAACTGTGGTGTTGGAGAAGACTCTTGAGAGTCCCTTGGACTGCAAGGAGATCCAACCAGTCCATCTTAAAGGAGATCAGTCCTGGGTTTTCATTGGAAGGACTGATGTTTAAGCTGAAACTCCAATACTTTGGCCACCTGATGTGAAGAGTTGACTCATTGGAAAAGACTCTGATGCTGGGAGGGATTGGGGGCAGGAGGAGAAGGGGACGACAGAGGATGAGATGGTTGGATGGCATCACTGACTCAGTGGACATGGGTTTGGGTGGGCACTGGGAGTTGTTGATGGACAGGGAGGCCTGACATGCTGTAGTTCATGGGGTTGCAAAGAGTTGGACACGACTGAGTGACTGAACTTGACTGAACTTAACTGAACTGAATATGAGGAAAAATCCGTTTTGGTGTTTGGACTCCAGCAAGACTCTCACCATCATCTTCTCCCAAATTAAGCCCCATAATACCAGGAGGAACTAACATTTATCAGTAAACTGTAAAATGTAAAAGACAAACCATTGTGAGTGTTGTTTTTTGCAGAAGTTTTTGTGTAGTGGACTTGAGGCTGTAAGTAGTACATTAACCACCTGTCTTGTTGTGGGATGGTCTGATGAGGGGCTGATTTAAGGACACCTGAAATGACTCAGAGCTTGACTGAACCAGTGCTGGAGTGGCTCTTGGATATCTGGTGCACTTCTTTTTTTTTGTATAAAACCTAATCTTAACATGGCTGTCTTTGAGCCCACAACTGTGGACACAGTTTGTGTACATAGTTTTCGTTTTTGTAATGTTTGGCATCTGAGTAACTAGGGAGCCGCTGCCTGAACTCGTCCCCTCCATGAGTGACTTTAGGAACCAGACAGGGCTGGGGAACGTGGAGAACTTGGCCCTGAGTGTGAGCAGGGATGCATCAGTTAGCTCACAGTTTCCAAGGTTGGGAGAGTCAGACTGGTCCAATCATAGTGGAAAGAGCACGATATGTCCCCGTGGGAGTCGCAGCCAGGCTTAGGATGCATGTCATCCTGGGGCTGGCAACGTGAGTCTTCCTATGTTAGACACTCTCCGTCAGTCCCAGTTCAGGAATCACAGGTAGAAAGTTTCAGGCAAGGGCTTAAGAAATTCTGGCATTCAGTCTTCTCTCCTCTAGTGTGATCCTCTGCCCTGTGAAAGATTTTTAGGCAACATGGGTCAGAAGTTTAATGACCTCAGTGTGATAGAAAACTCAGTGAGGATATCCTTGTTTGCTCCATTTCAACTTCAGTAGAGAAAGATCTCCTTCTTTTGGATCACATTTTCTCTAGCAATCTTTGAGGGAGTGCATTCCCTGCTTTGTCACATCATGGCACATAGAAGAATGGTGATATTGGTATAAAGCTTTGGGTGAAGTATTGAGGCTGTTTTAGCTGGGGGCACCAGAAGGTCTAGCCCAGGCTCTCTGAGGACCCTTGGGGTGTATATCCTCCATATGTCCAGAGGCTTGTTTAGCTCAGAGGCTTGTTTTAGGGGCATGATGTCTATGACCTGATGGACAATATTATATCCTAGCTTTAATTATGATGGCAGATATTTTCTGCGTGCCAAACCCTGTTCTATGCACTCCATTTGTATTAAATCATTTAATGCTTACATAACACATGAGGTAGATGTTATTGTTATTCCCATAATATCTGAGAGGAGACTGAGGTATGTGAGGACTAAGCTATTAGCCAGAGGTCACATATATTTGTCATAGTAAGTGATGGACCCTGAGCAGCTGGCTCTGAAATTTTACTCTTAACCATTACTCTGTATTGCTATGGTGCAGGAGGGGTGAACTGCGCCAATAATATATATAATATGGCACCCAACCTTCTGGATCCCTAATGCTTTAAGAAAATTCTTGGCAGTGGAAAAATCTCACCAAAAGCAGGCATCAGACCAAGGTCAGGGTTGGGATCTGGAAAAGATAAATTCTTCCAACACAAAGTCATGACAGATTTTAGGCAGAAGGAATAGGAAAATTGAATCCCTTGATTTTTGAGCATAAAACTAGTAATCTTCAGGAAGAGGCAGGATTTGGTGCAGAACTCTTTTATACAATGGTTTCTATCCCTAGATAAGAAGGGGTTTTCAGGTAATCAGGAGATCCAAACTCAGAAAGAGACAGGGTTAGAGGGCCCTGGACCATAGAGATGGTTCTATTCCTGGCCTGGTAACTTAAATTCCACTTGGAAGCCCAGCAGCTCACTGAAGAGAGAGTGTGGCAGGACTCCTCAGTGAGGGACAAGCCTGGGATTTGGGAAGTATAATAATTATGTTGAGTCTTGCTGGTACATTGCACACTGTCATTATGTGCAATGACAACTCAGCTTCAAAGGGCCAGGCCAGACTTGGTTTAGTGAATCCTTTATCGTACAATTCCCTATGACATAAACAATTAATCTGGAAATCTAAGGCACCTCCCCAACTGTTTAACCCAGAAATCATCCAGCTAGAAGACCCCATTGCTCCATGCTGGTAAGGATAAGGAAATGAGAAAAAGGACGGTTTAGGGTTGATGGGAGATAATATCAACAGTTGATAATGCAAAGTGAGTTAATTAGTGTCTAAGCTGCTTCAGTCTTAAATTAGCCCTGAGGTCTGTTCAGGAACATTTTCCCTTGAGGGTCATCAAGTGACTGTGGGAAAGACTAAACTAATATACGATCACCGAAGCCTTCTTCCTCTTGGGCACAAGACTATATGGAAGCTCCCCTTCATTATATGTGGCCACGTGACTTGTGTGTTGGCCACCAATGGGATGTACAAGGGAGCAGAGTGCACCCCTTCCCATCCAGGCCCTTAAACACTGCCCTCACATGCTCCTTCCTCCCTGCTCTCTCTCTTCTGTGATCTGGAACAGAAGATCAATCAGAGGACCAGGGATGGCAGAGTCACGAGAAGGTACCTGCGTGTTGAATTAGCACCAAGAAGAACCCCTTACCACTGATCAGAATACCCAATTGAACTTTATGAGGCCAAGAAATGAATTTTTAATTTATTAAGCCACTAAGATGTTAGTGTTTGCCTGTTATAGCTACTAGCATAGTCTAATTCAGCACTATTGATAATGGAAGCAACCAACCTATATATAGTGCTTCTATGGCCAAGAATACTTCGCATATGTTAACTCAGTTAACTGAAATAAAAACATATGAAATAGATACTCTTATTATCCCTACTTAGAGATGAGGCCCAGTGAATTAACTTACTCAAGATCACACACCAGAGCTAATTTGGACAACATTTGAACTTTGGCAGCATATGTCCAGAGACTCTACTGTGTTTTAGCATCTGAAAGGTTTCCTCTGATGTTAGGTTCTTTTAGAAGTCTTTTAGAAGACCAAGATTCTTTAATCAAAAGAATGTAAGATTTTTGGCACATGTGTGAGTATCCTGATTGCCATGGGTCTCTGAGCCCTGAACACAGATACAAGAAAGGAAGGACTGGCCAAGGGAAGGAGAGAGGAGGGTCATGGGGTGGTTAAGAGACAAAATGAATTATGGTCTGAGCTTATGGAGCTCAGAGCTGGGGGTATAGGACAGATGGGCTGAATGAGCTGTGCCTAGTACGGCAAAGTAGCTCAGTGGAGACTGAGGGAAAGACTCTTGAACTTACAGGGTCACTGCAGTCCCAGGAAGGCTGTTCCTTTAGAGACTGCCCTCTACTGGGAGGAGCAAGGTGCAGAGGGGAGGGGAGGGAGTGGAGCATTCATTTTATCCAGCTGCTCTGTGTCCCTATTGATTTCTGACTTTAAAAGTTCTGCATGGGTGTCAGTCCTGGTTGTGACCTGAGACTAGCTCACAAAGACCATTTTTGCAAAACACAAGGGGAGAAGAGAGCCCTTCCACTTTCCTTTCTGGCAACCTTCAGGGAGATCATGACATCAAAAATCCTGCCAGTAACTCTGCTTGGGTTCAAGAGGACAGTGTACAGTGCTGCTAAGGAATGATGCTTTGGAGATGCTTCCCAGGGCAACCGCCGGTGATTCAAAGTGGAAGCTGTGCTTTTCACTCTGTTCCATCAGAACGAGCTTGCTGGACCCAGAGGAATTCATAGAGGTTGTGATGAAGGGGATCTTAATGTTACTAAGTGGATTGTTGGAAAGGCTCACTTTTTCCACTAACATTAAAAAAAGACCAGTCTTGTAGAGAGCAGATACAGGCTTTGCAAAAGAAAAGCTAGAAAGTTTCACTTTGTGTCTCCTGATGTCTATGCCCTGGAATAACTTAACTGTATTTATTAGTCAGCTTATATTGAGAACCTCTCATGGAAGTGCTACTAGCTCAGTTGAACTTGGGTAGATGCTGTCAGTTGAGAGTAGTGGTGGCTAGAAAAACACCAACACTGGATCTCTTACTGTTAATTTGGTGAGTAAGACATGTACACAACTCTAAAATGAAATGAATAATAAGAAAAGGAAGGGCAGGGAAAAGGCTGAGTGAAGCTAAGTATTAAAGCACTCTTTGATTGTTCGAAACTGATATTTAGGGTGTCTATGCATGAGGAGGGGCTGGGGAAAATGAGGATGAGGTAGGTGTGGTGAGTCATATTTAAATCCTAACCACCAGCAATCAATAGGTACAGTAAAACCTGGTACTAAGTAAATTTAGTTAACTTTGGTGAAATCAATTTCCTGTGGGAAGTTTCTGTGCAGGTAATCGTATCAGTCCTTGAAATAAGGGATTTTCAAGTCCCTTAGATGAAGTGTGGAGTTTGGTGGAGTTCTGTGATTGACAGCAGGCTTCATGTGCAGACACTCTGTTTCGGGAAGGAGTACTGGGGAAGATATATACTTTTTGACATTTCAAGGAGGCCTCTGTGTGACTTATTGCTGAGTGCTCAATGGCTGCCACATTCGTTTACATCACCCTCCTGGACTGCCAGTGTCAAATTCATTGTTTGTAAAGCTCTTTGGGATAATCTGTGTATGAAGGATTCCATATAAAACCAGTGTTTATTCCTTTTCATATTATGCCTTTGGAACCTGACACATAAGAGTAGTTTTATATGCAGCATGCAAGAAATTAAGCACTCAATGCCTATTAATGCCTCTAAGAATGGGGCTCCTGGTGTTCCATCTAGGGGCAAAGGAAAGGGGCTGGCTGGTAAGCAAGTAAATTGAAACAAAGACAGGGCAGAACTCAGATATTTTTTCAGTTGTTGAAAGTTTTATGGGCAACCAGGCTACAAATAACGTGAGTTATTTTTACGGAGAGTTTGGTGGAGAAACGGAGCTTAAACTATCAATATCACTTTCATTTTATTTGCTGTGTTGTATATAGTGTGGATGTGTGTTCATGTGTATATGTATTGATAATAAAATGTCTATGACCAGCACCTTGTTGTCTGGACGTGTGCATTGATTGACATGATTGTGGTTCATTGTGCTCCTCATCTGTTCCATAAGCCTGAGACAATGTCAAATCCTTAAATGGTATCTTATTGAATCTTGATGTTTATTGCTTTTGAATTCCTTGAACAGAGACTTTCTGTGACATGTATGGTGACTTCTGAAACAAACTATAAGATTGTTCAAAAATATTTCACATTTAGATCATGTTGAATGAGAGTTTATACTAAAAGGCACACAAATATATCTCATGATAAAAGCATATAAACATTAATAGTTCATGTTCTTTAAAGACATGTAAAATAATAAATTATTCTTGCTTTTATAATATGACATGTTGTATAATATTTTATATAATAAGACCTATATAACATACAGACACACACACACCCATATATATAAGACAGTTTTGTGGCTCATTTGTGACACTTGGCAGATCAAAGGCATTGGCTGAAGCTTACAAAATGATGGTAGGTTTTTCTAACTTGTAATCTGACTGCTAGAAAATTTTTTGGTTTTAATAAAAAAAAATGATAGTAGAGCAGCCAGGTGGTTATCACTATACTGCGGAAAGAAATCAAGAGCAATTTGAAGTTCTCATGTACCTGTTGTGAGTGAGCCCACAAAAGTTCTGGGCACATGATACCTGCAGTGGTGGCTGCAGAAGTGTGAGTTTAGTGGTAGGTTTCCTTTACTCAGTCATTTTAAGGTAATAGATGCCAATTTTTTCATGATGACCTTGGGAAATGCTATTAAACTTATATAACCCCAAAGTTTGCAGACTTCATCAGCATGTGGGTTCGAATGAGGTCACTTACTATTGATGCTATAATTACAATACTTGTGTGACTTTGGGCAGTCACTTAACCTTTTAGAAATCTGTTAGCTCATCTGTAAAATGAGGATAATAATAGGAGCAACATCATTTTGCCTGTGGATCAAAGAAGATGATCCATGTAAAGACTTTAGTAGAGTACCCAGCATGTAGGAACTTAAAAATAAGTATGACTAATAAAGACACTATTCTATTTATTAATAGGTTTATGGTATTTTTAAAAGGGCATTTGAAGTGATAAAATAAAAATCAAAGGTAAACGGGGATTATATATTAATTTTATTTATTTCCAGAGAAGTTTTCTTTAGAGCAAAACATCTGAAAAAAACCCTGAAACTGTTGTAAGAGCAAAAGTTGTTGGTATTTCTAAAATTCAATTCAAATATGTCTTAAAAAGTTGAATCTTAAAAGGTGAACCATTTAATGCATCTCTAAAAAGTCAGTCAATTTCTACATTTTGAAGATTGATTCAGTTTCATAATTCCTTTTTGCCTACAACACAACCAAAATAAAGAATTTTCATTTTTTTCTATCAGACTGAATTGTTATCAGATTTTTGTAAACCATTCACTCTGGAAGAATCTTTTGTTCTGGGTAAAGGCAAGTGCTGGGAAAAACTCAGCAAGACTGTGCAGATTATTCTTTGAAAAGTAGTGCTTGATAAGGGTGTTAACTCGACATGTAATTCCACTTAGTAAAGGGATCATTGAACAGAATGCATGCCATGATTAAACTGCAATTATACACTGTAGCTATAATTATTTTGCAAAGGAAAGGTATATGTAACAAATAAAGGAAATATTTAAACATAAGCATAGAGAAAAGAAAAATCCATTATTTAGGATGAGAAAGGGTAAATATGTGTGCAAATCAATGGAAATAAAAGCAGTTTGGAAATGTTTACCTTGAAATAACTGGAAGATTGGAAGCATTAGTTATGACTCACCAATCACAGGAAAACTCTTGGATGAGATATTTAATAACGCAAAAAAATTGAGGAAATGGAAGGGATAAATGTTTTTTGATTTAATGAATCAACAGAAGCCAAGTGAATTGAAGAGTTTAGAGATCTTTAAAAAGAGGGATGAGGGGAGAGGCCAGACAGGAGTAGGAGATTAAGAGGTGTGAACTAATATGTATAAAATAAACTACAAGGGTATATTGTACAGCATAGGGAATATAGTCAGCATTTTATAACTTTAAATGGAATATAATCTGTAAAATTTTTGAATCACTGCTGCACACCTGAAATTGACTGTAAATCAACTATAACATTATATAAACATAATTATAAAAATTATATAAAAATACTGTATTATCAAGAGAAGATGACCAAATTAAGACATAAAGTTTAGTATAAAGCTCATTTTACATTTTACCATATTTAAGATGTTGCGTTAATTGCTCACATCTTTAAGAACAAAAAAACTAAAGAAAATAGGAAGCAACATTGACATATGGAAAATAACTAACAATAAAGACTTTATAGAAATAGCTATTAGAATATAGTAAATAAGGAAATAGCAATAGTTATTCACTTTCCTAGAAGTGTTGTATTGCTTTGTCATTGTCAAGGCTGGAGCAACCTTAGGAACTTTATAATATTGTGATGTTTTTTGCATTCATCAGCATGAATCAGCCATAGGTATACATGTGTGCCCTCCATCCTGAACCCCCATCCCACCTCCCTTCCCACTCCATCCCACCAGGTTGTCACAGAACACTGGCTTTGGGTGCCCTGTGTCATACATGAAACGCTCACTGGTTATCTGTTTTACCATTTATAGTAACGTATATGTTTCAGTGCTATTCTCTCAAATCATCCCACCCTCTCCTCCCACTGAGTCAAAAAGTCTGGTTTTTATCTGTGTCTCCTTTGCTGTCCTGCATGTAGGATTGTCAGTACCATCTTTGAAGTCATAGTTTTTTAGAATATCTAATGGTTTATTTCTTTCACATCTATGGCCAAGAAATCCCAAGTACTTTTCAAAAATTGGGGGGATGTCGTGTCTCAGATTTATAAAAATGTATAAACGTTTGGGAACTTCTGAGTTTCATTGTTAATGTTTTATTTGCACATATTTCTGTTAAAAAATAAGAATTTTAAACAGATGAAATTCTGGTCTGCAGATATCAAGGAGTTAGTTACCAATAGGTGACCAGTAGCTTCAGATGCCTCTGAGGTCTTCCCTGACTGTGCGGGTCTCATTCTTTAAATTGGCATCAATTTGCCTGATGCTTGGAAGTTGTGACCCTGTCCCAAAGGGAGCCATGCAGTCAGCAGTGGAGGTCACTTCTGCAGACCCTGTTAGTGTTCATAACATGCTGGGAGTTACCCCTTTCAGTAAAGCCAACAGGAACCTGTGTCCCTCCCTCATGACAGAAATGAATTGACAGATAGCTCAACTGCCCTGTGCCCTGTGGCCATTATCATTTAACTTTCTCCAACCAAGACCACACAGCTAACCTCCTGCGTGTCATGATTTGAAGTTTTGGTGGCCCCTGGAAAGAGGCAAAGCATTTCTGTCACCTGCATCTCTTTCTTTCATTGAGGCTGGAGAGCCAGCAAAATCAGAGTGTCACTGGGCTCCTTCTGGTCGGTTTACAATTTGCCAATTTCTTGCAGTGCTCTGGATTGCTACAATCTTATCATTTTCCAAAACTCATCATTACTTGTTCTCTCCGTGTACATCATTTGTAGTTATGAGGCAAACCTCCCTCTTCTTTTAATCTCACACTGGGGTCGGGTTTCACGTTTTACTTTTCAAGTGCACTTTCACAAAAGAGAAATAAATAGGCATTCTGATTCTCTCAAGACAAGAATACTATCATAACTTTTTATCTTTTACTGCTCTACACTCAAGGCTGGGGGAGAGGCATTTTCTTTCTCTCCCCCTGAGTTCCTATTAAACACAGATGTTAAATTTGGATTGACCAGAGAAAGAGGCAAGAATTGTAAAAGAGCTTCTGGGTACCCATTGTCATCAACCGCTGCTTATGCTAGACAGAAAAATCATTCTGCACATGTACAGTTACACTTCCAAAAATCGCATGTCATAAGTGTATCATGTAATCATATATATGTGTGTTCAGTTCAGTTCAGTCGCTCAGTCGTGCCCGACTCTTTGTGACCCCATGAATCGCAGCACACCAGGCTTCCCTGTCCATCACCAACTCCTGGAGTTCACTCAGACTCATGTCCATTGAGTCGGCAATGCCATCCAGCCATCTCATCCTCTGTTGTCCCCTTCTCCTCCTGCTCCCAATCCCTCCCAGCATCAGAGTCTTTTCCAATGAGTCAGCTCTTCGCATGAGGTGGTCAAAGTATTGGAGTTTCAGCTTTAGCATCAGTCCTTCCAATGAACACCCAGGACTGATCTCCTTTAGGATGGACTGGTTGGATCTCCTTGCAGTCCAAGGGACTCTCAAGAGTCTTCTCCAACACCACAGTTCAAAAGCATCAATTCTTTGGCACTCAGCTTTCTTCACAGTCCAACTGTCACATCTATACATGACCACTGGAAAAACCGTAGCCTTGACTAAATGGACCTTTGTTGGCAAAGTAATGTCTCTGCTTTTGAATATGCTATCTATGTTGGTCATAACTTTCCTTCCAAGGAGTAAGCATCTTTTAATTTCATGGCTGCAGTCACCATCGGCAGTGATTTTGGAGCCCAGAAAAATAAAGTCTGACAGTGTTGCCACTGACAGTGTTGTCCCCCATCTATTTCCCATGAAGTGATGGGACCAGATGCCATGATCTTTGTTTTCTGAATGTTAAGCTTTAAGCCAACTTTTTCACTCTCCTCTTTCACTTTCATCAAGAGGCTTTTTAGTTCCTCTTCACTTTCTGCCATAAGGGTGGTGTCATCTGCATATCTGAGGTTATTGGTATTTCTCCTGGCAATCTTGATTCCAGCTTGTGCTTCTTCCAGACCAGCATTTCTCATGATGTACTCTGCATAGAAGTTAAATAAGCAGGATGACAATATACAGCCTTGGCATACTCCTTTTTCTATTTGGAACCAGTCTGTTGTTCCATGCCCAGTTCTAACTGTTGCTTCCTGACCTGCATAGTTAATATAAATATAATATGTATATGGGTTTCCCAGGTGACACTAAGGTAAAGAACCTGGTTTCCAGTACAGTAGATGTTAGAGATGCTGGTTTGATCCCTGTGTTGGGAAGATCCCCTTGAGAAGGGCATGGCAGCCCACTCCAGTATTCTTGCCTGGAGAATCCCATGGACGGAAGAGCCTGGTGGGCTACAGTCATAGGGTTGCACAGAGTTGGACATGACTGAAGCAATTTGTGTGTTGCATGAAGCACACACAGCAATATGTATATATGAAAGTGAAAGTGAAAGTTGCTCAGTTGTGTCCGACTCTTTACGACGCTATGGACTATAGAGTCAATGTGATTCTCCAGGCCAGAATACTGAAGTGGGTGGCCTTTCCCTTCTCCAGGGGATCTTCCCAATCCAGGGATCGAACCCAGGTCTCTCTCATTGCAGGCGAATTCTTTACCAGCTGAGCCACAAGGGAAGCCCAATATGTATATAAGTGTATATATTATTTTGCAAAGGGAAGAGTATGCATTATTCTGGTTAAACTGAAGGCTGCCTGAACAGACAGAGGTTATGGACTAAGCTATTACAAGGCAGATAACAGAGGTAGAGTGAGTGGTAATGGTGAAGCAGACATGAGGGCCTGCTATTCACTGCCTGCTAGCAGTGTTACTTGAGCAAAGCACAGCACCTGATCTGACACATTCTTTAGTGAGTTTGCAAAAATTGGATTCTATTTGTGAAGATACAGCATTGGAGAATCTAGAATGATTCTTTTCAAGACTATGAATGTACATGTTTAACCCCACATGAGAAAATCTGTTTTGGGGCAGTTTAGGGATATCATCGGAGAAGGCAATGGCACCCACTCCAGTACTCTTGCCTGGAAAACCCCATGGACGGAGGAGCCTGGTGGGCTGCTGTCTATGGGGTCTCACAGAGTCGGACACGACTGAAGTGACTTAGCAGCAGCAGCAGCAGCAGCAGAGATAGCATAGAACACAGATGAATGTGTGTGTGTGTGGGGGCGGGGGGAGGTCTGAGGAGGGTGAAGCTGGTGGGCTTAGAAATAGCTATTTTGGCCTATTATTTGAATTAATCAATCTGATTTCGGTGTTGACCATCTGGTAATGTCCATGTATAGAGTCTTCTCTTGTGTTGTTGGAAGAGGGTGTTTGTTATGACCAGTGCATTTTCTTGGCAAAACTCTATCAGTCTTTGCCCTGCTTCATTCCGTATTCCAAGGCCAAATTTGCCTGTTACTCCAGGTGTTTCTTGACTTCCTACTTTTGCATTCCAGTCCCCTATAATGAAAAGGACATCTTTTTTGGGTGTTAGTTCTAAAAGGTCTTGTAGGTCTTCAGAGAACCGTTCAACTTCAGCTTCTTCAGCGTTACTGGTTGAGGCATAGACTTGGATTACCGTGATATTGAATGGTTTGCCTTGGAAATGAACAGAGATCATTCTGTCGTTTTTGAGATTGCATCCAAGTACTGCATTTCGGACTCTTTTGTTGACCATGATGGCCACTCCATTTCTTCTGAGGGATTCCTGCCCACAGTAGTAGATATAATGGTCATCTGAGTTAAATTCACCCATTCCAGTCCATTTCAGTTCGCTGATTCCTAGAATGTCAACATTCACTCTTGCCATCTCTTGTTTGACCACTTCCAATTTGCCTTGATTCATGGACCTGACATTCCAGGTTCCTATGCAATATTGCTCTTTACAACATCGGACCTTGTTTCTATCACCAGTCACAACTGGGTATTGTTTCTGCTTTGGCTCCATCCCTTCATTCTTTCTGGAGTTATTTCTCCATTGATCTCCAGTAGCATATTGGGCACCTACTGACCTGGGGAGTTTCTCTTTCAGTATCTTATCATTTTGCCTTTTCATACTGTTCATGGGGTTCTCAAGGCAAGAATATTGAAGTGGTTTGCCATTCCCTTCTCCAGTGGACCACATTCTGTCAAATCTTTCCACCATGACCCGCCTGTCTTGGGTTGCCCCACGGGCGTGGCTTAGTTTCATTGAGTTAGACAAGGCTGTGGTCCTAGTGTGATTAGATTTACTAGTTTTCTGTGAGTATGGTTTCAGTGTGTCTGCCCTCTGATGCCCTCTTGCAACACCTACCGTCTTACTTGGGTTTCCCTTACCTTGGGCATGGGGTATCTCTTCACGGCTGTTCCAGCAAAGTGCAGCCACTGCTCCTTACCTTGGACGAGGGGTATCTCCTCACCGCCTCCCTTCCTGACCTTCAGCGTGGGATAGCTCTTCTAGGCCCTCCTGTGCCCGCGCAGCCATGGATCCTTGGACATGGGGTTGCTCCCCCTGGCCGCCGCCCCTGGCCTTGGGCATGGGGGCATGGAGTAGCTCCTCCCGCCCGTCGCCCCTGACCTCCTTGCAGCCAAAGATGGAGAAGCTCTATACAGTCAGCAAAAACAAGACCAGGAGCTGACTGTGGCTCAGACCATGAACTCCTTATTGCCAAATTCAGACTGAAATTGAAGAAAGTAGGGAAAACCACTAGACCATTCAGGTAAGACCTAAATCAAATCCCTTATGATTATACAGTGGAAGTGAGAAATAGATTTAAGGGCCTAGATCTGATAGATAGAGTGCCTGATGAACTATGGAATGAGGTTCGTGACATTGTACAGGAGACAGGGATCAAAACCATTCCCATAGAAAAGAAATGCAAAAAAGCAAAATGGCTGTCTGGGGAGGCCTTACAAATAGCTGTGAAAAGAAGAGAAGTGAAAAGCAAAGGAGAAAAGGAAAGATATAAACATCTGAATGCAGAGTTCCAAAGAATAGCAAGGAGAGATAAGAAAGCCTTCTTCAGTGACCAATGCAAAGAAATAGAGGAAAACAACAGAATGGGAAAGACTAGGGATCTCTTCAAGAAAATCAGAGATACCAAAGGAACATTTCATGCAAAGATGAGCTCGATAAAGGACAGAAATGGTATGGACCTAACAGAAGCAGAAGATATTAAGAAGAGGTGGCAAGAATACACAGCAGAACTGTACAAAAAAAAGATCTTCACGACCCAGATAATCACGATGGTGTGATCACTGACCCAGAGCCAGATGTCCTGGAATGTGAAGTCAAGTGGGCCTTAGAAAGCATCACTATGAACAAAGCTAGTGGAGGTGATGGAATTCCAGTTGAGCTATTTCAAATCCTGAAAGATGATGCTGTGAAAGTGTTGCACTCAATATGCCAGCAAATTTGGAAACCTCAGCAGTGGCCACAGGACTGGAAAAGGTTAGTTTTCATTCCAATCCCAAAGAAAGGCAATGCCAAAGAATGCTCAAACTACCACACAATTGCTAGTAAGTCATCTCACACGCTACTAAAGTAATGCTCAAAATTCTCCAAGCCAGGCTTCAGCAATATGTGAACCGTGAACTTCCTGATGTTCAAGCTGGTTTTAGAAAAGGCAGAGGAACCAGATATCAAATTGCCAACATCCGCTGGATCATCGAAAAAGCAAGAGAGTTCCAGAAAAACATCTATTTCTGCTTTGTTGACTATGCCAAAGCCTATGACTGTGTGGATCACAATCAACTGTGGAAAATTCTGAAAGAGATGGGAATACCAGACCACCTGATCTGCCTCTTGAGAAATTTGTATGCAGGTCAGGAAGCAACAATTAGAACTGGACATGGAACAACAGACTGGTTCCAAATAGGAAAAGGAGTTCGTCAAGGCTGTATATTGTCACCCTGTTTATTTAACTTATATGCAGAGTACATCATGAGAAACGCTGGACTGGAAGAAACACAAGCTGGAATCAAGATTGCTGGGAGAAATATCAATCACCTCAGATATGCAGATGACACCACCCTTATGGCAGAAAGTGAAGAGGAACTCAAAAGCCTCTTGATGAAAGTGAAAGTGGAGAGTGAAAAAGTTGGCTTAAAGCTCAACATTCAGAAAATGAAGATCATGGCATCCGGTCCCACCACTTCATGGGAAATAGATGGGGAAACAGTGGAAACAGTGTCAGACTTTATTTTTCTGGGCTCCAAAATCACGACAGATGGTGACTGCAGCCATGAAATTAAAAGATGCTTACTCCTTGGAAGGAAAGTTATGACCAACCTAGATAGCATATTCAAAAGCAGAGACATTACTTTGCCAACAAAGTTTCGTCTATTCAAGGCTATGGTTTTTCCAGTGGTCATGTATGGATGTGAGAGTTGGACTGTGAAGAAAGCTGAGTGCCAAAGAATTGATGCTTTTGAACTGTGGTGTTGGAGAAGACTCTTGAGAGTCCCTTGGACTGCAAGGAGATCCAACCAGTCCATTCTGAAGGAGATCAGCCCTGGGATTTCTTTGGAGGGAATGATGCTAAAGCTGAAACTCCAATACTTAGGCCACCTGATGCGAAGAGTTGACTCATTGGCAAAGACTCTGATGCTGGGAGGGATTGGGGGCAGGAGGAGAAGGGGACAACAGAGGATGAGATGGCTGGATGGCATCACTGACTTGATGGACGTGAGTCTGAGTGAACTCCGGGAGTTGGTGATGGACAGGGAGGCTGGCGTGCTGTGATTCATGGGGTTGCAAAGAGTCGGACATGACTGAGCGACTGATCTGATCTGATCTGATTTGAATTAATACGGAAGCATAGTCAAGAATGTGAAAATTAATGGAACTGTGGAAAAAATGACTGTTTCTCTTAGCAATTTAAATGACAAAAGGCTAGGAAACTAACCGTGGTGATAAAATTTAGTTTGTGAAAGTAAATTTCTTAAAGCTTGGAGATACTGTAGATGTGGTTCTCTGACCAAAGACTGTGAAAGGGCAATAGCTTAGGTGAGAAGAGAGATTTGGTTAAGGAAATCCTGATGCGGCAGTACAAAATTACTTCAGCTGAATAAAGGATGAAGGCATCAGAGCTAACAAGATGGCAGGAGCTGCCCAGGACCTCTCCAATAAGCCCCAGATGTACACTAAGGATGGAGAGAGGACCATCTTACCAATGTCACAGCGACACCATCTTAGAAACCAGAGCAGCAACTTGTGCAAAAATCAAAAAACAGCAGCATAACATACTTGAAAAGTAATCATTTACCTTTACAGATATTTGAATGAAGAATAAACAAAGGTAACATTCTCTTTGCAACATCTGCTTTGCCTCTCCATTTAGGAGGATAATTTCCAAAACATAAAAGGTATAATAAACAGTATCATGATGGGATGGGAGGTAGTGAAAAGCTACTCCCTAGACAGCTGAGTGGCCTACAAGATTATTGAAAGAGCTGCAGATCTACTTTGACTTAATGCCTTGACAGTTTGGCCACACTCTGTATAATACCCCTCTAAACACAGTGAGATTTTCAAAAGGAACAAAGTCATCCACAAGTTCTTGTGACATGCCTGACACCCATGTATTTGAGGTGTTGGGGCAAGAGAGAACTGGGGAATCCTAAAGGAATTCAAGCCTGAATATTTATTGGAAGGAGTGATGCTGAAGTTGAAGCTCCAATACTTTGGCCACCTGAGGTGAAGAACTGACTGATTGGAAAAGACCTTGAGAGCAGAAGGAGAAGGAGGTGACAGGATAAGATGGTTGGATGGCATAACCCACTCAGTGGACACTAGTTTGAGCAAATTTTGGGAGATAGTAAAGGACAGGGAAGAGCCTGGCTTGCTGCAGTCCATGTGGTTGCAAAGAGCTGGACACAACTTAGTGACTAAACCACAATAGACATTAACTCTTGTGGGTGATTGGTAGCTTGGTGTTTGTAAGTCAGGGGCTGAGTATTTTTGACTATACAATTCCTCTGTCTTTCTGATAATAAATTGTGTATGTCTTTGTGTTTGCACTACTTAGTCCACTTCTTTCAAAGGGAGAGTTTTCTGTTTTTATTATCAGTAACCATTATGTTCAAGCACATTCTGTGATGGACATAGCTTGGAAGACCTTGATCTTCCTTCTGTTTCTACTTCAGTTTTACAGAAAAATTTAACCTTCTAGAATCTGGGATGAATGGCCCAGAATCATAATTTGGTTATTCTGACTGCAGACTCGCATTGAATTGATTTCTTCATTGTATATGAGGATTGACGGTAATTTAGTTGCTAAGTCTAGTCCAACTTTTGTGATCCTGTGGACTGTAGCCTGCCAGGTTCCTCTGTCCATGGAATTTCCCAGGCAAGAATACTGGAGTGGGTTGCCATTTCCTTCTCCAGGTGATCTTCCCAACCCAGGGATCGGACCATTTCTCCTGCATTGCAAGTCGATTCTTTACTGACTGAGCCACAAGAGAAGCCCACAAGATTATCCAAGAAGCAAATGAAACTTGGGAAATTATGACATTCTTCAATTCTTCAAAATTTAATCAATTAGGAAGAGCTCCATGTTCAGTTAGACTAAGACAGTTTACATAAATGTACAAAACAATGAACCAAAATATCCAGAAAATCAAAGACCATTGGACTTAATGTTTCTGTCCAAATGTAACATTACCCAGGATTTATGGTTATGTCAGCCTTTGTACCCTCCAAACATTTTCCCAAGTATTTTAGGATTCTCACATAAATATTGCTGCAGCGAGTACCATCAACATTTAGTAGCTGTTTTTCAAGAATAGCCAAGTGACATTATTATGGTTTGCCATCAAACCAGGGGTGGTGTGAAGGAGGCCAAAGCTGATCGTTGCAGATAAAGATGATGTTTATACACATACGTACAGCAGAGTATATGTCAAAGAAACTGTAATATGTTTCAACATACTAGGAGCATTTTGGAGTCTTTTGTCTGCTTTTGGTACAGCACTTCTTGTACATTTCCATCCAAATATTCCCAAAGAGAGCCAAAAGTGTATGTGTATCTACTCATAGATAAATTTTTGAAGTCTTGTGTGTATTTTTTAAAAACTTGTATGGATTTCTTATTGGACCCAAAATGATTATAAAATATTATTTTGCTCTTGTCCATTTCTCAGTTGTCTTGAGATAATTATCAGCAATTCTCATACTTTAGGATACACAAGGATCACTTGAAATGTTTGTTAAAAATGTGAATTCTTGGTCTCTACATCTGCTCCCCATCTCCCAGATCCTGATTAGGTGAGTGTAATGTAGGATCTGAAAATACACACCCCAGGAGACTGACTCTGTTTAGGTAACCCAAGTTTCATGCTATGAGAAACCTGGCTCTACGAAGCAATCTTGGGTGTCTTATTATCTCCCTTTGAGAAGCATAGCTCTAGAGTCTCCAAGAATATTCACCACAGAAATGGATAATCTCTCAGCTTTACTGTCCATTCCTGCCTTTCAACTCATCTCATGGTCGATCAGTCTGAACTCCTAGGTTTCTTACAAGATCCACGTTTCTCTATCTCCAGGGTTTTCACTGAGCTATTTTCTCAGCCAGTTCTTAAACTGAATTGTCACATCTTCTGATGCTGTTGGCCCTTCAGGCTCTTAAATACTGCCTTCCCCACAAAGAGGCCATCCTTCTCCACCCAACTTACCATGACTCAACTTACCATGACTTTCCTCCTGAACTTTCTTCAATCCTTGTGTTGTTTATGTACATGTTTTCTTTCTTTTTAACAAAATTTTTTTAAATTTATTTTTGGCTGTGCTGTCTTTGCTGCTGCTTGGGTTTCCTCTAGCTGGGGCAAGTGGGGTCTACTCTAGTTGCAGTGTGCAGGCTTCTTTTTGTGGTGGCTTCTCTTGTGGAGCTCGGGCTCTAGGGTGTGCGGGCTTCAAAGTTGCAGCTTGTGGGCTCGTTAGTTGCGGCTCTTGAGCTCTAGAGCACAGGCTTGATAGTCTAAGCGCACAGGCTTAGTTGCTCTGAGGCGTGTGTGATCTTCCCAGATCAGGGATCAAACCCACGTCTCCTGCATTGGCAGGCAGATTCTTCATCACTGAGCCACCAGGGAAGCCCATGTCTTATTTCTCCTAACTGAGCTTCGCTTACACAAAGGATCTCCATGTCAGATAAATCTCTGTACCAACATGGTCTTTGAAGGTAATAGCTGCCCAATAAATTTTTGTGATTGGGAAGCTCTATGAGAAAGGGCTGGTGTGTAGAATTGAGAAGAACACAAAGCCAGAAGAAACAATAGCTGCCACTTAGTTCTGGTAATGTGGTGATCAATTGGGGCACAGTTTTTTCTTTAGAGATAGTTTTTTTTTTTTTTTTTAGAGATAGTTTTCTTAATAAGGTAGAGAGCAAATTCAAAAATGATTATAGCAGTGCTACAATGAAAAATGGGTATTTGGGCCCATAGAATGTACACCACAAAGAGAAACTGCAATGTGAATTATAAAATTTAGTTAATAATTATGTATCACTATTGTAACCATTGCATCACACTAAAGCAAGGTCTTACTAAAAGGGGAAGCTAAATGGGAGGAGTTTAAGGGGATATATTAGAAGTTTGTACTTTCTGTTCAATTTTTCTGTAACCTGAAACTACCCCCCCAATGTCTATTAATTAAAGATATCAAAAGTGGATTTTTGGTAATGAGAGAGAGAAAAAGAAAATGAGCAAGGTGAAATAGTAAGAAATAAGCTAATCAGTACAATTCACCCCATGCTTGTCATGAGTGGTGTTTCAAGTACAGAAAAGCCAGGCCTGGCTTGCTATGGTAGGGAACAGGCTTTCATGATTGTTTATATAAGGCACTTCCAAAGAACTCTTTGAACTCAGTTGTTTCATTAGTGAAATGAGATTTTTATGTTCAGAAACGTATGATAAAACACAAGTATCAATAAGTAGGCATGAACCTTACAATAAACATTGCCTGAGAATTCACCTTGTTACAAATTAGAGTAGAATTGGTAAAGTAAGTGTATTTATAAGGGCAGGGGTGAAACAGAGCTGTAGGGGGGATATATTCTACCAAGGAGTTTAAAGAACACTTTCAGTGGAATGAGGAAGCATGCTGTAGCATCAGCCATTCATGGGTTGACAATGAGAGTGATGAGAGAGAGAGGAGAGGACAGAGCAAGCAAGCTTTTTAGAGCTGGGCTCACACATATTCATCAGTTCATTTCAGAGGAAAAAATAACAATTTTCAATGTATATACAGTGTACGTATGTAAATGATCCAACATAGAATATTATATTGCAAACTTCTCCAGAATTATGCAGTCAGCACAACCTGCAAATTTGAATTGTTTTGGTTTAACCTTTATCAGGGCTCTCCATCCTCCATTTAGTGTTATAGCAGTCCAGAATCTGTCTCTGTGTTGATGTTAAGGCATTTGCATAACATTAATGTATACAAAATTATATATACTTCATACACATTTTATAAATAGGAAAGCGATGATTGCACTTAGTGTTTCTCTTTAGCTTTCTCTTTCTCGGTTGATATGGAGAATACTGTTTGTAATTTAGAAGGGTACTTTGTACCTTCCCCAGACAAAGGGGCTGTGTCCTCTCAGGACAGAAGTTCTAGAAGCAATTGGCTCAGGTTAAGTCTTTTCAGAAACACGCACAGCACCATACTGCAGTGCACGGCTTCCCAAACTTTAATGTGTAAACAGACCATCTGGAGATCTTGTTAAAATGCAGGTTCTGAACTGGTATTTCTAGGGAGGGGCCTGAGCTCCTGCATTGTTAACAAATTTCCTGGTGGGGCTGGTGCTGCCCACCAGGGGCACAGAGGAGACCCCTACCCTTGCTGTGTGACTGTTATCTGATCTGATTTTTTTTTTTTTAACACTTTCTAGTAAGCGGTGGACACTAGAGATTGGAGGAAGTTGGGGTTTTTTCATTGATCCCTTCAGATGCTCTAAGGATTAACATTTTGCTTGTCTCTTTCCTTCTGTTGACTAAGCAGGTGGGTATAAGACGTTTGCATGAATGCATCCAAATACGTGTGACACGTATGAGATTGTATGTGGTCAGTTAGTAAATGTAATCATCAGAGAGAAGGCTTGTTTCCTTTCTCAGAAAGGCAGATTAAGGGCAGCAAAATGGCATTTGGTTACTTTAAAAAGCAAAGGGATGATGAACCAGCAAGGAAAAATAGACGTTTTTATGCATTTAGAGATTATTTCTCAGTGGCTTTTTCCTGTAGAATCTTCTGCCCTCTCCATATTTTCACATGGTTTCATGACTAAGCTCTGTACAGACAATGTAGAACACTTTATATCGTTATTTCTTGTGTAAATACATTTAGCAGCACAAACAGATTGATCAATGAACTCCCAAAGGTTGTCTGCAATTCCAAGTTTTCCTGCTGGATGAATGCTCCAACCCGCTGAAAGCGCTTTGCAGAGGAGCTGAAGTCTGGGTAGGAAAGGGGAGGGGAGACTGAGAATAATGGGAAGGAAAAGACAGCTTCAGTGGAGGGAATTCACTCCAGAGGAAGAAAACGTGTCCTGTTCCCCAACCTTGCAGGTAGCATGTTTGGCTGCCACAGGAGCACATTATTTGTTCTTTTTCCCTGACACTGAACTAAAGAATGCATTGTGGGAAAACCCATCGTGACATATGACACAGTGTAAAGGAAGATCACAGCGTGAGGCAGCATCAAGGGGTTGACATGGCCTTGATGCACTTGGGCACAGCACGGGGTCGCGGGATGAGTGGCTCTTCCAACGGAAGCCCGGGTGCAATTTGCACAATTCTTCTGAGAGCTCCCAGTGAAGCCCCAAGCCCCCGTAAACTGGGCCAAAGAGGAGAGCAAAGACCCTGCCCCCCGCCTGGAGACACACAAAGGGAGCCATTTCAAAAGGAGCTTAGTTAGAAGGAGGAAAAATTATACACAAATATTAGAGCAAAATTGGAATGGATTTTAAAAAAAGAGTCTGACAGTAAGAATGGGAGCAAAGGGAATGGGAAGAAAATAGAAAGTGTAGGGAACAGACTGGCAAAACACATATCAAAGTCATGTGTTAAACTTCTTTTTCTTTTTTTTAATAGAAAAACTCTTGGAATGCTACAAGTGAACCTGGTTTGTTTTGGTTAAAGAGTGTTCACTCTCCTCACTCTCTCCTAACTTTTCAGCCCTTCTTCATGTCCAAATGAAAAGTTTGCACTTAAAAAAAAAAAAAAGAAATCCTTCAAGTCCAACCAGTGTTTCTATTCTGTCTCTGAGCAAAAGACCTTCCTCCTCCCACCGCCCCCTTGTTGCTCCTGTTTATCATATTATGCCACTTTTTGTTCATCAAATTTACATTTCAAAATTTCTGTATTGCTGCCACACATTAATTATTAATCTTCCACTAGTCCCTTCTGTAGAAGCATTTTAAACTTTGATTTCACTATCCATCTTGAAGAAAAAAAGCTTTAATCATGACTCCTTTCTATGGGTGTTTTCCTTTTCTCATCCTGTGAAGAATTTACCCTATACATCGCTAGATGAGTACTTAGAAATTTCCCATAGATTTTTTTTTTTAAGCTGCCTAAAAATGTTTAAGATTGTGTATTCCTAAGTCATTGAAAGCTCTTTTGAACAATTCTGGGTTATTTTTAGAAACAAGGATTTTATTAAGGTTGAATTAGGCTTAAGGTAGTAAAATCTAACCAATTTTGCTTTCACTCAATTAACCAGCTGCCTAGTGTTTAAGCCAACCCAAACTGTCAGGCCAGTTGTATGGCCCCCGCCTTTGATGGAGTCTTCCCTCTGCTTGTAAACTTAAAGGCTGCATTAGTGCAGCTTATTGATTTCATTTCACACTGAGTCAAGGGAAACAGATCAAATTTATCATTTCAAGTCATATTTCAATATGACTTCTTAATGGTGATGATTTTTTTCTAACTTATTCTTGTCTCTACTTACTCCCTGTAATAACCATCTTTAATGTTTTAGGAAGATCCCTTGCCTCTTGAAGAATTTTATAAAAGCCATAAAGTTGAAATGTGTATATATCAATGAGCGTGTGTGTACACGTATACTTTCTTGTATACACTTTACGTGTACTTGTATATACTTTCTCACCACTGTATTTCAAGAAGTCCCTAGGGCCCTGAAAGATTGTGCATGAACCCTCTAAGGTTCTTGGGCCTCAGACGATGGATTCATGACAGTGATATAGACATTTTTGAGTTTTACCACCCCACTTTCGGACCTATACCCACATGTGAAAAGTGAAAGTGAAAGTGAACGTGAAAGTCGCTCAGTCGTGTCCAGGTCTTTGCAACTCCATGGACTGTAGCCTGCCAGTCTCCCTGTCCATGAAATTCTCCCGGCAAGAATACTGGGGTGGGTAGCCTTTCCCTTCTTCAGAGGATCTTCCCAACTCAGGGACTGAACCTGGGTCTCCTGCATTGCTGGTGAATTCTTTAGCTTGTGGGCCACCAGGGAGGCCCCCACATGAATCCCAGCTAAGGCTGTGTTAAGTATCACACATAAGTGGCCCCAACATGACGTCTGTGTCCGCGGCACCACACCATGGTTGTTCAGATTCAGGATGCCAACGCTATTACTCTTTGGTGTGGCAGCTGGATAGACTTAGTGCTGTATTCTGGTTGCGATTCTCTTCATTTCATTTTGTTGTTAATTAACGTATTTGACTTTGCAAACTATAGTTGAAGAATCACAGCTCATGGAGGAAAACCCACAGAACTTGAAGGCAGGTGAGATGGCTCTCAGTTTCTTCTTGCTCTGACATCATTGTGTGAACTTGAGCAAGGTCCTTCATCTTCCTGGGCTTCAGTTTCCTAAATAGCTGCCAGTTTTAGAGTACGTGCTACTTGCTGGCTAAGTACTTTACAGATATCATTACACTCCACCCTCACAAAGAGCCTAAGAGACAACTTCTGTTAGCCTCAGTGTAGATTTGAAAGAATTGGGATTCAAAGGAGTGAAGAGGTTGGAAGCTGGATTTGAACCGAGTCTGATTCAAGAGTCCTGGCTTAGTTACTTTTCTACTCTGTTCTTCACAGTTTACTGTGCTAAGTGAGGCAATAGGACTTGAAACAACCCCAAATGCTCCATATTTCTAAAAGAGGTCACTGGGAGCCATATTGACTAGTAGACATTCTAATCATTTGTAAAAAAGAGATTTAAAGAACAGTATGGTTAATGTTCTATTGACAAACAATAAACTGTTCATACTTAGAGTGTATCTTTAGCTGAGTTTTGAGCTATGTTTACATTTGTGAAATGTATGCATAGGTCAGGCATCACAATATCATCCCTATATCATACAATCAAGATAATGAACATAGCTATTACTCCCTAAAGTTTGCCCTTGCTCCTTTGTAATCTCTCCTTCCCCATCTTCCCTACACCTCCTCCAAGGCAATCAATAATCTATTTTCTGTCACTATAGATTAATTTCCATTTTTTAGAATTAAAACAACATAAATAGTAGTCTCATTGTGCTTTAATTTTCATTTCCCCAGTTGAATAATGATGCTCAGCATATTTTCCTGTGCTTATTTTCCACCTGTATATCTTCTTTGGTGAAATATCTATTCTTTTGCCCATTTAAAAAAATTGAATTGTTTTTTTGAGTTTTGAGAGATCTTCAAATATTGGGGGTATAAATCCTTTATCAGATATAGTATTTAAAATTATCTTATCCCTTTTTGTGGTTCTTAGAGTCATTCATAGAGCTGAAGTTTTAACTTTGATGAGGTCTGTTTACCGATTTGTTCTCTTATGGATCATGTTACACGTTTTGCTTAACCTAAAGTTGCAGAAGTTTTCTTCAAGAAGTTTTAGAATTTTAGTCTTTACATTTAGGTCTATGATCCATTTTGAGTGAAATTTTGTATGTGTTGTGAGGTATACAATGAAGCTAATTTTTTTTTCTTTCAAATGGATATTCAATTTTCCCAACAATATTTGTTGAAGACTGTATAAATTCTCTACTCAACTGCCTATCCACATGTGTTGAAAATCAATAGTATAAACACATGTAGGGGCCTATCTCTAGACTCTCTGTTTTGTTCCATTAATCTGTTTATTTACCTTTGTATCTATACCACACTGTCTTGATTATTATAGCTATAAAACAAATCTCTCAAAAATTTGAAGTAGTATAAGTTTTTAAAATTTTCTTCAAAGTTGTTTTGGATATTTTTAGGTCCATATAATTTCATTATGCATTTTATAACTAACTTGTCAATTTCTCTAAAAACACATGTTGAGATTTTGACTGAGAATATGTTGACTCTTTAGAACAATTTTGGGAAAGCTGACCTCTTTTGATTCATGAACATCATCCGTCTTTGCATTTATTTAGGTGTTTCTTAATTTTTCTCAGTGATGTTTTGTAACTTTTTTTGTGTGTCACACATCTTTTGTGCCAGGCTTATCTATTTGACTAATATATCTCAAGGGTCTAACTCTGCTGCTGAGTGTTGGACAGTGGGTTTACAGAGGAACCCACATTTCTGTCCTGAGGAACTCATTTTTAGTGCAAGCCCTACATGTAAATCGAAGTCCAGATTCAGGAGTTCTCACTTCATTCCTTACAAAGTAGGGATCTAGTGCCTGCTCTTGCAAAGGGCCTGCTGAAATTAAAGTTATATTTTAGCAAGACTCTGGCAATTGTGTGTTACATGTGCATGACAGGGAATGGCCTGGGAAAATCAACAAGAGAGCCCTGGAGATTTTCAGGTTTGGATGTGAAAGACTTGGATGGGGTCACTGGCATTGGGGGAGGAGGAGCATGTGTCCAAAAGAGGGGTTGACTGGATGTGGAAACAGACTTCATATGCAAGGGGAAAGCAGGAGGCTGCCCGGGATGACTTGACGGTTTCGAGGAGGCTTGATTGATAGAATGCTGGTACCAGGAATAGAAATAGGGATGACAGAAAAGGAGCTTGTTTCAGAGTGAAGATGACAAATTTATTTTTAGGTACTTGAATTCTGAGGTGACAGTGGGATACCAAAGTAGATATGTACAGCTATTTGGTTGGAAATATGGGATTACCAGGAGAGTACAGGTCTCAGGATACAGATGTGGATATAATCCAGCGAAGTTATACTTCAGCTCATTCACTTATTTGTTCATTTATGAAGAGATTGGCATCAACAGTTTGTCAGATGCTAAGCTTGGCTTTGGGATGCAAAGACACAGAAGTGTGGTCCCTGTCCTTGAGGATGGTGTATACAGTTTGCTGAGGGCTAAGAGAATCGCACCTGTGCTAGAATGGCAGCACAGTGGAGTGACACCCAGCCCAGAGTGGGGCGTGCAATGAAAGCTTCCTGGAGGAGTGTCAAGGAGAGGTTAAACAGGAACAAAAAGTAGGGAAAGGGGATTCAAGGCTGAGGAGACAGCATATGAAAAGATATAGGGGCAAGAGAGATCTTGGAATATTTGTGATTGGGCTGGAGACATGAATACATGTGAGAGAAAGAAAAAGGATAAAGCAGGAGAGGGAAGCAGAAGCTATGGAGGGCCTCTCAGGGCACCAGATGACTCTGAGCTGCTCTGCAGAACATCCAGATGGGGATGCCCAACAGCCCTGGACTCCACCTATGGATAACGGGCTTCTTCAGCTAGTTGAAGCTTAGAAGCAGTGTGATCAGATTAGCAGTTAATGAACTTGGAGGACACGATGCCAAGTGAAATGTCAGACACAGATAGAAAAGCCTTCATGATTTTACTTAAACATGGAATCTAAAAATGTCAAATGCTGTACATAGAAGCAGAGAGCAGAAACATGGGTACCAGGGTTGGAGAAGTGGGGAAAATGTAGAGATAACTAGGTACCAAGTGGCCATAATATAGGATGAATAAATCTAGAGGTTTAACGTCCAGAATAATGACTATAGTTAATAATACTGTATTGAATACTAGAAATTTGCTAGGATGGTAGATTTAAGCTGCTCTCATTACACACACAAAAATAGTAGCTATGTGAGGAGACAATATATTAATTCACTTAACTGTAGTAACCATATCACTATCTGTATATACAGCAAATCATCATGTGGCACACCTTGAAAACATACTTATCTTATTTTAAAATTGAAAAAAAAGAAAGACTGCTCAGGCAGTAGTAGGATGACTTGATCGGAAGGATCGGAAGGCCTAAAGGCTGGAGTCGGGGGTGGGGTGGGCGATCAGTGACAATACTACCTTAGTTATGAAGCAGAAATGAAAAAGCCCTGATTAAGGCAGCATCAGTGGGAATGGAGAAAAGGGGTAGTCAGAAAGACTGAAGAGTTACACCAGGCAGGATTGCACGACAGATTGGATGTGAGAGATTTGAATATGGAGTTTATCAGCATTCAAGTGATGTTTGAGGCACTTGAAGGGAAGAGCTGTCTCAAGGGGCGTAGTGATGAAAAAAAATGGAGTCAGGCTGAATCCTCAGATATCCAAATCCTGGATTCTTGTGATTTGATAGTTTTTCTGACAAAGAAGAGGTGAAGAAAGATCTGAAGATGGAGGAAGGAAACTAGATGAATATCACCATTTAAGGGGGCAGGTGGAAGACAGGAATTTGCAGAGCAAAGAATGGAAAGTAAGAATGGGGTCATGTCAGTCACAGAAGTTCAGGGAGAGACTCAATGAAGTAAGCATGCTGAGCAGTGCTGTTGAGGACGAGGGGGCTGAAAAGACGTGGACGTGAAGAGGACAGACGAAGTGGCTTCACTGGAATGGAGACAGACTAAGCTAGATAACCCCAAGCGGGACTGAGACGATTTTGGAGAAGTAGATTTGGTAAGTGTCGACGAAGCCAGTTTTAGGATGCTGGGCCTCCAGCCTGCCTAGTCATCCGAACTGAATTATAACAGCCTCTCACATTTTAAATTTAGTTCTGATAGTTTGTGAGAAATTGGCGAAATCTGAAATAGCACCAACGCCGAATGCCGCAATAGAGCTTGAGCAGGATGGTGTTTCCTGAAGTAGGTACCTTCCGCAGTGCTAAGCCTAGATGCCAACCACGTTTCACAGAAAACAATCACAGAAAATAAAAGTCAATTTCCTTGAGGGACTGAATGTAGTCTATATCAGACTTTGCCCCAGCAGCCTGATTTTCTGAACTATTGATAGTCCACTGTTCCTAGTTCCGTTTGATGCTACATTTTATCTTTTCACGGTCACAGAGATTTTCCTAAGTGGAAA
The DNA here is from genome assembly GCF_002263795.3 of Bos taurus. Lineage (NCBI taxonomy): Eukaryota > Metazoa > Chordata > Mammalia > Artiodactyla > Bovidae > Bos > Bos taurus. The sequence continues at coordinate 51,054,111 of NC_037336.1, forward strand.
AAAAAAGCCCTTCTGTGCTCTTTATCACTTTAGTTTATTTCCTGACTTGTTGGAAAGCCTGTTTCTTCTGTGTGAGGCAGCAGATGGCAGAGTCCAAGGCTGGTGAGAGGCAGGTGGGCTTGGCGGCTGTGTGGTGTTAAAGCTGTGCCCCTAAGTTGTAACTGGGGGTCCCTGGCAGACACCCACTGTGCAGCCCAAACACCTGCAGAAGCTCTCTCTGCCCACCTCGAGGTTCAAGGAATTTTTTTTTTTTTTGCTGTAATCTACTTTCATGTAGGAAATCTTTTTTGTTTTTTAAACTTTTATTTCTTCCTTTTAAACTCATGCTTAGGGACTTGCAGTGATATGAATTAGCTGACGATATTGATAAAAAATTCTGTCAATAGACCAGCTTGCAATTTAAAATAACATTTTATATACTTGATCTCATTTGATCCTCAAATAAAAATACCTTGTAAAGAAATCACTTTATATTGCATAATAAGTGGAAACTATACAAGGTTTTTCTTTTTTTAAAAGCCATGGTGTTTATCAAGACTGTTTAAGAAATATTTAACCAAAGTGCATTATTTGATTCCAGTGTTGGGCTAAGTGAAGATTAGGAAAGAATACATTAAAAAATGTATATACTGCATACGTTGGAGAAACTGTTCAAGGATACCAAGGCTGTGTAGCAGATGAGCATATTGTTGACTATTCTTAAGAAAGTTTTATATTGTAAAGGTATTTAGGAAATTAAAGAAAAAGGCAAATATTTCAAAACTTAACTTTCTTCATTCTAGTTTTTGGTTTAGAATTTATTTTTTTTAGTGGTGGTGACAAGTTTAGATATAAGCTCTTTCTCAGTCCTTTTTGTAATTAGGACTAAACTTTCAGACCTAAAATAAATCAGGATATATGTCTGGCAAGTCCAGACATCTATGGGGGTTGAGGAACAGATATATGAAAGCATGTTTAGAACATGACTTGAGTTAGGTGGGGTCTCTGGCTGAGAAACCTTGTTTTTCTCCTTAAAATGAGTATAATGAAAACTAGGGTCTTGATGATGTTATTAATTAAAGGGAGTTTTACTAAAGGGGTAAAATGGCTTGAAGAATGATGCTAATCAGAAAATTAGAATCAGTGTATTATGACCTACCAGAAATCAGTAATCAGCAGAAAACCAGCCAAACCAAAAGTCAAGGCTCATTGCCAGATGACTTTTTTGTTCCATCATTAGTCTGTTGTTGAGGTCATTTAAACATTTATCTGGTTGAGATGAATCCATGGTAAATACATGTATTCTTTTTTGAGGGGAATCCCAATTGTAGTCACAGTTTGTGACTAGTTTAAGAAGATTAAGGGCTTCCCTGGTAGCCAAACAGAATCTACCAGCAATGAGGCAGACTTGGGTTCAATCCCTCGGTCAAGAAGATCCCTGGAGGAGGGAATGGCTACCCACTCCAGTAGTCTTGCCTGGACAATCCCATGGACAGAGGAGCCTGGTGGCTACAGTCCATGAGGTTGAAAAGAGTTGGACATGACTGGGTGCCTGACACTAACACTTATGAAGAACACCAAATTCTAATTCAATGTTTACTCTTTGTGATATAGATGGCCTTGCTTCTGTTTCTATAGATTTCAAAAAGTAAATGAGTTGTTTTCGACACAAATTACAAACATACATAATATTCTTGGGATGTGATTCAGTCTCTAGTTTATGTGCTCTTATAATTAACTAGATATCTTCAAAAGAAAGAATTCTAGTTCAGGGCTCAAATTAAGGGCAAATAACTATAAACAGAGTGCTTGATTCATAAAAATAAACAGCACATATGGGCTTCTGCTGCAGATGTTATACCCTGGAGCGTGACCTGGTTTCTTTTTAGCTCAATAAGAATAGCAAAATCACATTGATGTGTAGTAATATGAGTATCAGTTACATTGGAATGTACTCCATATATAAAGAAGGCAAGAGTACTTTTAAGTAAGTAGACTTTTCTAACCTCTGAAACTAGAAAATATTGGTCATGTTACTTTTAGTTTCCATGTCTTCTAAATCTGCTCTCTTCCCTTTTCATCCATCATTCAATCTCATGGTGCTTTGTGCTTGTCTGTAGCATGCACGCCTGTATACACACTTTCTGATATGAAAGAGAAAGAATGAATATTGTATTAAATACTTAATATGTGCTACTTTCTTTTACTTCCATTCAATTACTGAGTACAGTTTAAGTAAGTCCCTAAGACCCAATATATGCATCGTTTCTGATATTAGACAACCCCAGATTCTAGCGACTAATTTCCAAAGTTAATTTAATCCTGATTCAAACCCTTCTGCAAACCCTCACTGAATGCCCACTGTGTCTGTGCTTGGTGAGTGTGTATCATGACTCTCATTCTTTTGGAGGAGCAGACCCTGGGAGACTGGATCTTGTGCGTGGCAGCACCCAAGCCAAATCTTCGTTGAACACAAAGAAAGGGATAACCGTACAAACTTGGCAAGCTGTCATAGCAGCACAATGACTGTTCTTGCCTCCTCCCATACTCTTCCAGAAAGTAGGGGGTAAAGGAGATACACAGAGAGTGAAGTGATCCAGGAGAGTCTGATCACAGATGCTGTTTTTAAAGTGTGGAAGCCTCATAGACCGAATTCTCCATAGAGGTATTTGCATTTTGAAAGAGAAACTTTGTTATAAATATGTAGGGGATACCCCTCCCCTTTAAAAAATGTTTTGTTTGAAAGACCATCCGGGAGGCAGCAGGATGGAAGTGGGAGGGCTTGCTGTGGAGGCACTGGGTCCAGATTTCAGTAGGTATCCTCAAGACCTCATGAATAGTCAGGAGCCCCAGAAATACCCATCTAGCACTGGTACTGGTGCACACAGCATCACCATTTTAAAGATGATTTAGTTTTGCTGATGGGTTTATAGCTAGAGCCTACTGAATGTATTAAACTTGGACACTGTCCTATTTTCAACAATGCTTGAGAGAGTTTACAGACTAAACTTGGTATAATGCTTCAGGATAAAATCAACTCTCTCAAGGCAGGAGAAGACAACAAGGGTTTCAGGTATTATGTTGGCTCTGTTTTCTAGAAGCAAAGGCACACAAAGACACTTTATAGAAGTCTCACTTTCTGACTGCTCACAATAGACACATTTATTTATGGAGATAATCAGTATAAGAAAAATACTTTTCTTTTACAGTTAGATTTGAGCAGAAATTTATTGAATCCTGTGTGTAGAACATACAACAAAGATGCTGTTTAGAAATGGTATCTTTAATCAGACCCTTCTAGATCACTGGAGATCTCCTTTGACCCTCAACCTGAAGTGGGGTTACAAGGTATATTTGGCCACCTTTATAAGACACTTGGAGAGTTTGTATCTTGACCCTCTTAAGAGCAGGAGGCACAACATGGTCAGATGTCTCAAACAAACAGCCCTCATTTCATTTCTGATGATGATGCCCTCAACAAGCAATCATATGTTCTAATGATGCAAATGAGAGTTATTAACCTAGATTGAGAAAACTTGGGTATCATGAAGTCTCTATATTGGCTTGTTTTTCCCAAAATCTGACTGATTTTTTGATGCTTTGATATGAGGCATTAGCCAAAGAAAAAAAGGGGCAGACCAGTGAGGCTAACTTACTGGGTCTTGTAACTGCCTCCCTTGGGACCTTTTAGGCCCCCATCATAGAGGTGTTTCATAGGGCTCTTTCTTAGCCCCCAGCCTGGAGCTTGATATGCTGTGAATCCTTATAGGACTGAAAGAAGGTCTTGGTGGGAAACAGTCATTTCTGAGTCAATTTGGGTCCGAGGACTGGCTTTGATGAAAGGCAGATGTTTTAGTTAATTTTCACTGTAATAACTCAACCCAAAACTTAGTGGCTTAAAATGAGTATTTATTGTGGTCTCTCATACTTATTTGTATTGACTGGGCTCCATGTCTCATGCAGTTACAGTCAGGCTGGGACGGAGTCATTTAAAGGCTCTGGATGTTCAAGATGGCACCTCTGCTGGGAGTGTGGGAACAGTTCAGCTAGGATTGGCTGGGCATAACTCTCTCTTTATGTAGCATCTCAGTCCAGCTAGTTTGGGCTTATTCAAAGTTTATTCTATTTTTCACCCAGTGGCTGGTTTTCCTCAGAATAAGAATTCCAAGAGACCCAGATGAAGCTGCAGTTATTATTATGACTTAGTCTATAAAGTCATGCAGTATCACCTCTGCTGAGTTCTACTGGCCAGAATGAATCACAAGGGGCCAGTTCAGATTCAAAGGGAGGGGATTTACTCAAGGGTACAAATTCCTGGAGCTTTGGTTCATTGGGGAGCCGACTTTGGAGACTAAAACCATAATAGAACAAGAATTTTTTGAGAATTTCTGATCAAACCAGGTTCTTGGCTTTTGGCAAATACCCACAGTGATACTGAGGGGATCTTCAGATTGTAAATATGTGTGGTAAACTCACTCTACAGGCACACACCACTGATTGTTCCCAAAGTACCATAAACAGGGCATAGAAGATGGGTTCAGTGGAAGGAAAAGTTTGGTCCTTTGTTTGAATTCAGTATTTTAGAACTGGCCAAGGCAGTCATCTGTCGGAATGATCTGGAAGATGCTTAAGGAGAAGCCTGTATCCATGGACAGGTAAATTGTGCTTTGAGATCCTATACCTGGATAAATCCCTGTCCTCACAGATACTATTACTTGGCATTAGGTAATAAAGCAAAGTAGAATACAGAAGACTGAGGGCTAATTCTCTCCCCTGTGGTCCATTTGTGACTTTCATTTGTATCTCGCTGTAGAGGAGTTTATCTATGAAATCAGCTCACTAACACTTTGGATCACACTTGGTGTTCTGTCTGAATGTGTGGGTGCCAAGAAAATGGGTTTTGCATGGGGCATGGAAGAGTGAGAAAAGTAGGGCTATCAGGTATTGCCCAAGAAACTGTCTTGCTAACCCTCCAATATCCTGTGTCTCTTATTTTTTTTTTAATAAGCTTCCTTCTCATTTCACTTCTTTCTTTCAAATTTGCAAATAATAATAATAAATAGAAGAAAAACACTAAATTAACAAACAAAAATAACAGCAGAAAGAAGGGACAGAGCCACTCAGGAAGAATTCCACATGATAAGAAATGTACTTAAAGAAAGGATAACCCTACACATGTACAGTTTCTGGATACCTTACTCTGATGGATTTCATGCCGGGAATGTAATTTTAAAATCAAAGAAGCAAATAACTTGGGATGGGCCCAGGAGAGTGGGTAGAATAGAGATGAACTTAATGAATGCATCGTGTATGTAATCTCTGGCGGCCATGATTTCAGGAGAGAAAAATCAGGGAAAAAGCAAGGAACAGTGTGGCAGAAAAGATAATAAAATGAGAAGAGTGGGTGGGAGCATCCGAGACACGTCGGGAGAAATCTCAGAAGAGGCAGCTGTGGGGAGGAAAATACAATCGCTAGCAACATGCTCCTCTCCATTTAAATGCTGAGCATAAGATAATATGTACAGTTTACAATAGTATTTTTTTTCTGAGATGGATGTTCAGAGAAAACGAAAATGCCAGGAGAAGGGATCATGGGATAAACATGTAAGGTCACAGTGATAGAGGGAGAGGGTCCCAGGCAATGTATTTCCCTGTGGGCCAGTGAGAGCAAAAACCTATGCACTAAGTTCATCCCCACACTTTTCCAGGCCAATATTTTTGCTGATAGGGTTGCAATACATGCTCCTACCAGAAGAGTTTTTCACTAAGAAATCCATTTCTAAAACCTCCCTTTGAGTGAAGATGTAAAGGGATGTAAAGGATGGTGACCCACTGTGTGGCTTTGGAGTCACCTCCTGGTCCAGCCCCTTCCCAGTGCTATGACCTGAGATAATTGTGTGTCCTCTTTCAGCTTCCGTTTCCTCATCTGGAGGTTGGGGGATAGCAGCAGAGCATGCCTCATGAGGTTGCTGTGAGCATTAGAGGGAATCTGTGTTCAGAGGCTGAACATGTTAAGGGAAGATCTTGGCACGTGTTAGCTGGTGTTATTATTACTCTGTTGTAATGAGTATCTCCCTGGTGACTCAGATGGTAAAGAATCAGCCTGAAAAGTAGGAGACCCAGGTTCAATCCCTGGATCTTCCTTCTCATTTCATTTTCCGTCACCATTTCACCTTCCTTCCCCTTTCAGGGGAAGATCCCCTGGAGAGGGGAATGGCTACCTACTGCATCATTCTTGCCCGGAGGATTCCATGGACAGAGGAGCCTGGCAGGCTACAGTCCATGGGGTACAAGGAGTCTGACACGACTGAACAGCTAGCACTTTCACTTTTATGGGCAAAAATAACACATTTCAACTTTCTTCTATGTTATTTGAAGCTCCTCCCTTCCCACAAGGCTGTCCTCTGTGACTGTAAACTCGAAGCATGATTCTTTGCAGGGTACACGGATATTCACAAAAAAACTTCCAAGAGGCCACAAATGAAAATGTTTTGGCAAAGATACAGTGTTGACTTAGTTATACCCATTAGGCCACACACAGCTTTTCCATTTTCCTGCCTCTCAATTAGCTCTAATTCTTGACTCCATTGCTCCTGCTTTTGGTGTGAAAGGGTTTCCGATGGTCCACCGGGCTGCTGGATTAAGCTGTACTTCAGTTACTTATTTGCAGAAGTAAACTTGTCTCCTTTGCTCTTATCCTTTCTGTAAATGGCACATTCCTACTAATGACATGATTCTCCAGGGTCCTCCGGATAACAAGGAGAAGTAATGTCATAAAACATATGCTTTTACACTTTATCGGCCACTGTTATCCACAGGCCTAACACTGAAGCTGAGCAAACAGTCCAGACCCAGTTGTGAAAACCCACTGATTGTCAAGCTCATAGAGTCTGAATTTGATTAGAGTCCCATCTTCCTGCCCTTTCCTCTGTACTCCTAGAGAAAGTAACAGCTCTGAAGTTCCCCAGGAAATGCTGCTTAATATAACCTCTGTGAAATTCTAACCAGAAAGTGAGAGCCAGGAGAAAGCAAGCTGATCAAATTGTCCTCAGAAGCACTGGTCTGTTTCACCTGTGGTGACTGGCCGAGTTCAGGCCTGCACTCAGGCAAGCTTCTGGAAGTTGCCAGAAAGAACTACTGTTCAGTAAGCCAGTGCGGTGGAGAACCACCTTTTATGCTCTCTAATATTGATTTAGTTGAGGTCTGTGACGAGAGTAGAAGTACACAGGGCTAGTAAGTGCATTGAGGTGATTTTGGGGTGGGGAATAATAGTTATCGGTTAATTATGAGAAGAATTTTGATGCTGGGAGGTTGTTAATTGGTTGAAGGGCACTGTGGGGAATGAAGGTTGGTTTCTATTAAAGCAGAGTAATAGAGGAAGAGGCCGAGGAGCCAGTATCACCCCCTGCTTCAGACACAGATAATTTGGTCTATTTATTGGATCTAAGAAACGAAAGGGGGAAAAAAAAAAAAGAACCTCACAGGTGTCTTTTTCAATTTAATCAATGCAGTTGGTATTGTGACCAAAATTGCTTAGGCTGCAGGGCCTTCTGCTAAAGGGCACTGCGTGGAACCATCCTCTGGAAAGGTGTCAGGAACGCACTGTTTATGGCATAAACAGGGGGATGAATCTTAAATAGCTTACTCTGAAAATCTGATATGAAAAATAAGAAAAGGTACTGGAGCATTTCAGGTGGGTTTCACGGGCGTACGCCTGTTCGCATCAGCTTTGCCAAGCCTGACGTTCACACACACACAGCCCTCCACCAAGTCTTGAAGGCTTTGGATGAATTCGGGAAGTGCAGACAGACTTGAGGGTAACCAGTTTAGTGAAGACCGAGGCAACAAAGTCCGCTTGTCTCGTGTGCCAGCGGGCACTGGGCTGCTCCTGCCGATGGAGCAGACAGCATGGGGGGAGGGGCGGGGGAAAGGACAGCAGCAGGCAAATGTCAGGGCAGCTCTGTTCATAAACAGGGAGCAAGGCAGAAATTCGCACCGGTTCTTGCTCTTCTGTCAAAGGATGAATGTCTCTTCTGGATTGGCAGCTTCATTTTTCTTTTCATTTTGTCTGATGTTCAGGATGCACCTCACATCAAAACAAGAAGGAAATTCCAGAAATGAGTTTCAATTCAATGTTGCAAATATTTCTGGAGCACCCAAGGCACTCTATATGAGCATCTTAGCAGAGAAGAGATGAAGAGCAAAAATCAAGAACTGACCACCCTTCCCCTCTAGAGCGGAAGACCCACGCTCCAGATAACTCATTCTGAGGGGTGCTAATCCAAGGCAGCCTTTGTGACACCATCTCATGGGAAAGTTTCCCAAAGGAAGCTGTTTCTCTGTCTGCGGGTTAACATGCACAGCCGAAATGCCCCTTTGATGGCATCTAGTGTGCCATCGTGTCATTTTCACCTTAGTGAGTATTAGGAGAGAAGGATTTCCCTCCAGTGCAGAATGCAGTACTGTGAGGAGGACGTGTGACCAGGACAGCTAGCCCCTCTGCTGTCCTAGGCTGAGTCCTGGCAAGGTCTGGCCTCCATGCCCAGCAGCTCTGGCTGCCATAAGCTGCAGCGACACTGCTGTCACTTTGAGGCCTGGAAGAACGTGCCCAGGATAACAAAGACACACATGTGAGAAGAAGCCACTGGGGTCCTTGGGGTTTTGACAGTTCACCAGCGTCCTTTTGTTGAATTCTGCATTCGTGAAGCACTAAGAACAGTCTCTGGCCTTTTGCTATGAGCAAGAAGACTAGCTGAGAGATGAAAAAGTACACAGTGAAAAAACTGGTAATAATAAGACTTTTGAGAAATGGGATATATTCTCCCCTATCCCTGGCCTGTTTCCCATCCCTAACCTTGGGTCCCTAGGTTAGAAAAGCCAGCATCCCAGTTTTCTCCTTACCGTGGTTGGTGAGCCACTGCCTTTGGGGGTTTAGCCATCTCTTTTTGGGTTCTCCCTGCAGCTTGCCTGAGGAGTTGCTAAAAAACCTCTGAGAAAGCTCTGAGACCAGTTCTTGGCTTTTGAGCTTTAAAAAAACTTAAAAAAAAGATTTATCTATTTATTTTTATTTTTTAACTGTGATGAGTCTTCATTCCTGCGTGTGGGCTTGCTCTAGTTGAGATGAGTGGGGGCTACTCTTCGTTGCAGTGTATGGACTTCTCATTGCGGTGGCTTCTCTTGTTGCAGAGAACAGGCTCTAGGGCGCACAGGTTTAATTTGCTCTGTGACAGGTGGGACCTTCCTAGACCAGGGATTGAACTGGTGTCCCTTGCATTGCAAGGTGGATTCTTAACCACTGGATGGCTAGGGAAGCCCTAATTAAAAAAAAAAAAAATTATTGCAGTATGGGTGATTTATAATGTTGTGTTAGTTTCTGCTGTACAGCAAAGTGAGTCAGTTACACACATATATATATCCACTCTTTTTTAGATTCTTTTCCCATACGGGTCATTAAAAAATATTGAGTAGCGTTCCCTGTGCTCTACAGTAGGTCCTTCTTACTTATCTATTTAAAATATAATAGTGTGTATATGTCGACTCAAATCTCCCAGTTTACCCCTCCCCCACACTGTCCTCTTTGGTAGTCACGAATTGTTTTCTACTTCTGTGACTCTGTTTCGGTTTTATAGCCAAGTCCATTTGTACCGTTTTTCTAGATTCCACATATAAGTGATTTCATATGATATTTATCTTTCTCTGTGAGACTTAACCTCTCGATATGACAGTCTCTAGGTCCATCCATGTTGCTGCAAGTGGCATTACTTTCTTATGGTTGGGTAATATTCCATTCGGAGAAGGCAATGGCACCCCACTCCAGTACTCTTGCCTGGAAAATCCCATGGATGGAGGAGCCTGGTGGGCTGTAGTCCATGGGGTCTCGAAGAGTCGGACACGACTGAGCGACTTCACTTTCACTTTTCACTTTCATGCATTGGAGAAGGAAATGGCAACCCACTCCAGTGTTCTTGCCTGGAGAATCCCAGGGACGGGGGAGCCTGGTGGGCTGCCGTCTATGGGGTCGCACTGAGTCGGACACGACTGGGCGACTTGGCAGCAGCAGCAGTATCCCATTACACCTTCTTTAAGCATTCCTCTTTGATGGACATGTAGGCTGCGTGCATATCCTGGCTACGGTGAATAGTGCTGCAGTGAACATTGGGGTGTATGTTTGTTGATGTTTAGGGGCCAAATCCTGTTCAACTCTTTTGCGACCCCATGGACTGTAGCCCACCAGATTCCTCTGTCCACAGGATTTCCCAGAGGAGACTACTGGAGTGGATTGCCATTTCCTTCTCCACAGGATCTTCCAGACTGAGGGATTGAACCTAAGTCTCTTGCATTGGCAGGCAGATTCTTTACCATCCGAGCCACTAAGGAAGCCTCTTGGGGTGCATGTACGTTGAATTATGCTTTCTCTGAATTATCACCAGGAGTGGGATTGCTGGATCATATGATAGGTAGTTCTATTTTGAATTTTTTAAGGAGGAGAAGAGAAACTTCTGACACTGTTGGTGGGAATCATAATTGATACAGTCACTATGGAGAATAGTATGAAGTTTCCTTGAAACTTTTTTAATTGCATTGGCATAACAATCCGAAACGGAGAGAGTGTATCACTATTTTTGAATTTTTAACACTCGAATCCAGAAAGTACAGAACATAATGCCTGTGCTTCATGTTCATTTGACACAATACATAATATTTTGCACTATTACTTACCTTTCTGAAAATAGTTTTTCTTGATTATATTTCTAAAAAATCTTAGACCATACAGACAAAAAAATCTATAGGGGATAAATTAAAAATTACCTGTCATTTCATTATCTAGAAGTAACTACTGTTAATATGTTTGATTTATTCTTTAAAATTTAACTTTATATTAATACACACATATTCATTTGTTAAAAATTTTACTATACTATGCAAACTATTTAGGAAACACTTTTATTATTTTTTTTCTATATCAATGAATACTGATCTTAATTACTATTTTATGGACTCATAGTTTCCATAATGTAGATGAACCATAATTGACTCAAGCTCTCCATTGCTGGTGGGTTTTTGACTTGTTTCTGTTATTTAAAAATTTTTGATCTTAAATAATAAAAATGAACACAATTATAAATACATCTTTTTCACTTGTAACATTTTTCCTTATAATAAACTCCTAGAAGTCTAATTTCTGGATCAAAGTGTATAAGCTCTTTAGAGGCTTGAAATGTATATGACAGTCTCCAGAGAGATTGCCTCAGTTCTTTTTCTTTTTTTGCCAGCAGCAGCATATGAGTGCCCATTTTCTCAACTCTCACCAGAACTTCTCTATATGCCTGTCTGGTGAAAACTAAGGTGTTAACAACATTTTGAAATTTGTCAATGAATTTGTTGTTTTATTTCACTTTGATAATCAATGACGTTTAAGGTCTTGCCATTCATTTATTTATTAGCTTATTTTTCACTCATTTTCAATTATCTATTTAATGGCTAATATGTGCAGGCACTGGGGGTTTCCCAGGTGGCTAAGTGGTAAAGAATCTGCCTGCAATGCAGGAGACACAGGAGATGTGGGTTTGATTCCTGGGTCAGGAAGATCCCCTGGAGAAGGAAATGGCAACCCACTCCAGTATTCTTGCCTGGAAAATCCTGTGGACAGAGAAGCCCAATGGGTTACAGTCCATAGGGTCGCAAAAATGTCAGACACAACTTAGCAGCTAAGCAACAATGACAAATGTTGCAGCCCTTGTGGTATGACCTGGGAAGCAACAGTGAGGAAAAAAAAAGTTCCCACCTTCATGGGGCTTAGGGTCTGAGAGACACTGTATTCTTTTCCCAGGACTGTCGCAACAAGCTGCGCACACCAGGTGGCCTTCAAACAGCACAGATGTATTGTCTCAGTTCTAGAGGATGGAACTCTGAAATCAAGGTGTTGGCAGGCCAGGGCTCCCTCTGAAGCCTGTCCGAGAATCTTTCTTCACCTGTTTCTAGCTTTTGTTGTTCATTGGTCACCTCTGATGTTCCTTGGCCTAAAGATTCATCACCCAGTCCCCCATCTTCACATGGTGCTCTCCCTGAGTTCCTGTCTTCTTTTGGATATATTTTTGTAAAGAAACCAGTCTCATTGGATTATGGGACCACCCACTCCAGGGAAACCTCATTTTAACTAATTGCATCTGCAAGGGCTTTATTTTCAAGTAGGGTTATATTCCACAGTTCTGAGATTTAGGAGAGAGATATATATATTCTTTTTTTGGTGGGGGAGTGGGGGGTAGACATAGTTGAGCTCATAAGAAGGACCCAGGCATTAATGAAGTAAGCAGTCAAAAAATTTCATCTGGAGTCCTGCCCTGAAGGAGAGGTACACGATGGGGCTGAGAGAGAAAAGGGTTGACAGAGAGGCCACCCAGTCAAGAAGCTCAGTGAAGGCATTCCTGGGGTGGATGATTTATATAAGACAGAAGAGCTGAATCAGCCTGCCGGAGGAGGAAGAGCCACCAGCAGGGCTCCCAGCAGAACATAGGTGACTGGAGGGCAGGACGGGGCGATGTGGGGATGGGGGAAAGGTGTGACCAGCATGCAGAGAGCAAGGGCCAGGAGGGTGAGGTGAGGCTGGAAAGGAAGGTGGGGCCAGTCAGGTGGGCCAGAAGGTGGACCTGAGTCCGAGGGCAGGCTCCAAGCGGTCTGTCTGGGGTGGGAAGAGGACGGCAGGGTGAGAGTCACATGTTTCCATGTATGGAACCATGGTGCGAAAGGGATTAGAAGGCTCTGCGTAGATGTCAGAGCCGGGTGGAAACTGTTACAGGGGCTGCTGAGAGACAGTGGTTTGGACAAAAGGTGGAGACGGTGGAGAAGAGGCGAGAGGACAGATTTGAGAGAGAACAGAGTCAGCATTTGCTGGTGGATGAAGTATAGGAGGTGAGTGGAGCCTGTGTCCAGAAGAAGCCTGAGGTTTCCATCGGTGTTGCTCCAAATGGCATTACATTTTTTTAAAAAAATGGCTGGGTAATATTCCATTGTCTACGTGTACCACATCTTCTTTATTCATTCCTTTGTTGATGGGCATTCAGGCTTCTTCCTTTTTCTGGCTCTTGCTAATGGTGCTGCAGTGAACACTGGGGTAGAATAGGGTCAGTAGAACACTCGCAGAGAATTATCAACACTTGGAAGAGATCCAGGAGTCCAGATTTTGGACACCCTACTTTCAGGTGCCTTTGGGACATGTGGAAATGCTGGGCAAGTAATTGAAGAGCTGGGTCTGGGGCTTCAAGACAGTGGAAGGTGGAAGCAAAACTCCGAGAGCCTTTTGGATCTCTCATTTGGGAGTCACCCATTACCATTTCTTCCTATCTCCTGTAGACAGGAGCTCTCAATGTGTTACATTGTGGTGGTTTAGTTGCTAAGTGGTGTCCAACTCTTGCGACCCCATGGACTGTAGCCCACCAGGCTCCTCTGTCCATATAGAAGCTTTTATTTTTTCATTTATAAAAGATCGTTATGTAATTGAAAGTAGGAGTTGGGCTGCTCACCATTCAAAAGCCAATAAAAAGGGAAGTTTGGTGAAAAGGAAAGTTTATTTAGGATATCAGCAATTGGGGTTGGGATGGGGAGGGTGGACTTATGTTTAAAGGCTGATTCCTTCCCCCAGGTGACAATGAGGGAACAAGTTTTCTTATAGGCAGAGGGAGGGGGCTATGTGTAGAAACAGCACAATCAGCTCTGACAGTTATTTTGAAATTGGTCATCGATGATCTGGCCAGCATCATCGTGATTGTTTTAGGTACAGTTAATTGTCAGTTCCAGAGTTGGTTTGTTCCCATTTCCCTGAAGCCAGTTCTTGGAATTGTGGCAGCTTATGTCATGGCTACTGTCTGGTCATCATGTGGTTAACTTCCTCTACCTTCTGGAGGTTTTAATGTCTATAAGATAGCTCATAGGATATGGCTCAGAATATTATCTATCGCCCTTGTGGAGGAACTAAAGGGACTTGACTATGCTTAATAACTGAAGTATTAGTATTTTTTAGTCGTTAGACTATTTTCCTTTGTTTCCGCATTTTCTCACTTCTCTGATTAAACTTATTCTTTGGCTAAAGTTTTTTTCACAGACAAAAGGCAAGCAGAAGACATGGTGGGGAAGAACCATAGAGTCCTATTCCATTTTGGTTATATGCTAACACATTATTTGAAATATATATTCCTTTTTCTCCTCAGTTTGTTGCCTGTCTTGCAACTTTATTCATGGTGTTGCTGTGATTGTTTTAGGCCATTAGAAAGGTTTTAGATACTTCTGTAATTTTAGTTGTCAATGTTTTCCATCGGTACAGTACAGTGTTTAAATTTTCAAATCACACTGCCCAAGTTTGAATCCTGTCTCTGCCACTTATTACCTGTATGGTCTCAGGCAGGTCATTTGCTTTATTTGTGTGTCAATTCCCTTCCCTGTATTATAAGGAGAACAGTGGCACTGACCTCATTATAGACATTAAATAATTGACAGAAGGAATAGTGCTAGGCACAATAAATGTATGAGTCAATAAGTATTACAGTTATTGTTGCTGTTACTGGACAGTAAATATGACAAATGAAATTGTAAATAAAATGTATTCATAAGTTCAAGTTCAAATAGTATTTTAGAAATAAGTAAAATTAACCATCTGGGGAGAAAAAATGTTGCACTAAATTCCAGGACCAAAAAATTGCAAGGTGAGTAGAAAACAAAAAATTCGGTTTAATGCCGTCTATAAACGATAGTAGAAAATAAGTCTCTGGTACTTAGAATATTCTAATCACAGAAGCAAAATATGGTTTACCCACACTTGGAAGAAAACTAGCTAGCCTTATCTCCTAAGAAGAAGTGTCTAGGCTCCATATAAGAAAATCTGGGACATTAAAGCATGCCTGTATTATAATGAAAAGGTTATTCTCTTGAGACTCAACTTCCAGTGTGGGTGGGGCGATTCCCCACATCCACAAACAATTCTCAGACACAGCAGTGTGTCCAAGAATTCACTCAATTGTGACAGTGTCTTCAGGGAGAGAGCATCAGACTTTACAGGGTGAGAGTTTGGTCCTACCAGACTTTTTGCCCCTCCCTATCTCCCAACACACACACACACACACATTTTAGATACCAGTCACAAGCCCATGGAGAAGGCGATGGCACCCCACTCCAGTACTCTTGCCTGGAAAATCCCATGGACAGAGGAGCCTGGTAGGCTGCAGTCCATGGGGTTGCTAAGAGTCTGACACGACTGAGCGACTTCACTTTCACTTTTCCCTTTCATGCATTGGAGAAGGAAATGGCAATCCATTCCAGCATTCTTGCCTGGAGAATCCCAGGGACAGGGGAACCTGGTGGGCTGCCGTCTATGGGGTCGCACAGAGTTGGACACGACTGAAGCGACTTGGCAGCAGCAGCAGCAGCACAAGCCCAAACTGTTACCTGTGCTTCTATAAGTCCGAGATTCCCTCAAACCTCTCCACAGGTACAGTTAATTTGCAAGAGGGGCTCCCAGAACTCAGAGTAACATTTTACAGAATACATCACCAGTTTATTACAAAAGGATACAGCTCAAGAACAGTCAGATAGGAGAGATGCATAGGGTAAGGTATGTGGCAAGTGGGAGGGGCACAGAGCTTCCATGCCTCTGCTCTCCCCGCATCTCCACATGTTCACCAACCTGGGAGCTCTCCAAACCCTCTCCTTCTGGGTTTTTGTGGAAGTTTCATTACAAGAGCATGACTGATTAAGTTATTGGCCATGGCGATTGAACTCAATCTCCAGCCGCATTCCCCTCCTGGAGGTCTGAGGGTGGAACTGGGCATTCCAACTCTCTATTCTCATGGTGATTATTGGAATCACAGGGCTTCACTGGAAACCAGCCCCATCCTCAGGTGTTTTCCAAAAGTCACCTTACTAACAAAGCAGAAAAACTCAATAGCTCTCCTCACTTAGGATATTCCAAGCGTTTTGGGAGTTCTGTGACAGAAGCTAGGACAAAGACCATTTATCTGAAAAATATGTATTTCTTATAAATCACAACATCACAGTGACACATAGAGGTGGTTTTATGTGTCAACTTGAGGCAATGCAACCAGCAGCGCTGAGGGATTGGTCAAGGTCGCCTCGAGTGTGGTATTCCAAGGTAGAAGTGACCTGGCATCAAAAGTGAGAACAGAGAAGGTGGACTTTCTTTTTTAATTAATTTTTATTGGAGTACAGTTGCTAATGTTGCAGTCATTTCTACTGTATGGCAAAGTGAATCAGCTATATGTATACATATACCCCCTCAGTTTGGATTTCTTTTCCATTTAGGTCCCCACAGAGCACTGAGTAGAGTTCCCAGAGCCATACAGTAGATTTTAATTAGCTATCTATTTAATACCTATTTTCAATAGTATATATATATGTCAATCCCAATCTCCAAGTTCATCACACCCACCCCGTTCCACCCTTGGTGTCCATGTTTTTTCTCTACTTCTATACCTCTGGTTTGCAGATAAGGTCATCTGTACCATTTTTTCTAGATTCCACGAATATGCATTAATATACCATATTTGTTTTTCTCTTTCTGACTTAGTAGATCAGCAGGTCTGGTCGAACATTTCTGGGATGCTGTGTACTCAGGATTCCTCCTGCTGATCTTTTGTTCAGTTGACATTGTCACATTAGAAACCTCAGGCAGGACTAGGCAGTGGTGTTACCTGGAGGCAGTGGGCATCGATTCAGGATCTGGGTGGTTTGCACTCCTTTCTGTTTTGATTGACCTCTTGTCTTTGTTAACACTGGAAGGGCTGTGCCTGCTGAGTGGACTAGAATTGATAGTCTACAACTTTCATTATTGTCATCATTAGTAGACTAACTGCTGTAAATATTATTAGTAATGGTTTCCGTCTTTGTTGTCATGTCTAGTAAGACCATCAACATCTTGAGACTGAAAAATATTTGTCTGTATTTCCTTTCTTGTGCTTCTATGGTTGCGTTGTTTTGCTTTAGAGCTTTAGTGTTAATCACTGTTGCACATGTGTTCTAATTCACTAACTCCTTTCTAAGCTCCTGGAGGTCAGGAAAAATGTCCTTGTTACTCTGTGGCTGGCCCAGCACACAGCTGATCCTGGTGGGTCTTCTGTTGATCATAAGGGTGATGGGCTATTGATTACAAAATGCTATTTTTCCTTTGTAATTTGATGTTTGGTGAGATTTTGATCTTAGTTTTTGGATAGTGCTCCTGTGATTCCCTGGTGGCTCGGAGGTTAAAGCGTCTGCCTGCAATGTGGGAGATCTGGGTTTGATCCCTGGGTTGGGAAGATCCCCTGGAGAAGGAAATGGCAACCCCCTCCAGTATTCTTGCCTGGAGACTCCCATGGATTGAGGAGCCTGGTGGGCTACAGTCCACTGGGGTCGCAAAGAGTTGGACACGACTGAGCGACTTTACTTTCCTGTGATTGAAGGAGCCTGGAATAGGCTCTCTCAGTAAGTGGTCCATGCCTTCTGCAGTTGGGGGTGGGCCCAGGAGGATCACCTATGGACAAGCCTGTCTGGTAATAAATATATATCATACTCTAAACCATATGATAGGCAGCAATTCCTAATCATTACCTCCTTGCCAGCACATGGAGTGTGTGTGTGTGTGTGTGTGTGTGTGTATAGATGGCCTATCACTTTGATCACATCTCAGAGAGTCAGGGACTAACAAATGACAAGGATCCATTGTTCCTGGATCCACTTGGAGTAACTGACTGGTTGGTCATGAACTCTGAGGATTCTGTCACCTCCTTGTCCTCTCTCCTCAGCTTGTCTGCTCTGGGGAGAGATGAGAAGACTCTGGCAGAAGAATAAGGGGCTCTTCGCCCTGAAATCCTGAGCAGAGCTGGCTTCAGGGGCCACTGTGAACCCTTAGTGTTTCCCAAGACAGATAAAGTGCTCTAGCCTCATTCTCGCCCTCATCTAACCCCACAACCTCGTGGGAGGAGACAGAAAAAGAGAGAACTCATTGACATCTCAGGGTAGAGTCCCAGGACCTCCATTTTTCCTTCATTCTGCTTATCACTGCCTGATAGAATGACTTATTTCTTTACTTATATGTTTAAATGTGCTTCATGTACTAGGCCGTGAATGATATGAGAGCAGTGGCCTCATCTATCTTGTTCACTACTTTATCCTCAACAGGAAAAATAGTATATAGTATTTGGCACATAGTAGGTATTCAATAAGGGCATGTTTTAATTAATACGTGAAAGAGTTCATGTTGATTTGTTTTGACAGCACTTATTATGTTCACTCAGATAAAGTCTTTAACAAGTGCTAGAAATGATCAGGGACAGGTTGTTTTGCTCTGTCCATTCACATCCATGTAGCATCTAGATACACCCAGAGAACAAACTGAGAGCCTGAAACCTAGAAGAGTCAGAACCTGAATCTTCTGCACTCTTCCACAAACAGCTTCCAGGGAAGTGCAGTTCATTGTTCAGTTCAGGTCAGTCGCTCAGTCGCGTCTGACTCTTTGCGATCCCATGAATCGCAGCACACCAGGCCTCCCTGTCCATCACCAACTCCTGGAGTTCACTCAGACTCACGTCCATCGAGTCAGTGATGCCATCCAGCCATCTCATCCTCTGTCATCCCCTTCTCCTCCTGCCCCCAATCCCTCCCAGCATCAGAGTCTTTTCCAATGAGTCAACTCTTCACATGAGGTGGCCAAAGTACTGGAGTTTCAGCTTTAGCATCATTCCTTCCAAAGAACCCACAGACAGAAATATTTGTGGATAAGTAATTCAAGTTCCAAGCACACTATTATTCTCAGCTATTTGGGCTTCCCTTGTGGCTCAGCTTGTAAAGAATCCACCTGCAATGAGGGAGACCTGGATTCGATCCCTGGGTTGGGAAGATCCCCTGGAGAAGGGAAAGGCTACCCACTCCAGTATTCTGGCCTGGAGAATTCCATGGACTGTATAGACTGTGGGGTTGCAAAGAGTCAGACATGACTGAACGATATCTCATAATCATTCCTTAAGTTGGGATCCACCGTCATGATTCTAAGTGACATTTTGGTAGCAATGGAGGTAACTAATGTCCAACATGCAACACCCTCACTCATTTAGAAGCCTGATCTCTGCTGGCACGTTCAGATATGTGTCACATGGCAGTAAAGACTTCATCTTTCTTCTCCCCCCACTGAAATCTCAGTGATTTGTTTTCGCAAATTCTACTTAGTTCTGGAGATCTGTTAAAGCATCTATTCCTTAGGGGAGAGGAAAGAGGGGACGAAAAGGAAAAAAAAAATTCCATTTGTTTATGTATGAGATATTTGTTTAGTGCTTCGTAATGCCAGAGGCTATGCTGGTTCCATTTGCAAGCCCGAATGCATGGGGGTCCTTGAGCAAGAGAAGAAAAGCAGAAGCAAGAAGGAAGCACAAATCCGTTCTCTGTGCCTGAGGCTCTACTCCTGCTCTGCAAATCGGTTCATCAGTGCCCTTTTTCTAGATTCCATATACATGCGTTAATATACGATATTTTCTTTCTCTTTCTGACTTACTTCATTATGTATGACAGACTCTAGGTTCATCCACATCACTACAAAGGACCCAATTTTGTCCCTTTTTATGGCTGGGTAATATTTCCTTGTATATGCGGGAAGCTGCCCTATAGCACAGGGAGCTCAGCTCAGTTCTCTGTGATGACCTAGTGGGGTGGGATAGGGGGTTGGGTGTGAGGGAGGCTCCCGAGGGAGGGGATATCTGTATACATATAGCTGATTCACTTTGTTGTACAGCAGAAGCTAACACAACATTGTAAAGCAATTATCCTCCAATTAAAAACAAAAAGAGAAGTTAGCACTAGCTTTCCAGCATAAGGTGAGGTAGATGACCTGTCACCTAAGTGTAAGGCCCGAAACACAAGAATCCGGTGGCATTTGGGTTAGAAGTGACTGTAAACAGGACTGACGTAGGTACAGGGGCCATAATTTCTGAACTAGAAGTTGAGACACATGGCTTGACACACGATGTGACAGATGGATGGAATATTTTGGATTATGACTGCCCTAGAAAAAAATCTTACAGATGGCAGAGGTGTCATACACAGCCGTTGACATGTGACTCGAGGAGCATGGACAAAATGCCATGCCCTTCCCCCAAATATCACTCCCGTCTCCCACATTCTGCATATTCTGCTATTAGAGATTTATTTCTGTGTCCCATGGAAGCTTCTAGGTATTTCAGATTATCTTATTTAAATGGAAATACATCTATAGATAAAATCTTGAACACTTTTCAAGTTTTAGATTTGGGGGTTTAGGTTTGAAAGTGAAGGTATGCAGGACCAAGAAACCTGTGGGAAGGAGTGGTGAGAAGAGTAGGGGAAATATTCTTCTCTTCTACCTAGAGCTGGCTTCATCTACTAGGGTTGCCAGATGGTGTCACAAATAGCCCGGGAAGCTGTGAATCTCTTCCTTGGAGATTTGATAGATAAGATGGCTGGCTGAGGGGCAGCCTAGCCTGAGGAATCAGAGCCCAAAGCCAGCGCTGCTCAGGTCCAGTCTAGCAGCCACTGTGATGCGTAAAGATAGAGGAAATTGGAACTTCATTGGAGGTCCAGAGGCTAAGAATCTGCTCCCAACGCAGGGGGTGTGGGTTCGATTCCTGGTTCGGGAACTAGATCCCACATGCCACAACTAAAGGCCCTGCATGCCTCAACAAGACCCGATGCAGCCAAATAAATTAAATATATATATATATATATATATATAAGATGCAAGAGACCACTCTTCCACCATACTGCTCCGGTGGTACACGTCCAGTTCGTTGACTTAGGGAAGAAAGCTCATAGGGTAGTCATCTTAATAAGGAAACTCTTGCCTTTAAACTGGTAGGATCTGGGGGGGGGGGCAAGTTTTGTGTGAGCACATATCAGAATTTTATGTTCGTGCTTATACCCAATGTCTAGGATAGTTTTTTAATTGGAAAACTATAATCTCTTACAGAAAAAAAGAAAAAAAATGACCTTGAAAAATGTCGAGTTTAGAAATAGCTGTTTCATAAATACACTGGAGTGGAGAGTAGCTGAACAACTGAATATTCCAGTCCTGCCCTGTTCACTCTGGGCAAAGCATCTCAGCAGACACTTTGTGATGAGATATTTCTTAACAAACTTTGTGTGAGCACCTGCTTGACCGTATGCCACTTTGTTCTAGTACAAAGGCAAACACATGGAAGAGTCCAAAGATACACAGTGTATACAAGACATCAGTTTAAGCGCTTCTGCTAGAAAAGACGTTACTTGAAGAAAGCGTTAAGGTCTAATTTCTTTTGGGTTCCATCTCCTCCAACCACAAAGTGGTTAAAAATCACTTTGTGATTTGGCTAATTTGGCTCATTAGGCGAAAGACAATTTTAATCAAGGGGTTTTCTTAGGATCTTTTCATGACTAAGTTAAAAAAAAATAGCATCTACCTGATGGCACCCCACTCCAGTACTCTTGCCTGGAAAATCCCATGGACAGTCCATGGGGTTGCGAAGAATCGGACAGGACTGAGCGACTTCACTTTCACTTTTCACTTTCCTGCATTGGAGAAGGCAATGGCAACCCACTCCAGTATTCTTGCCTGGAGAATCCCAGGGACAGGGGAGCCTGGTGGGCTGTCGTCCTTGGGGTTGCACAGAGTCGGACACGACTGAAGTGACTTAGCAGCAGCAGCAGCAGCAGCATACTAATACTTGTGTAACTTGTGAAGAAAAACCCCAACAAACTCAAAGATGGGCCAGATGAGGCCACACTGAAAAAAAAAAAAAGGACCAAAGATAGGAAGACCTCACAATACTCTTACCATTTACATAATTTCTGCGGTTATCAGTGAGTATTTAGTGCATTGCATTTTCCATTCCTGTGAATCAATGAAAGGTTATCCTGCAATACAACTTCAGTTGGAGAAATAAAAAGGAATCCTCACCTTCTTTGCCCTAGACTGGGAACAGCTGGTGGATAGAAAATAGGTCCACTTCCTCTGTTTACTGAGCACTCAGCCTTGTACCTGGCATTTAGGTGTTCAATATCTGCTTGTGAAATAAATAGCAGAATAAAACATTTCTGTTTTATTTGTTTGGATCCTTTGTTTAACTGCCTTGACAAAAACTTTGAATAAATGATGATACCTATTTTGCATGTTTATCATTTCTGGCTCCTCTGCAAAGCATTTTAGGTAACACAAGTGTGTGAGGAAATTCAGAGGAAGCAATGCAGAACATCTCAGTGCTGGGGACACTTTCTTGCTCATGGTAGGGGCTTAATAAATATGCTTTGAGTTAATGTATATGTACGTGTATATATGTGTGTGTATGTGTGCATATATATATGTATGTATACATGATCTATGTTTCCCTGTAACTGGGATGTTTAACACAACCTTTGAAACTTTGAGCTTGATAAGCAAAAAGACTGGGTTATTACTCTAATAACTCGATAGCAGGCCCTCGGAAACTGGTAACACATATTTATGTTCCAATACTTTGGCCATCTGATGTGAAGAACGGACTCATTGGAAAAGACCCTCATGCTGGGAAAGATTGAAGGCAGGAGGAGAAGGGGACGACAGAGGATGAGATGGTTGGATGGCATCACCGACTCGATGGGCATGAGTTTGAGCAGGCTCCGGGAGTTGTGATGGACAGCTGGGGTGCTATGCTGTGTGCTGCAGTCCATGGGGTCGCAAAGAGTCAGACATGACTGAGCGACTGAACTGAACTGAACACATATTTTAAGAGGTGTGGTTCTTTCATTCAGCGTGATTTAGTTCAGTTGCTTTTGTGAAAGAGGTGAGCTCTTGTCAGCTCCCTCAGGGGCAGAAGAAGTGTGCAGTGCTGGGAGCAGGGAGCATTGAGGTGCACCACACTGCCTAGAGCAGGTCCTCAGAAGGGCGTGTGACAGCGGCATGGAGCAGTGAGACTTGATGGATAAGCCAGCAGGGCAGGTACTCTGACCTGGCTTTCTAACTCCTGTATGTCAGAGGGAGCCCAAAGGCCATTTGTCTTTATTTTCTAACATACCCAATAAGTTACTGTATAAATTGAAAGTCTCCAGGTAAAAACTGTACTGTGGATAGTAAGGGTCTGAGAATACGTTGACACCATTTCTGTTGCTATTTAGTGGAGAGGTTTGATCCTTGCTGTGGCCTATTCTTTATGGGGGAAAAAACCAACTGGTTCTATTACCAGGACATGAGCTAGAAAGCAATACAAACAAGGGTGATTGTGAGTGTGTGTATGTATAAGTGTGTGTTTATCCTTGGTCTAGAAGAAATGTGTGGAGTGATCTTCTTGGTTGTAGGTTAATCTTTTCTTACATAAACAAGGCGCCAAGGCGCTTTGAAGGAAGATATAAATACCTTCCTAAGCCTAGAGAAAACAGACTTTGTACTGCAATGTACAAAGTATCCAGGTGAAGGAAATAACAACAAGGAAAGGGGAGGGGAGGGAGAGAGGAAAGTGGAGCATCAGAGTGTGTACTAGTCAGATTCTCCAGGGAAGCAGAAACAATAGGATGTATATCACATGATCTATTCTCTACTATCTATCAGTCCTTTATCCATCTTCTCATTCTTGAGAAACTGATTTTAATATTTATCCTAAGCACTTGGCTTACTTGATTGTGGAGGCTGGCAGGTCGGCAATCTGCAAGGCAGCCCAGCAAGCTGGAGATCTGTGGAAAAATTGATGTTGCAGTTCAAGATCAAAGGCAAAATTCCTTCTTCTTCAAGGGAGGTCAGTCTAAAATGTGAATTAAACTTCATCTATTCCTCAATATAGTTTATATCTTCAGATTAAGAAACTTACAGTGAATGGGATGTATCTCATAGTTAAGTGGGGGGAAATCCCACCAATTCATTTGGTTCCAAACTGTGCTCTGGCAGAGTTGGACTAATTCTGATTGGCTCAGTGGAGAAAAAATGTTTTTGAATTATAAGGGCTTCCCTGGTGGCTCAGACGGTCAAGAATTTGCCTGAAATATGGGAGATCTGGATTTGATTCCTGGGTCAGGAAGGTCCACTGTGGAGAAGGGAATGGCTACCCACTCCAGTATTCTTGCCTGAAGAATTCCATGGACTGAGGAGCCTGGTGGGCCACAGTCCATGGGGTCACAAAGAGTCAGACATGATTGAGTGATTATTGCTCTGCTTTATAAATGGGCCATTTAAATGATGTAACCGTCCCTTAAACTTTTAGAAAACTCAGTGTTTCCAGGATTATGACACTTGTTTTGTAGGGTTATTGAAAGTATGAAATGAGATCATGCAACCAAAGCATCTAATATAGCTCTTCAAAAAGAGTTAGTGTTAAATAATTGTCTTACCTTTCTCTTGAGTCAGGCCAGAGTTGGCATATATGATAGACACAGTTAGTTGCCTATCTAATTTCCCCTCTTTCCTTTTACCTGTCAGGCTCCTCTGTCCATGGGATTTTCCAGGCATGAATACTGGAGTGGGCTGCCATTTCCTCCTCCAGGGGATCTTCCCAACCCAGGGATTGAACCCGGCTCTCCCTCACTTCAGGCAGATTCTTTACCATCTGAGCCACTGAGGAAGCCCCTCCTTTTTTCTTGATTCAGGCCAACTCCTGTTAAAAAAACCTACATTTCCCAGCCTCCCTGTGGTATATGAGTGCCATTTAACATGTTCTGTCCAGTGTGACATAAATGGAAGCCATCTACTTTGCTGATAATGGGACCATATCTTCCTCTTTTTCACTTCCTTCTCTTCCCTACCTGGTATGTAGATTTTTAAAAAACAGTTTAAATTTATTTTATTATTTATTTTTGGCTGTTCTGGGTCTTTATTGCCGTGCGAGCTTTTCTTTAGCTGTGGACAGCAGGGCCTATGCCCTAGTTGCAGTGTGCAGGCTTCTGAGTGGCTTTTCTTATTGTGGTTCATGAACAGGCCCTAGAGCACTCAGGCTTTAGTAGTTGTAGCATGTGGGCTCAGTAGTTGTGGTTCCTGGACTCTAGAGCATAGGCTCAGTAGTTGTGGCTCAGAGGCCTAATTTCTCCACGGCATGTGGGATCCTCCCAGAACAGGGATCAAACCTGTATTTCCCAAATTGGCAGGCAGACTCTTTACCACCAAGCCACCAATGCAGCCATGGTATGCAGATTTGATGGCTGGAGCTGTGGTAATCATTTTGTGACCACGAGAAAATGGATAAGAAATCCAGAGGTCTTAGCACAGATATCCTTTCACCACTGAACCAATTACCATCAACTTTTTTATCATGACAACTTCTAGTTGAGTAAAAAATTAGCTTCTATTTTATTTAATCCACTTTTTAATTAGATTTTTTTTTATCAGTAATAAAAAATCATATCGGTTGGTTGTAATCCACCTGCTACGGCAGTGAACTTTGTGAATATTGAATGTAATTTTTAAAAGGTCTGTTAGGAATATTATTGACTACCCAAACAAAGCTGCCCTGTAACTATCTTTTACTGGTGTCAGTAAATTATGCCATACAATTCAAGGCACACATCCCTCTGCTCCCTGTGCCCTGCTACTTTAAATAGTTGCCAAAGTTCAGTGGATTCCCCTCCTTACCTGTTGCCTCTTCCAAATGCCATCCACTTTGGTTTTTATTCAGGTCACTCATACAGAATTCTCTCTCAACCATTAACCTCTATTCTTGCATGCCAGAAGGAAAAAAAGATTGATGTTTTTCTGCTTTCACAAAAATAACCTGAGGTATTTCTATAACATTTAATCCAGTTTTCTAAAACCAGAATTCTATACCTTCCATTTGAGGAGGACGTAGAAGTTGCCTCTTAGGCACCAAGCACCAGCCTCTATGCAGTCCTGTTGTTTGTTGGTTGCTGGTCTGCCACGAGGTGATATAGACGCTGAGAGCAAGCGTTTAGAAACTTCGGTAATCATTAGTTGTGGTTGCGACATTCATTTGTATTGTCTTTTAAGAAAGTATTAGCCCATCATGGACTGGAAATTTGAAAAAAAAAAAAACAAAAACTTTTTTCTTTTTTAAAACCGTAATTTGAGAAGCATTGCTGTACTGGGTGAATACGTTGTGGTAAGAAAGTCACTCTAGAGTTTATTATTATTTTCCAAATTTTTGGTTAAAAATGATAGTTTTGTCATACTGTGAGAAATAAACCTACTGGTTATTTGAAACAGTTGTTTGAGGATCTGCCCGTTACTTAGTTCACACACACACACACACCCACCCACCCACTTGCACACACACCCCTTATGTGGTTACGGACCAAAATGAATACTGCAACAATAGCTTCTTATTTTTCTTAACTAAATGTGATTACCCCTTTGCTTATATAAATTAATACTTCAATACACAGAATGATAATGAATTATTCTCAGAAGTAGGACATAATAGTATCTTCAACACATCAAGAGAAATTTAGAAATAGGACTATCTAAGATAATGAGAGGCAATTGGGAATTTGGGAAAGAGGAGAATTTGACATATGGAAGTAATTATTATGAATTTTAAATTATTTATTAAGTATAGCAACATTTTGAGATGCTTTTGTTAACCAACTTAGAATTTTTTTTTAAAGGAGAATACCAAAATGTGGAGCAACGGCAGGTATTCTGTATTCTAAAAAAATATAATGAATAAAAAACCTTCAATTGTGTAAAGCTCTTGAGAAAATCAAAGGCTAATCCTGGACAGAGGCACTGGAGCTTGTTTTGATACAGTCATTGTACCAAGAAAAACTGTGAACCATGTCAGCTGGACGATGTGGGGCATTTTGGCTTGCAACTTTTTTCCCAGTGCTTTTTTGTTCTCCTTAAAAAGAAAAATATCTCTGTTCTGTTTACAAAGATTTCAGGGTGCTGCTTACCATTTTAGCTACTAACACAAACAACCTTGACAATAATAATCTATTTTTTCTTATCCCTTTTCACCCAGACAAGTAAGCAGTCATCAATTATAGACCCTCACATGAAATACAAATTTAGCGCCATGGAAATGAAAACTAAAGCAATTTGTACCTTTACTATTCCAAGGGGAATCATTCTTGGTCTATTTACTATGAAATATTCCCTCTATCTTATACTCTTCTAAGTTATATCAATGTCATCGACCATAACTTGAATCATAATGAGTAGATGATACCCTTGCATGACTGGAATCATGTCATCATTATTAGATGACCTAGTTAGCATATGTGGTTAAAAATGCCATTGCCTTTTTATTTATTGACTTATTTCAGAATGGCATAGGTTATATTGGGACCAGGCTATTGATATGTCCTTATGAAATAGCATAGTGTTTTGTTTATTTTTTAAACCCATATCCACTAACCACATACACTAAGCCATCCACACTACTTTAAAATATTTCTTTAGAAACCATATATTTCTCCCCTATGACTTTTATTATCAATGTCCCTGGAAAAAAAATATAAAACACCAGCAAAGAAATGTGATAGTCCTGTTTCAGAAACACTGGTAGGCTTTAGGAGGAACCTCAAATCAGGAAAGATGTCAGTGAGAAAAATAAACCTTCTGTTCTGAACCCATGGGGCTCTAATCTGAGCCCAGTGGGCTTGCACTCCCTGAGGCCTGTGTCCATCGATGCAGGAGGGAGTGGGTGGCCACTAATCCCTCAGGATGGCTCCAGAGAACACCACATCCAGGGCCAAAAGCCTTGGCATCATTTCTGGTCTTGTACTTACAAATAAGCATGCATAAAGGAAGAAAGAAGCATTTGCTTTAGAAATGATGCTAGAATTTTATCCTTACCCGAATACTGAAATCTGTATTTGGCCCTTAATCATTACTTACTGCTGTTGCAGTCCACCTCCCTACCCCTAATCTTCCTCGGCCATTACATTCAGAATTCCCTTCAGGGGAAACCAAAATGCTCCAGACGAGTTATTCTCTCAGTTTTAGAAGAAGTCACTGTCTCATGACCTCTGACTTTTTCTCTGGCTTTTCGTTTCTTCTCAAATTCTATTCAAGTCTCAACTTCTGTGTCCTAAGCATTGTTTAGATTTTCTTTTTATTGTTTATGGGTTTGTTCACTTACTTGCTAAAATTTCTTGCATGATTTCCCAGGACTGAAAAGAAATTAGGGTACATTGAAAATATTAAGCAGCATGCCTAATGGGTAATTACAGATATATATTTATAATAAATATATATAAGTATATATAATATATATATAAATGTTTATATATATTAAGCTTTGTTCTCTTATAGATAGTTATCAGAGAATTTAGATATGTAAGGAAACAGATTATCTATGTAATATCAGTGATTCTATGTTTATTTTCTTATCTACTTCATAGTTATACTAGATTAGTTGCATAATCGCTAATTAATGATGTCATTGGAGTCTTACCAGATAATATAATCATACATTAACTAGAAACCGGTCAAATTAGCTGAGCCATCCTCATGCAATCTCAGACTGTAAGGTCTGAGTTTTCCTTACAGTCTCAAACTGTGGGTAATCAGAGAAGGTGAGAATGTTTGAATGAATAGTATTTCTAAAGGTTAGGAGACAATGCACATACTGTAAGTTAAGTTAAATGAATCCACTTTTTATTTATATTATATAATCAGAACAAAAACTTTACCTCCCCTGAAACATTACTCTCACTGTAATGCTCATTAGCTTCTGATTAAGTCTTAATATAAAGTACCATGGCCTCTTTCTCAGACTAAAACTTAGCCTACTGAAATACAACTTCCCTTTTATTGACAATCATCTGGCTCTTCTAATTAACTTCTTCTTTCCCATTTTCCCAGTAGCTTCTTCTTTCTTTAAGAATATTTGAGAATGTGAATGTGATTCTCAATCCAAAATGAAACTCAGAGCTATTACTAAGGGAATTACGTAGCTTCGATTCCTGTATGCCCTTCTGACAAGTGTATTTTATTGCAACATTTGTTATATATGTTAGTCATTGGATTGGATTTGTGATCCCTGTTTTGAGCCTGTGGCACAGTGAGTTGCAAAGATCTCAAAGGCAGTTCTTTCTGCTCTGTGCAGAGGACTTACATTTTTGAATAGAATGTACACTAGAAACAGAGGTCTGGATTGCAGTCTTAATATCAAAGCAATATCTTCTAAATGAGTAAGAAGGACACTAACACTTTAGATAAAAGAATGCAATATACCAATTACTGAACTATAAAACCCCCTTCATTGAATATTAAGCCTTTAAAGCACATAGGTATGTATGTATGTGCTTTGTAAGCATGTATTTAGTTGGCAAGATGACAACTTTCATGGTGGCATTTTGTTACTAAGTTTAGCTATTCATGTATACATAGGTAGAAAATAGGCTTCCCAGGTGGCACCTGTGGTAATGCAGGAGACATAAAAGATGCGGTTTCAATCCCTGGGTTGGGAAGTCCCCTGGAGGAGGGCCTGGCAACCCACTCCAGTATTCTTGCCTGGATAATCCCATGGACAGAGAAATCTGGCAGGCTATCGTCCATAGGGTCACAAAGAGTTGGACATGACTGAAAGGACTTAGCACACATGCAGGTGGAAAGTAAGAAATCCGATTCTAAACTTCATTGCTCTGATCATGAAGTTTTCTTTGAAGGGGAAATTGTAATTGAGATAGAAACTGAAATACAGGCTAAGATTCACTTTATCAATAGTCACTTCAAGCATGTATCAATAAATGTTTAATAAATATCTTTTTGTGTGTGGGGGGGAGGGGCAGCTATATCAGGTGTAGTGGAGGTCATGGCTCCATACCTCAGAAATTAAGTTCGTAGAAGTTCAAGCTTGTCTAGCAGTCATGAAGCCACTTAAGGGTTAATGGTTGGGCTCTGATTAAAAGCACCGGACTGAGCTCAGAGTAGGGAGGGACAGCATCAGAGTCGGGGATCCTCAGGGAAGACTTTATGGGACTGAGGGTCCTTGATGTAGACTCTAAAGGAAAGGATGTATCTAGATTAAGGAAGACACAACTGTAGCAGAGGCTGGGAAGGGGAATGAATATGGTATGGTCATGGGCTGGCAGAGATCAGTTGAGCTGGAGCTGAAGAATCAAAGCAACATGAACATGTGACAACTGATGGAGTGCCCTGACTCATGGAACTAGCTAGAAGAGTCATGGGCTGAATGACAAGCTCTGACTTCTGTTGCTGATGATCCGGTGGAGCTAGTGGTCTTATGTGGAAAGCAGATTTGGAGCACGTTGGTATCACCAAGAGTGGTGGACACCAGCCTCACAAGAGTTGGAGAGGATGACAGATTTGTGGAGGGAATGACGTGTCTTGTGAGCACACATGTCTGGTCATAAATGAATTAGTGAAATATGGGCATTTATCTTTTTCATCTCTGCTTTATCACTCTCTGCTTTTCTTTCATAGTTTGGGGATCTTGCTCTGGCTTCAACTGCACAAGGCTTCCCTTTGCTTTGCCTTATTTCAAATTAGCTGTAGTTTTGCTTTCTTTATCCTCACATCCTGAAAGTTAGAATCTACGGGGTTCTGCCAGTTCTTCAGGTTACATGAAAGAAAGATAGCATCCTGTGCCTAGTGACCTTGGAGACAATATCTCCCCATTTTGGTGAATATTTTAATATTCTTTGGTAACGCGTGTTTTAGTATTTCTAAAATCATGTCGCTCACCTCCTCTCCCCACCATTTAGTCTCTACGTAGCATTCACACTTTATAAATTCTGCTTTATTTATTTTTTAAAAATACAAAAATTAAATAATTAAATAATACGGTTGTGTGTGTGTGTGTGTGTTGCTTGGCTAATTCAGTTCCTGAAATCATGATATTGAGGCTGAGTTTTCCTGTATAGGCCATTTAACCTTGCAGAGATAAAAACGTAGTTCTGTGCACATAAATTTTATTCTTAGCTTCATACAAAACCCTATAAGGACTTTATAAAGGGATTCTGGCCACTACCTAAAGCTAGTATTGTGGTAATGTCTCAGGTGTTGTAGAAGAGAGTGGTGGCCAGGTGTGTATGTATACAACCACTTGAGGGGACTAATCATTTTCAAAGAAAATAATTTGTAACCCACAAAGTTGCTCCAAGACTTTTGTCTTGATTATTTTTAAAATGGCACAATCATGTCTCTAATCTGGTTGATTATTATCAGATTTCAAATTTGAACTTTTCTTTAAGATTTGACTTTTGGAAGAGAAAATGAAGGGAAAGGAGCATAGGAAATAAATCTTTGAGAGTGCAGGATTATATAAGGAAAATACCAACTGAATTCAATTTCACAACTCAATCCAGTTACATTTCTTTAACTGAGTTTAATTTCTTTAACAAAGTTAGATTAAACTTTGGTATTAATGATTAAAAACTGTTAGTGAGCAGTTTGAACATAATACAGTTGTGCAATTCTGGCACAATAATATTTATCATTGCATCATCCTGTGGTCTGAACAGTGTTTTGTAAGAGTGGTACCCAATAAAAATTGGTTTCCTGAATAACTGAATGATTGAAAATTGAAATTATTACTCTAGATTATTTGGCATATAATATGAATTTGACATTTGATATGAATAAAATTCAAAATAAGACAAATCAAATATGGATTTAAATGCTAACTACCAGCAATCTATTTCCTTTTATGTCACCTGAAGTTAAAAAAGGAAATTTCCCATAATTAGCTAGAATTCATTTTTTAATTTTTTAAAGATGCAAAGTCTATATAAAACTATATTTGATGGTTTAAAGTGAAGATATTAATGTGTTAATCTATCTTAAAAGGATTTATAGTTGGTCCATGTTAAATGCAATATTGTTTAAGTGTTATAGTAGTAAAGCTACATAGTTTAGAACACTGTAGATATGGTTTCATTTTGTGACCTTCTCTAATATGTGTTACATGTGCTATGTAGGGAAGTCTGTGTTACTTTTTACTGAAATAAAAACCTGATCATTTCTGCAAAATGCATTTATTACAGAAGTTGGTCAGTTTATTTTTTAATTTTCATGTCATGATACATGTCATTGTTGATACCACAAGAGATGGGCACAAGAAACTGTGCCCATCTTCTTTATCATTTTAAGGCTCCTTACTAAACTTTATGGTATAATTTATTAAAAATATACCCTCTTAAATCTAAAACATTATATAGGAAAAATCATTAAAAATTTGAATTTTGAACGTTTATCTCCTCTACCTCCAGTTGATTCTTTATGGTAAGATATCTCCAGATCACATCCCTTGTCATGACCTAAGGCTGACGCCACCTGGATATTCTCATCCAGGGAAATAGGTTTCTGTAACTCATGGTATAAAAGATCATTCCACACTATCTTATGTTCTCCTCTGTGTAGCTGGAACCATTCTCGTACATTGGGAGCAGATTTTAAGTAACATGGTTTAAATGCAAATTTTAGAAAATGGTAGACAAAACACATACATAAAATTTGGCCTCTTATTTCGTATCAGCTCTTTCCGAAATCACAACTGACATTCCTTTTGGAGGGGCAGTTTGGCACTATTCTTACCTAATACAATGAAGATTGACTCCTATGAAATTTCCTATTGTAGTAAATCATTACAGTAATGGCCTGTAATGAATCATGCCATCCTGGGTCCCTACCCTTTGTCATGGAAAGCTGCTGCTCCTACTACTGAGAGGCAGTTTATCCACCATGTTGAATCTGGGCTGGCCTCGGAAATTGCTTTGAATAGAATGTAGCAGAAGTGATAATTGTATGAGCACCAGAGTCTAGGTTTTAAGATATTTCAAAGAGTCTGCCTTTGCCTCCTGGGAACACTGAGACCACCAGGCTGTGTAGAACTCTGGGATGAAAGAGTTCTGGCTACCTTAACCAACAGTCAGCACGAACTGTCAGACACAGGAGTGAGACCACTTTGGAACCTGCAACCCAGACGAGCTGTAACTGCACAGAGAGCCCAGCCAAGATCAGTGGAAAGGCCACTCGATTAACCCAGAAAATGATGAGAAATGATGAATTGTTCTTGCTTTACGATATGAAGTGTTGATGTTCGATTAATACTTGAAATACCAATGAAACACTAAAATCTGTCACATCAGAAACACCCTAACTCTGTAATAGCCGAAAGAACACTCGACATTATTTTTCTAAACAATTTGTTCTGATCTTTTCCAATATCATCTAGTTGACTGGAAACCTTCAATACTTCATAAAGAATCCTTGAAGTTTAATTTTCTAGAGGGACCCTCCCAGGACTCTGTATTTCTTTAATGGCTTTTTTGGCTACACAGTGGAATGTGCTTCTATTGAGCTGCTTTTCATAGCCAGGGTAACCTGAGTTACTTCCCAAAGAAATGTACTGGAGGGCAGTGTATCTGCTGGCTGTGGAAGGACAATTATGTAATAGCTCATACACCACTTAATTTTTAAAACTTGGTTCCTGAGAAAAAGTGTGAGGAAAATGGAAAATAATGACTGAATATTGGACCATAAACAGAGGATGTAAAATATGAATGATAATAGCACTCAAACTTTCCATGCCATCCTTATACTTTGGCAATTCATTCCTTTTTTTTACTTTTAATTTTTTTGGAGTATAGGTGCTTTACATGTTGTGTTAGCTTCTGCTGTACAGCAAAGTGAATTAGAAAGTGAAGAAGAACTAAAGAGCCTCTTGATGAAAGTGAAAGAGAAGAGTGAAAAAGTTGGCTTAAAACCCAACATTCAAAAAACTAAAATCATGGCATTTGGTTCCATCACTTTATGGCAAACCAATGGGGAAACAATGGAAACAGTAAGAGACTTTATTTTTTGGGGCTCGAAAATCACTGCAGGTGGTGATTGCAGCCATGAAATTAAAGCTATGACCAACCTAGACAGCATATTAAAAAGCAGAGACATTACTTTGCCAACAAAGGTCCATCTAGTTAAAGCTATGGTTTTTCCAGTAGTCACGTATGGATGTGAGAGTTGGACTATAAAGAAAGCTGAGCACCAAAGAATTGATGCTTCTGAACTGTGGTGCTGGAGAAGACTCTTGAGAGTCCCTTGGACTTTAAGGATATCCAACCAGTCAGCCCTAAAGAAAATTAGTCCTGAATATTCATTGAAAAGACAGATGTTGAAGCTGAAACTCCAATACTTTGGCTACCTGCTGAGAAGAACTGACTCATTGGAAAAGACCCTGATTCTGGGAAAGATTGAGGGCAGGAGGAGAAGGGGACGACAGAGGATGAGATGGTTGGATGGCATCACCGACTTGATGGACAGGAGTTTGAGCAAGCACTGGGAGTTGGTGATGGACAAGGAAGACTGGTGTGCTGCAGTCCATGGGGGTCACAAAGAGTTGGACATTGCCGGGGTCCAGCCCCGGCTGATCCAGGGTATTCAAAGGAGAGACAGCATCGGCGACCTATTTATGTAAATATTCATCAAAGATATAAAGAGTAATAGAGTGAGGATAGCTCAGTGAGGAAATTCAGTGGAGAAAAGAGGCTGAATAATTCAGCCAGAAGGTGAGAGAAAGAACGACATGGGGAGACCAAGTTTCAGTGAACAAGGCCTGCACTTTATTTTCCAAAGTAGTTTTTATACCTTAAGTTATGCATAGAGGATAATGGAGGAAGGGGTAGAGTCATGCAGTAAGACAGGCTTTCTTCCTGCAAACTTATCATATGCAAAAGTTTAGGTGATTTGCATCATCTTCTGGCCCAGAGGCCTGTTAACATTTTAAGACCCTTTCTTCAGAAAACTTATTTTTCTCTAAAGGTGATTAGGCAGGCGCCACCCTCCAAAAGCATTAAAGTTGCATTCCTATAGGGCAAAGGTGTGGTGGGCTACAACAAGAAAAAGAATTAACTCAAGGGTCCCAGGTTACAAACATTAAAGCTACTACTTACACCAATTATATTAATCAATACACTGCCAGGGACACAGCAGGTAAGGGATATGGAAACTTAGCAGCAAACATTGGCCCAACAAGTGAAAAACCCTTCACCAATACAATTTCTAATCAATCTTTTAACTGCTCAAAGGACTCTGTATTTAGACAGTTTAGAACATCTCATGCCTCTCACAGATGGGAGGCTCTGAACAATCACATGTGGCTGGAAAAACCTATTCAGGCAGGCTAGAGGATTTCCAAAGGGGTTTGTAGGTTGAAACACTGTCACACCCAGGAATTATTAACTGGAGCTGTAAGCTAACTCTTTTTTCAGAGAGAGGTAGTGGGGGACAGCCCCCCGTAAAGTCAGAAGTGTAGGTGAAAGCACAAAGCAGAAAGTAGGCAGACTCTGGTTTTGGGGGTAGATGCTCAAGAATTTCCAGGGGGACTCCTGAGGCTCGATCCCGCCCTTGCGTATGCCGAGCCTCCTTCCTCATGACCTTTGCCATGGGCGGAGTTCCTCACGCTGGCTCCTGGCAGTGATAGAATTCCAGTTGAGCTATTCCAGATCCTGAAAGATGATGCTGTGGAAAGTGCTGCACTCAATATGCAATATGCACTCAAAATGCAATATGCCGGCTCCCGGCAGGACATGACTGAGAGACTGAACTGAACTGATACCTATATCCCCTCTTTGTCACCACAGAGCACTGAGTAGAGTTCTCTGTGCTATACAGTAGGTTCTCATTAGTTATCTATTTTATACATAGTATCAATAGTATGTATATGTCAAGTGGCATTTATGAAATGCTGGTTAAGTGAGTCATAATTCAATTCTGGAAGTGTTCTGTGTAATTACATACATTCCTTATTTCCATGTAACAGACACATAAGATCATATGTAACTTATTTTGAATTAGTTCATGCTACATATTCTTTAATTCCTTTATTTTATGTTATAATAAAATTTACCAACATTCAAAGTAACTTCTGATGTAGTCAACATAGATGGATGCCATAGGAAATAGAGCCATCTGAGTCATGAATACATATATAATTCGTTTTATAAAAGACATCACAAAAATGTGATTAGTGGATTACATTTGTATCCTGTTACCATTCTATTAAATAAATTCTATCAAAAATGTAGAAAAACAAGTCTCATGTGGTGGTGGTAGTTTAGTTGCTGTCTTGCCTGACTCTTGTGATCCCATAGACTGTAGCCCTCCAGGCTCCTCTGTCCATGGGATTTCCCAGGCAAGAATACTGGAGTGGGTTGACATTTCATCCTCCAGGGAATCTTCCTGATCAAACTCATGTTTCCTGCATTGCAAGCAGATTCTTTACTGCTGAGCCACCAGGAAAGGCCCATCAAATCTAGTAGCAGAATGTAAATAGAGAAGGGTCCTAGTAACAATTGCTCTAGCTACCTGCTGGAATCCCAGGAACCAAGGAAGGAGAGAAATTCTATTTCACAGGAGGATGAAATGGTTGGATAGTATCACCGACTCAATGAACATGAGTTTGAGCAAACTCCAGGAAATAGTGAAGGACAGGGAAGCCTTGTGTGCTACAGTCCATGGAGCTGCAAAGAGTCGGACATGACTTAACAACTAAACAACAACAACAACAAGCTTGTAGTCACCTCTGGCACAAAGCATTAGGTCTACATTAGATGAATTAGTTTGGGGTCAAGGTTTCATTGTTTAGCGTTCAACTCATGCTTTTTCTCCCCTTTACTTAAATAATGTTCACTCAACAGGTAGGGATTCTTTCATCTCACTTTTCAGTTTGCATATCTGTGAATGAATGGTCTAGGTTACCAGAGAGCCTTGTGATTAAGCTTCAACTAGAAAGTTGGAGAAATACCTGCATTGCACAGCCCAGGGGTTCATGCTCTGCCTGAAGCAAATCCCAGAACCCTAGAGTGCCAAATAGCCCAGTTCCTAGTTATTCCTCAAGGAGTCCTGTTCCACCATCCTTAACTATTTTTTCATCCTTGGCTTCTTCATCAGATATTTCCCCAGAGTTTGCCACAGCTTTGGGTCCTTTGTCAAGCTCATGGAGAAGTAGAGGAGAGGGACTTGATACTTGAGAAGTAAGTGTTAAGACAGGTATCAGAGATATGCAGAAAGTGCTAAGGGAGCAGAAACAGGGAGATTCACAGAAACCTTGTTGTCAAGGCATCAATACAGGTCTACTGCAGGAGAGAGCTGTCCAACTTTCTAAAGCACAGAGTTGGACATGAGCATGCATTGTTTAGAAATAGTGAGAAACTTCTCAGGAATGACTAGGCTTCAGATTCTTCAGGGTGGGGAATTGGTGGGATATGTAGTGTGTGAGGAGAAGGCAATGGCACTCCACTCCAGTACTCTTGCCTGGAAAATCCCATGGACGGAGGAGCCTGGTAGGCTGCAGTCCATGGGATCGCTAAGAGTTGGACATGACTGAACGACTTCACTTTCACTTTCATGCATTGGAGAAGGAAATGGCAACCCACTCCAGTGTTCTTGCCTAGAGAATCCCAGGGACGGGGGAGCCTGGTGGGCTGCCGTCTATGGGGTCGCACAGAGTCGGACACGACTGAAGCGACTTAGCAGCAGCAGCAGTAGTAGCAGCAGCAGCAGTAGCAGCAGCAGTGTGTGAGGTAAATTGGGGCCAGATTATGAAAGAACTTTTATGCTATAATGAGGGAGGGAAATCTCAGTTTTGAACCCAACTTGTTAATGGCTGTGCAGCAAAAACTTAACCTGAGTATTGGGAAAGTTGTGATTCTTTCTAAGAATCTCTGTTTCATTATGCCTAAGACTTGGATAATAAATAAACAATTAGTATACAGCATAGTGAAAGTTGCTCAGTCATGTCTGACTCTTTGCAATCCTATGGACTGTATCAGTTCAGTTCAGTTCAGTTCAGTCACTCAGTCATGTCCAACTCTTTGCAACCCCATGAGCTGCAGCATGCCAGGCCTCCCTGTCCATCACCAACTCCCAGAGTCCATTCAAACCCATGTCCATCGAGTCGGTGATACCATCCAGCCATCTCATCCTCTGTCATCCCCTTCTCCTCCTGCCCTCAATCTTTCCCAGCATCAGGGTCTTTTCCAATGAGTCAGCTCTTCACATCAGGTGGCCAAAGTACTGGAGTTTCAGCTTCAACATCTGTCCTTCCAATGAACACACAGGACTGATCTCCTTTAGGATGGACTGGTTGGATCTCCTTGCAGTCCAAGGGACTCTCAAGAGTCTTTTCCAACACCACAGTTCAAAAGTATCAATTCTTTGGTGCTCAGCTTTCTTTATAGTCCAACTCTCACATCCATACTTGACCACAGGAAAAACCATAGCCTTGACTAGATGGACCTTTGTTGGCAAAGTAATGTCTCTGCTTTTTAATATGCTATCTAGGTTGGTCATAACTTTCCTTCCAAGGAGTAAGCATCTTTTAATTTCATGGCTGCAATCAACATCTGCAGTGATTTTGGAGCCCCCCAAAATAAAGTCAGCCACTGTTTCCACTCTTTCCCCATCTATCTGCCATGAAGTGATGGGACCAGATGCCATGATCTTTGTTTTCTGAATGTTGAGCTTTAAGCCAACTTTTTCAGTCTCCACTTTCACTTTCATCAAGAGGCTTTTTAGTTCCTCTTCACTTTCTGCCATAAGGGTGGTGTCATCTGCATATCTGAGATTATTGATATTTCTCCCGGCAATCTTGATTCCAGCTTGTGCTTCTTCCAGCCCAGCGTTTCTCATGATGTACTCTGCATAGAAGTTAAATAAGCAGGGTGACAATATACAGCCTTGACGTACTCCTTTT
This sequence comes from Bos taurus, assembly GCF_002263795.3. NCBI lineage: Eukaryota > Metazoa > Chordata > Mammalia > Artiodactyla > Bovidae > Bos > Bos taurus. Next base: position 51,092,705 of record NC_037336.1, read on the forward strand.
CCTATTTGGAACCAGTCTGTTGTTCCATATCCAGTTCTAACTGTTGCTTCCTGACTTGCATACAGATTTCTCAGGAAGCAGGTCAGGTGGCATGGATTGTATGGTCCATGGAATTCTCCATGACAGAATACTGAAGTGTGTAACCTTTCCCTTCATCAGGCGATCTTCCCAATCCAGGGATTGAACCTAAGTCTCCCACATTGCAGGCGGATTCTTTACCAGCTGAACCACAGGGAAAGCCCAAAATAGGCAATTAGTTAATAGAAAATTTTTTATTCTTCAATTATGTGACATCATGATGGTCAATATTCAAGAATTTGACTTTTTAAAAATGAAACTTGAAGAGTAAGAATGATGTATAACATATAGAAGCAAATTAAAAAGTTAAAACTAATAGATCTGGCACTATTATTAATTAAGGATAATCAGCAAATAGAGTTACTCTATTGAAATGATGGATTGTGATAACCATCTGGATAATTAATACCCAGAACTCCTGTTGACCTGAACTACCGAGGCTTTGATTTTAATTATACTATTGTGCTCAGTCACTTAGTCCTGTTTGACTCTTTTCGACCCCATGGACTGTAGCCTGCTAGGCTCCTCTGCCCATGGAATTTTCCAGGCAAAAATACTGGAGTGTGTCTCCATTTCTTTGATTGCCTACAATTCCCCATGTTGCTTTGCCATCATGTTACAACATCAGGACTAAACAGGCCACCAAAAAGGAAATGAAGTTTTCAGCAAAGATAATCAAAAATGATTTCAAAAGGCACCTGGCAAGAGTGGGAATGGCAGTTATAGGATGACTTCCAAAAGTGAACAACACTGTATTTTTAACGCTGTCAACCTGCTGCTGCTGCTAAGTCGCTTCAGTCATGTCCGACTCTGTGCGACCCCATAGACGGCAGCCCACCCGGCTCCCCCGTCCCTGGGATTCTCCAGGCAAGAACACTGGAGTGGGTTGCCATTTCCTTCTCCAATGCATGAAAGTGAAAAGTGAAAAGTGAAAGTGAAGTTGCTCAGTCGTGTCCAATTTTAGGCGACCCCATGGACTGCAGCCTGCCAGGCTCCTCTGTCCATTGGATTTTCCAGGCAAGAGTACTGGAGTGGGGTGCCATTGCCTTCGCCTGTCAACCTGAGATAAAATTATTTCTTGTTTTAAGGAAAATCAGCTATTTCACTTGTGCTTAAATTGCTGCAGAATTTAAAGTACCCCTTACTGAATGAGGCCAGCTCCCTTTTCTCTTTGCTTTATCTCCTAATATAGCCTTGTGAATGGGTACTCCTACCTGTGAATGTTTTCTTTACTTACAAATTTGGTTTCTGCTGTCTGGAAATATGCCTTTTGTTTTTGTGAAGATTCTGTAGAGGACAGTGATCACATGACTCTCACTCCACTGCTTGCACACAAACAGAACCATCTAAAACAAATATCAGATGTTGACAACTTACAGTAGAGACAGATTTTTGAAACATAAACAAATACCTGTGCTTTTAAAAATTGGCTCTTACTTAGGAAGTATACACCAAAAATAATAAAATATACTCTCTGCCTTTTTCTCCTTGGTGCATCAGAGTTAAAAATCAAATCAATATCATTTCAGTATGAGATAGTGGCTACAGCTTGTGGACATCAGCAGAATAATTAAAAAGCCAATGAGTTTACTTGGTAAGATGTAATTTAGCCATAGTCAGTGGCTGCTTCCAAGAAATCTATTTACCCCCAAGTATCCTCAGGCATGGATGGGAGAGTGTGAAATGATTGAGTTTTAGTTATCCTTGTATGTAGCAAATTTCAATTACAATTTCTACTGTAAAAAAATTGTTACAGTCATATTACCTTGAAGTTCCCCAAGCTTACAGGCACCAGAGATTTAAGAGAAAAAGCATTTCTGTTTTACTGAGTTTAAAAACCTCACTTCATTTTTTTTTTTTTTTTCTCATTGGTTGGAAATGTCCTAATTCAGCTCACAATTCCTGCTGTTTCTGAAGCTTAGATGGGGTGCCTGCTTAGAAATAATTTGTGGAAAACAACAACAAAACTTTGCTTTTGAAGTGTTTTGATAAAGTGTACCCAGATTCTCCAGAGAGCTTTTCACCCACAATTTAACACATAATGAGACCTTACTACTTGTTTACCACTTTTATGACACACTTCAGAAAGACCAAGGTATGCACAGAAGCACAAGAGTTGGAAAATAGATTTCAGCTCAAGCGCCAATCCCTATAGACTGTTAGTGGGGCCCTGTACTGAGACCATCAACGAGAAAAAAATGGTACATTTCATTAGCAATGTCTGCCATGCGTGCAGGAGCCAAGGAGGCTGGCTACTCTTGCTTGGCTCATTAGAACAAGCTTTCAGGGAGGCATTTCAAAATGAGGCCACAGATTCGCATCTTTTTGGCCTTCTTCTAGCCTTCAAGAGTTGTGTTCTTCTTTACCTGTGCTGCCTAACACAGTACTTTGAACATGGAGACAGCTGGCAAACACTCCTCTGCTGACCTCGTTGTCCCCAAGCAGGAAGCAATACCTTTGTCATTGATTTGCCATAAGGGGCCTAGGCCCTAGCTGAAAGTTATCTGTAATGTTACATTCAACCCTTTTAGTTCAACATTTCTAAATCATTATAGCTGAAATGTTCAGTATAGCATTGGTTTAGAAGAAAACCTTTCCCCAAGTGTAAATGATTGTAAACACATTTCATGTTCTTGTCTTCTTAATGTGTTTTATATAAAAAGACAAGTTTTATTTTCTTCTGAAAAAACCTATAGAGTCATTAATACTTTTTGGAAAAATGTGTCATTATTAGCTTAGTTTGCTTTACCATTTTACCATTTCCCATCTAAAGAGTAGAAAATTAACATTAAATTAACATTCCTCAAATTAACATTTGAGGAAGAGAAACATTGATCAAGAGAATACACTATATAGGTACATGGGCAAGTCTGATCATTTTCTAATGAGAAATTCTAGAGCTGTGCTCTTCTCTTGGAGAAGGCAATGGCACCCCACTCCAGTACTCTTCCTGGAAAATCCCAGGGATGGAGGAGCCTGGCAGGCTGAAGTCCATGGGGTTGCTAGGAGTCAGACATGACTGAGCGACTTCACTTTCACTTTTCACTTTCATGCATTGGAGAAGGAAATGGCAACCCACTCCAGTGTTCTTGCCTGGAGAATCCCAGGGATGGGGGAGCCTGGTGGGCTGCCGTCTATGGGGTCGCACAGAGGCAGACACAACTGAAGTGACTTAGCAGCAGTAGCAGTAGCAGTGCTCTTCTCAGAGGCTGGACATCTTCCAGGGCTGGCTGTCAACTTTCCAGCATGAAAGCAACAGCACAATTTCTTGCTCAGATGATACTGAACGCACTTGTACAGCTGCAGTACCTAATGCAGAATCCAGTAGCCAGTAGTTATTGTTGTTCAGTCGCTGGGTCATATCTGACTCTTTGTGACCCCATGGGCTGTATTGTGCCAGGCTGCCCTGTCCTCCACTGTCTCCCAGAATTTGCTAAAATTCATGTCCGTAGAGCCGCTGATGCTATCTAATTGCCTCATTCTCTGCAATCCCCTCCTTTCTCCTTTTGTCTTCAATCTTTCCCAGGATCAAGGTCTTTTCTAATGAGTCTGCTCTTCCCAGCAGGTGGTCAAAGTATTGGACCTGCAGCTTCAGCATCAGTCCTTCTAATGAATATTCAGAGTTGATTTCCTTTAGGATTGACTGATTTGATCTCCTTGCTGTCAAAGAGACTCTGAAGAATTTTTTCCAACACTACAATTCAAAGGCATTGTTCTTTGATGCTTAGTCTTTATGGTCCAACTCTCACATCCATTCATAACTACTGGAAAACCATAGCTTTGACTATATGGAACCTTGTCTGCAAAATGATGTCTCTGCTTTTTAATATACTCTCTAGGTTTGTCATAGCTTTTTTCCCAAGGTGCAAGTGTCTTTTAATTTCATGGCTGCAGTCACTGTCCACAGTGATTTTGGAGCCCAAGAAAATAAAGTCTGTCACTGCTTCCACTTTGGCTGTTTAAATAAAAATGAATGAAAATCAAGTAAAATGGAAAATCCAGTTCTTCAGTTACAATGGCCATATTTCAAGTGGTCAACAGCCACAGGTAGCTTGTGACTACCCTTGTGGTACACTGCAGAGCATATGAAGAATATTTCCATCATCACAGACAGTTCTATTAGAAGGTGTGTTTTAGAGGCTCCCCAGTGGCAAAAGATAGTGGTGATTCGATCCCCATTCTGCACCCCTCACATAGTTTGAACATCCATATGGCAGAGATGGAGTCAGAAAGCAAATTTTTCTAGTATATTCAACTTTCTTATTTATCTTTCACCATTTATAGATTAACATATTTACTCAGGGGGCTTCCTTGATGGCTCAATGGTTAAAAAACAAAACAAAACAAAAAAACCCACCTGCAATGCTGGAGCTGCAGGAAATGCGGTTTGATCCCTGGGTCAGGAAGATCCTCTGGAAGAGGACATGGCAACCCACTTCAGTATTCTTGTCTGGAGAATCCCATGGACAGAGGAGCCTGGCAGGCTACCGTCCATAGGGGTCGCAAAGAGTCAGATACAACTGAGCGACTTAGCATGCCTGCATGAGTATTTACTTATAAAGCCTGGATTTTATTATTCTTCTGTTTTGCATTGTTGTCTCTTATCTCACCAGTGAGACTATGAATTAATGAAGGCAAGGCCTATGTCATAAATGTCTTTCCTTTTTCAGCATTAGTGATAAATAGACATTAGTTCAATTAAATAGCTTTTATGACTAAAGATTCTAAGTTCTAGACTTGACTATTCTTTAGCAATGGTGATATTTTCCCAAATGATAATATTTATGGGTATATATCAAACATAGTGGAACATCATATTTTTTGAAGATAAGGTTCTAGGGCATATTGTTAGAAAACCTCACTAGTAACAGGGAGAACAAAAAGGGTCAAAATTATTTTTGGAATTCTCTATATTTCTGAAGGATAAAAAGTCACACATATTTTTATATACCCTTTAGACAGTAAATAAATCTGGGGAAAATAGTGCAGTGAGACCATCACATACACTGTGTAGCTTAAATTGAACAATTTAACACTCTGAAACTGGTTTAAAAAAAAAAGAATAGAGGCAATTCTTTGAAGTGGTGGTGTGTATATAAGCTTCTTGTCCCCTTGAGCAAAAGAGAAGAAAAAAGGTTACATTTATTAGGGGTTGGAAAATATTTGTACTATGGGACAATTGCTTGTTTGCAACATTAGGGAAAAGTTATAAAAGTGTTCTATTTGCAGTTTTTAATGGAAGCATGGTGATTTCTGACTTTCATAGTCAATTCTGCGTTTAGATTGTCTTGCAGCGGAGGAGCATGGCCGGGATACATAAGAGGCCTGGGCCTCCGCCTGGCTGCACGGACCCGCGGCCGCTTTGCAGAGTCTGGGGTGCATTTTCAAAGATCTTCCTTGTCTAGAGACTTCTGTGAAGTCTGCAGATTAGCAGCGGCCAGAAAGTCAAAGGCTGAAAGGATGGTTGACTGACTCAGTGAATAAAGCCCTGAACATTACATAACCTCCGGCTTGGAGCATACGGAATCAGTCCGGCAGCTCTCAAAGGGGCGGAGAAAATGCCTTCCACAGTCTGGGCTTGGCCGGTCCGTGTGTGCTGGACCAGAGAGCAGACTGAACAAAGACATCTAAATTTACAGCTCGGGTTAAAGAGCTGAGAATCCATCCAGTACACAGAAAGCAACACTTAGATTGCAGCTCTCTATTTCAGTGCACGCTTATCCCCGGGTGCAAGGAAATATTACATATATACATTCATTGAACCAGAAGAAAGAAAAAAATTATATGTATTAATATATATTTAATGTACATATGTGTGTGTGTATGTGTGTATTTTCATTCCTCTGCTCCAATTTTGGCTAATCGCTGAAATAAATTGATTTTTGAAAAAAGTGATACACATAAAAAAGAAGTATGCGTAAGTAATACCCTGTATCAACTTTTAAAAAATAGCTCTTTAATTTATACATGAATTGTAAATAAAGTCTACATTTGTTTTAAGGAAGCACTTTAATGTTCCAAGGACACTGACTTTTCAGTATCTAATGTGACCACTTGATAGGATATCATATAAATCTGAAGTTACAGATTTCTTGCACACTTGTTATTTTCCAGTTCTTTGTTTTGTACAATGCTATTTAGAAACAAAAAAGAGTACTTAGAGCTTTCTAAATGAACCTAGGTGATTGTGAAGACTAGCTATTTGAGTTTTGAAATGAAATAAACTCCAAAGAATAAGTCAATTTGGTAAAAGAGAGGAAAAAATGCAGAAGTTGCCTGGTTTTCCATTTACCAGTTCAGTGACACTGATCAAGTTAACATCTTTGTGCCTTACGGTCCTCATCTGTAAAATGGGGATAGTAATAGTGCGTATCTAATAAAGTTGTGAATAATATTAAGTGAATTTACACATGAAAACTTCAGGATAGTGCTTGACCTATTGTGAGTACCATCTAAGAGTTGACTCTTACAATTGCTATAAAATTTAACGTGGACATTTTGTTATGAAAACAGAGGCATCTGACATTTACCTTTTTTCTGGTAACATTTTATCTGACATGTTTTTTAAATTTATTTATTTATTCCTGGCTGTATTGGGTCTTTGTGGCTCTGAGGGCTTCTCTCTAGTTGCAGGGTGGGGGCTACTCTTCTTTGCAGTGTGTCGGCTTCTCGTTGCAGTGGCTTCTCTTGTTGCAGAGCACGGACTCTAGGCATGTGGATTTCAGTAGTTACCTCTTGGGGGCTCAGTAGTTGTGGCTCCTGGGCTCCTGAGCACAGGCTCAATAGTTGTGGTACATGATTGTGAAAAAGCAGTCATTGTATCCACATTGGCAAGAATGTAAATTGTCTGGGCTCTGTGGGAACTCTAATTAAAGCATACTGATCACCTGTGTTTAGAGCTGAAGGGTCATTCTCTCCCACTGCCACATGGAGGCTTTGTGCTCTTAAGTCAATACCCCTAAAGTCATGTATATAAAGAAGGTAAAGATATAACATGTCAATATAATGATCCCACAGAATATTCAGTTTGCTAATTATTTCCTAAATAGAAGACAGGAAAATACTTTTTAAAAAAAAGATATTTTAAAAGAGAAAGAAATTTAAGTTTTGTAAGAAGGTATGTTATTGAGATATGGATACTTGGAAATTGAAGTAAGCTTCAATCATGAAGGAAGGAACAAAGGGGGGCACTGTTAACTTATTCAAGCTATGTCTGTTCATCCCCAGACTATCATAGGGCAACTACTCTATGATGAGGAAACTGAAGCTAAGAGAAATTAAGCATCTTGCTACAGTTGCACAGCTGATATGGGACTGATTTGGGATTTAAATGAAGACAAGTCTTGAAAGCCTGGGATCCCTTTTCGCTTTAGCATCCTGGGGATCATGAAAGGAGCCAGTTAAAAATTATGATCTTCATTCCATGTAAGTTGTTTCTATAATGTCTGATTCTTTGTGACCCTATCCATAGGATTCTCTAGGTGGGAATACTGAAGTGGGCTGCCATGCCTTCCTCCAGGGGATCTTACCGATCCAGGGATTGAACCTGCATCTCTTATGTCTCCTGCACTGGCAAGCAGGTTCTTTACCACTAGCACCTCCTGGGAAGCCCAAAAGTGAAAGTGTTAGTCGCTCAGTTATGTCCAACTCTTTGTCACCATGTGACTCTGCTGTTCATGGTATTTCTCACGGAAGAATATTGGAGTGGGTATCCATTCCCTTTTCCGGGGGATATTCCCGACCCAGGGGTCCAATCCAGGTCTCCTGCATTGTAGGCAGATTCTTTACCATCTGAGCCACAAGGGAAGCCTAATCAAAAATATTAAAATATTTTACTAGTGATGGAATTCATCTAATCTTAAATATCTGTGTTAATTTGTTTCCACATGTATTTCTATTAATAACTATATATTAATAGCTGCTTGCTTCTTTTTTCACTTTATTATCTTGATTTAAAAAAAAATACAAAAGTTTCATTTTAGTTTTCCCTCCAAAAATAGTGAGATAGAAATGTCGGGATGGATAACTACTTGTGTATATATAATTCAGTTATTACTTATGTTATGACTCATTTGAAAAGGCCCTGATGCTTGGAAAGATTGAAGGCAGGAGGAGAAGGGGACGACAGAAGATGAGATGGTTGGATGGCATCACTGCCTCAATGGAGATGAGTTTGAGTAGACTCCGGGAGTCGATGATGGACAGGGAGGCCTGGCATGCTCTGGTCCATGGGGTTGTGAAGAGTTGGACACAACTGAGCAACTGAACTGAACTAAACTGATGTCTCCATTAATATCTTTGATTTAAAAAGAAATCTGTCTGCTTCTGCAATAGAAAAGTGGAAAAAGAAATTGAACTGAAAAAAACTTTGAAAAACAGAGAAAGTTGAATGTCACTGGCAAACAAATAAAAAAGTGAAAAAAAATCTAAATGTATAATTTTCAATTTGTAAATTTTAAAATTTTGCTTAAAATTATAATGCTCAACATTAGCACAGACTTGAGGAAATGGCTTGGGGAAATGGGCACCACTTCATACTCATATAGTTGAAGGGAAAATTTGACATAACAGAATGTTTTCCTGGAGGGCAATTTGGCAACATGTACCAAAAAAATCTCTAAAAATATGCGTACTCTCCAGGTACAGAGTACAGAATACCTATCTTTAGCAGGAAGGAATTTATTACAGGGCGTTGAGCAACTTATAGAATAATTAAACATCTAAAGAGACTCAAGTTTGAGCTTCCTAAAATGACTCGCAAAAGCACCGTAGAACGGTTTCCGAGGGCAAGCCATCGAGGTGATGTATCAAAGTGAGAAAAGGCTACCCCTGGTGTTGGTTCCAGGATCTTGTCATTCTTGCTGTGTCACCTGTGATTTCACTCATGGGGGGCTGAAACCTCTTTTCTCTTCCTAGTTATGAATTCAAAATTCACAGCAGTGCGTCTCATAGCAGAATCTGAATGACATCCAGAATTCTAGCTGATTTGGGTTCTGGTGAAGTAAGCCATAGATTTTCCACTTTTATAGTAGAAGAAGGCATTCAGGGAGGAGAATATTGATAAGCTAACCCTCAATTCCTCAGTAATTCTACTTCTAGGAATTAATTTGAAAGAAATAATTATCAGTGTGTCCAAAAATATTGCTAAAAGAATATTCATCACAGTTCTGTTTTTACTCGTGGAAACCAGCAAGGACCTATTGCATAGCACAGGGAACTCTGCTCAATATTTTGTAATAACCTAAATGGGGAAAGAATTCAAAAAAGAACAGATACATTTTGAATTGCTTTGCTGTACACCTAAAACTAACACAACATTGTTAATCAACTATGCACCAATATAAAATAAAAACTAAATAAAGCTTTAATATTAGCTCTAAAATATTATGAAATCATTAAAAATGAGGCTCTAGGAGAAAATCTATGTAACCTTAAGTTTGACAATGAGTTTTAGATACAATATCAAAGGCACAATTGATGAAAGAAAGATTGATAAGTAGGACTTCATTTAAATTATGTGAAAGACAATGTTAAGAGAATGAAAAGGCACAGAATGGGAGATGATATTTGCAAAACATGTATCTGACAAAAGAATTGTATCCAAAATTTACAAAGAACAATTAAAACTCAACAATAAGAAAAAAAAAAACCTTTAATAACTGGATAAAAGATTTGAATATACACCTCAGCAAACAAGACATATAGATGGCAAACAAGCAAATGAAAAGATGCTCCACATCATATGTCACTGCTGCTGCTGCTGCCGCTTCAGTCGTGTCCAACTCTGTGTGACCCCATAGACGGCAGCCCACCAGGCTTCTCCGTCCCTGGGATTCTCCAGGCAAGAACACTGGAGTGGGTTGCCATTTATATGTTACTGCTGCTGCTGCTGCTGCTAAGTTGCTTCAGTCGTGTCCAACTCCGTGCGACCCCATAGACGGCAGCCCACCAGGCTTCTCCGTCCCTGGGATTCTCCAGGCAAGAACACTAGAGTGGGTTGCCATTTCCTTCTCCAATGCATGAAAGTGAAAGGTGAAAGTGAAGTTGCTCAGTCGTGTCTGACTCTTTGCAACCCTATGGACTGCAGCCTACCAGGCTCCTCCGTCCATGGGATTTTCCAAGCAAGAGTACTGGAGTGGGGTGCCATTGCCTTCTCTGTATATGTTACTAGGGAAATACAAATTAAAACAACATGAAATATTTTTTCAAAATCTACTCCCCACCAAATAGAATACCTAACATCCAAAATACTGACAACTCCAAGTACTGAGTAGGATGTGGGGCAACTGAAGCTCTCATTCCTTTCTGGTGGGACAGCCTAAGGGTACAGTCACTTTGGAAGACAGGTTAGCAGTTTCTTATAGGGTAAATATAGTCTTACCATGTGACTCAGTAATCATACTCCTAGGTACTTACCCTAATGAATTAAAAACTTATGTCCACACAAAAACTTGTACACAAATGTTCATAACAGGTTTATTCATAAAGTGAAAGTGAAAGTCGCTCAGTTATGTCTGACTCTTTGTGACCACATGGACTATACAGTCCATGGAATTCTCCAGGCCAGAATACTGGAGTGGGTAGCCTTTTCCTACTCCAGGGGATCTTCCCAAACCAGGGATCGAAACCAAGTCTCCTGCATTGCAGGTGGATTCTTTACCAGCTGAAACACAAGGAAAGCCCAATAATTTCTCCAAATTTGAATTAACCAAGATGTTTAAATAGATGAATGAGTAAACAAACAGTTGTACCTCTACACAATGGAGTATAACTCAGTGATAAAGAGAACTGAGCTATCAGTCATGAGAAGAGATGGAGGAAACTTAAGTACATATTGCAGTGAAAGAGGCCAGTCTGAAAATGATATGTAGTTCAAACTATAGGACATTCTGGAAAAGACACAACTACTGATACAGTTAAAAAAAAAAAAGATTGAAGGAAGAGTAGAGAAGGATGAATTGGGGGAGCAGAGGAATTTTTTAGGACAATGAAACTATTGTATATGATACTGTAATGATGGATATATGACATTATGTATTTGTGAAAATCCATAGAACACACTATAAAGGGTGAACTCTAAATGTAAACTCTAGATTTTAGTTAATAACGATATATCAATATTGATTCAATGAATATAACAAATATTCCATTGCTGTTGTTCAGCTCCTCAGTTGTGTCTGACTCTTTGTGACCCCATGGACTGTAGCATGCCAGGCTTCCCAGTCCTTAACCATCTGCTGGAGTTTGTCCAAACTCATGTCCATTGAGTTGGTGATGCCATCCAACAACCTTGTCTTCTGTTGTCCCCTTCTCCTCCTGCCCTCAATCTTTCCCAGCATCAGGAATCTTTTCCAATGAGTCAGTTTTTTGCATCAGGTGGCCAAAATATTGGAGCTTCAGCATCAGCATCAATCCTTCCAGTGAAATTCAGGTTGATTTCCTTTAGGATTGACTGGCTTGATCTCTTTGCTGTCCAAAGGACTCTCGAGAGTCTTCTCCAGCACCACAGTTCAAAAGCATCAATTCTTTGGTGCTCAGCCTTTTTTGTTGTCCAGGACTTCCCTGGTGGCTCAGACGGTAAAGCCTCTGTCTACAATGCGGGAGACCCGAGTTCAAGCCCTGGGTTGAGAAGATCCCCTGGAGAAGGAAATGGCAATGCACTCCAGCACTATTGCCTGGAAAATCCCATGGACAGAGGAGCCTGCTAGGCTATAGTCTAAAGAGTTGGACACGACTGAATGACTTCACTTTCACTCACATCCATATATGACTACTGGAAAAACCATAGCTTTGACTAATATGGACCTTTGTAGGCAAAGTAATGTCTGCTTTTTAATATGCTGTCTAGGTTTGTCATTGCTTTTCTCCCAAGAAGCAAGCATCTTTTAATTTCATGGCTGTACTCACCATCCACAGTGATTTTGGAGCCCAGGAAAATAGTCTATCACTGTTTCCATTGTTTCCCCATCTATTTGCCATGAAGTGATGGGACCAGATGCCATGATCTTAGATTTTTGAATGTTGAATTTTAAGCCAGCTTTTTCACTCTTCTCTTTCACCTTCATCAAGAGGATGTTTAATTCTTCTTCCCTTTCTGCCATAAAGGGGGTGTCATCTACATATCCGTGGTTATTGATATTCTCCCTGCAATCTTGATTACAGCTTGTGTTTCATCCAGCCAAGCATTTCGCGTGATGTTCTCTGTGTATAAGTTAAATAAACAGGGTGACAATATACAGCCTTTCCGAATTTTGAACCAGTGCACTTTTCAATGTCCGGTTCTAACAGTTGCTTCTTGACCTGCATACCATTAGATATACCATACTGAAGCAATGCAATATGTAACTGTGTCTGTGTGGGAGATGGGTGTATAACTGAATCCTCTGTATTTTCTGCCCAGTTTTTCTGGAAATCTTATACTCATCCACAGTGTCTATTAATTTTTAAAAATGAGGTTATAGAAGATTGTTTAATTTATAAAATATGCTCATAATACTTCAAGTGGATAAATCAGATCACAAAATTCTATGCTCCTGTTTTTATTTGGGGCTTTCCAGGTGGCGCTTGTGGTAAAGAATCTGCCCGCCAATGCAGGAGATGTAAAAGGTGCGAGTTTGATCCCTGGGTTTGGAAGAACCCCTGGAGGAGGGCACATGTACAGGTGCCTCACTACTCTCCCCACAACACATGAGTATTTACTCATGGACAGAACTTGAACATCTTACCCAAAACATGGATAGTCATTGACTCTGAACTCTGGAATGAAGTGCAATTTTATGTCTACCTTTTGATATGAATTGTCCAAAATTCTGCAATGGAAACTATTTCACTGAAAAAAAAAAAAAGAAAAAAATTAGCTTTTAAAAAATTTCCACCAAAATATCTACTATAAATAATTTTTTTAAATTGGTAAATTCTATTGGAAATCTCCAGAAATGGTACAAACATGTTTCTTTTCTTGAGAAACAAACAATGAATATCTAAAAATATTTGTGACATATTACTTCCCTCTGGAGATAGTTATTTTTTAATGCCCACTAGTTATTTTTGCAGAGATATTAGGCTACAATTTGAAACTCATACAGTCTGAAGTTGAAGTCACCATTCTCCCATCTATACTTGTTCTCTAGCATGCCTTGCATCTGAAAGTTACAGTGCTATCTTCTAATTTTTTAGAGTTGAAATCACAGACAGATTCCACATCAGAATTCTCTCCTGCCTCTCCAATTCATCCATCATATAATGCTAGGATTATTTTTTCATAATGTCCTTCTTCAGCACCACCAATAACCTCATTGTCTAAAGACTGTAACTCCAGCTTGAGTTGAGTGTTTGAGGTTTTCCTTTGTTTGGCCCAATTTACCTCTCCAGGTACATAAGATACATCTTCCAGAATACAAGGTACATCTTGTGCCTTACACAAGATGACCTTACTGTTTCCTTAGATTACATATAACACTCTTTCTGCACCTTCATTCGGTATGTCAAGCTTAGAATCTGTTTATCCTAACTCATTCTTCCACCTTCAATATCTGTGGGTGTTGAAATCCTATCTTTCCTTCAAATCTTTAATCACTTCCTTGAAACTTTCCATTTTATAAATATCCCCGTCAGAATCCATCTATCTCCTTTGTAGTCCCCTCTGTTGAGCCTGTATGTTGAGGACTATGTTAAGCCTCCATTATAGTACATTTTATAACATCCCTTACATAATGTGAGTGATACCTACATCCTTTCCCCTCAATAGATCAAAATATCCTTTAGGATAGGGACCATGCTTTTATATCACCTAAAACACACAAGGTACAGATCTTTGCACAATAAATGGCTGTTAAATTGAATTGATTTAAATTACATTAGGAGTCATTTGAAAGTGCTAGCAAAATACCATTAATGGTGTCCGTGTAAGAAGCTTTGAATTAAATGTGAGGACAAATACATTAATGTTAACATGCTCTCAAGCAAACATCACTAGCTCTGCAGTGAAGATTATCAAACATCAGCTTCCCTACCTGGGACTTGTGATTTGAATGCCTGATTCTGTAAGTTCAGAATAAGTTCACTTTTCTTATTTGAACCAAGATCAGAAGAGTGCTTCATAAGATCAATATAAGAAAAAGTGTAATAGATGCACAGTTTGAGAGGCGATCTGAGATCATTTTACAAATATGTAAGAACATATTTGTGTTACTACAATGAAAAGAGGGTGAGGAAAGCAGAGGAAATGTTGTGTGACCCCCTTTTCACCACCTTTCCCCCTCAAACCAAATTAGAAACAATTGATGATCCAGATTTTTCTTTTGTTGAAAATCAAATAATCTTCCTCTAAAAGTGGTTATTTGATCATTGCTGTAAAGGGAACATGTGAAATGTGGTTTGACATCACTTCAAGAAAGAAACTGCTATGTTGGTACTCCGGTGTTCTTTGTGAATTTGTGAAGACTTTTAATAAAAACTGATTTTTAATTTATAGTAATGGAACAAACATCCAATGATATTGCTTATAATGCATTTTTAAGAATCCACTTAATTTCCATTACAAAAACATATTCCTGTGGAAACCCAAGATGCTGTCCATGGTCCTGATGCTCATATGCCATAAAAGCAGTAAAATCTCAGATATAAAATAAGGGGAAAGACTTTATTGTACAATATCTTCTTATAGTCATTTAATTTTCTACTTGATTCAAGGGTGAATATTTGGCTTAACTTCTTATTTATTAATTAGCATATAAAGTTGTGACTTATATACACTATAAGCTACTGACCTTACTTGTATCAACTGCTTAATGTCATATATATTATGGTGTAGTTTTATATAGCTGAAAAATAAACTTTGTGTAACAGTAGAACAATGAAACACAAATTAACTTTGCAGAAGGCCAGAGCAGCTTGGTAAATCTCTGCTGTGTGTGTGTTTCTGTTTTTGTCCAGCTTATGCATTCAGATGGATTCTGTTACTTTGTTGTACACAAGGCATCAACAAAATCAACAAAAAGCCTTTACACACAATATACATGCAAAATTTGCTATAGTAAAATAGCTAAATCTCCTTTAAAATATTTTAAAAACTGATATATTCAAACCTATAAAGAAGTATTGAACCTTTTGATAGTGATGTCGTTTAGGTCAGTTATTTCCAGTCATTATATCATAAATTCTAAATTCCTCATATCAATGAAAACAACACACCAAATAAAGAAAATGATTTTAAAGCCAGAACTAAAACTCAGGAATTAATTTGTTCCTCTGTCCAGATATTCAGGGTGAGTTGAATTTGGACCTGGCTGGTGATACACTGCAGTAAGCACTAAAATTTAGAGGCTTGATAGGATCAGCTATAAGAGTGCTACTTTAAGTTTGAATTCTTTCTATTTATCATCTTGTGTCACACCTGAAATACTACCCAAATTCGGTGTATATTTTGTATGTGTGGTAATCTAACTTTATATGGAATAGTCTAGTGATTCTCGTTTACTATCAAGATGTAATGCTTGTGATTAAATTACAGATGACACACCACATCAATTCTTATTAGAGATGTGCAGGCAGTAAAATGTTTACATTTCAGTAGATGATTTGCACCATCTCTCTCGCACATTCTTCATTATGTTAAACTTGGTGATTATCAGTGAGTACTTCAGACCAGTTGCCCAAGCTACACATTTGGCATCTTATTAAGGCATCTTTATATATATATATATATATATATATATATATATATATATATTCACATGCTAATACTTCTCTAGGTGGCTGTAAATATTAAATGAGAAGATGTATATCAGAATGATTTGTACATTTTAAAGTTCTACAAAAAATAATATGGGACATAATATTTATGGAACAAATATTTATTTAGCATCCATTATGTGGATGCTAAAGAATTCCTATTGGAACTGAGGATATGCTTGCTGAAAAAGAAATTCCTGCCTTCATGAAGCTTATATTCTAGTGAAGAAGACAGCTAATAAGGAAGAAAAATAAAGAAGAGAGAAGGAATAGGGAGTGATAGGGTGAATATTAAGAGTTGAAATTTAAAATAGAATAAGGGCTTGAATATGGATCTAAAAGAGCCGGGGAAGTGATTACTGGGCAGAAACTGTTCCAAGCAGACGAAACAGCAAGTTCTAAGTCAGGAGCATGTGTGGTATGTTTGAGGAGCGTCAAAGAGACTGATGTGACTTGAGCCACATGAATGAGGGGAAGAATAATAAGACACAATGATAGAGATAAGGTGATACAGGAAGAAGACAACATAGAGGGTTGTAGACCTTACAGGCTTTGGTTTGCCATGTGACTGGCTTTGGCCAATGAAATTTGAGCAGCTTTTGAGGTCATTACTCTGAGGACACATGTGTGTTTCACCTTCCTCTTCTTTCTTCTGAACTGTAACTGACAGTGTTACAGTTGGTGGATCCTAAAATAACCTGGGTCCTGGGGTGTCTAAGACAAAATGATATGAAATAGTGTTCCTCCCATCTATAATAGGAAGATAATGGGAATAAGAACTAAGCCTTTGATATTTTAAGGCACTGAGATTTGGGGGTTGGTTTATTACTACAACTTAATGGAGCTCCTCATATAGGCAATCTTTGGAGTTTTTTGAGCCAGAGGGATTACTACTCTGAATTCTGTATCAAGTGGGTAATCCTAGCTTCTGTGCTAAGATTAGCCCATAGAGGCTGAAGGCAGACACAAGAGATGAGAAAAGAGTTATTGCACTTATACAAGCAAGATATGATTGTTCAGATCAAGGAAATAGCAATGAGGGTAGCAAAACAAGGCAGAACTGTAGGGATATTCTGGAAAAAAAAAAAAAAAGCAAATGGACTATTCTGATGTGTTTGATTTTGGGTATGAGAGAAAGAGGAGATTCAAACATGACTTCAGTGTTTTTAATTTGTACAAAAGGTGGAGCTGTAATTTACTGAGATGGGAATGGCTATGGAAGAAATGACTTTTGAGTGGTAGCATTAGGAGTCTTATTTTGTACATGTTAGGTTTGGGGTGTGCCATGTAACTGAAGATGTGATGTTGATAATTCTGTATGTAAGTCTGGTGTTTGGGACAGATATCTAGGCTGGTGATATCTTTTAAAAGATAATCATTAGGAGATGGCATTCAGTTATTGAAAAATATTTTCCCACCTAACTTCAATATCTAGATCCTCTATAGGTTTGTTTCTTTTGTCCCCCTTTTATTCTTCTCTTTTAAAATAATGTGGTATTTTCTTCTTGTTAACAATTTCAATCATGGGTTAAAGCCAAAAACACTTTCAATCTGAGTAAAATTTAAATATGAATAAAAGTGTAGAATCTCTTGAAACCAGTACATTCAATCTCTTATGACAATAGATAAGTATTTCAGTAGCAATGAAATAGGATAGTCAAATGATGTAATTTAAGAGAAGTTTAATGAGAAGACAATTTACAAAGATAGTGTATTTGCAGGAGATATTGTTCTACCTTGGGGCTAGAGGTTCAAGGCATTATTATTACTCCTAAACATGAAGGGGCAAAAGAACCTAGAGACAAAGCAGGCTAGGTGCTGACAGGTACCCACAGTGACCCCATAGAGAGTTCATCTCACTCCTCCCTTCTATTTTTGCCTGTGTTTCCCAAGGGGAAGTCAGAAAACAAAGTAATCTGTGAATTCATTCTTACAGGTAACCTTTTAGCAAAACATAGATCTCTCCCTCCCTTTTGCTTCTTTTCCAGATTGCCATATGGTTCTAGAGTAAACTCAGCTACGTGATACTACTTAGATTGTGAAAAATACAGCATGTCTTAGCATAACTTTGTAAATTTATTTTACAAAGATGGAGAAGCTCTATACTTTCAGCAAAAACAAGACCTGAAGCTGACTGTGGCTCAGATCATGAACTCCTTCCTGCCAAATTCAGACTTAAACTGAAGAAAGTAAGGAAAACCACTAGACCATTCAGGTATGACCTAAATCAAATCCCTTATGATTATACAGTGGAAGTAAGAAATAGATTTAAGGGACTAGATCTGATAGATAGAGTGCCTGATGAACTATGGACTGAGGTTCGTGACATTGTACAAGAGACAGGGATCAAGACCATCCCCATGGAAAAGAAATGCAAAAAAGCAAAATGGCTGTCTGAGGAGGCTTTACAAATAGCTGTGAAAAGAAGAGAAGCGAAAAGCAAAAGAGAAACAGAAAGATATAAGCATCTGAATGTAGAGTTCCAAATAGCAAGAAGAGATAAGAAAGCCTTCCTCAGAGATCAGTGCAAAGGAATAGAGGCAAACAACAGAATGGGAAAGACTAGAGATCTCTTCAAGAAAATTAGAGATACCAAGGGAATATTTCATGCAAAGATGGGCTCGATAAAGGACAGAAATGGTATGGACATAACAGAAGCAGAAGATATTAAGAAGAGGTGGCAAGAATACACAGAAGAACTGTACAAAAAAGATCTTCACGACCCAGATAATCACAGTGGTGTGATCACTCATCTAGAGCCAGACATCCTGGAATGTGAAGTCAAGTGGGCCTTAGGAAGCATCACTACGAACAAAGCTAGTTGAGGTGATGGAATTCCAGTTGAGCTATTTCAAATCCTAAAAGATAATGCTGAGAAAGTACTGCAGTCAATATGCCAGCAAATTTGGAAACCTCAGCAGTGGCCACAGGACTGGAAAAGGTCAATTTTCATTCCAATCCCAAAGAAAGGCAATGCCAAAGAATGCTCAAACTATCACACAATTGCACTCATCTCACACGCTAGTAAAGTAATGCTCAAAATTCTCCAAGCCAGCCTTCAGCAATATGTGAACCGTGAACTTCCTGATGTTCAAGCTGGTTTTAGAAAAGGCAGAGGAACCAGAGATCAAATTGCCAACATCCGCTGGATCATCGAAAAGCAAAAGAGTTCCAGAAAAAACATCTATTTCTGCTTTATTGACTATGCCAAAGCCTTTGACTGTGTGGATCACAATCAACTGTGGAAAAATTCTGAAAGAGATGGGAATACCAGACCACCTGACCTGCCTCTGCATACAGAGAAATCTGTATGCAGGCCAGGAAGCAACAATTAGAACTGGACATGGAACAACAGACCGGTTCCAAATAGGAAAAGGAGTATGTCAAGGCTGTATATTGTCACCCTGCTTATTTAACTTATATGCAGAGTACATCATGAGAAACACTGGACTGGAAGAAGCACAAGCTGGAATCAAGATTTCCAGGAGAAATATCAATCACCTCAGATATGCAGATGACACCACCCTTATGGCAGAAAGTGAAGAGAAACTATAAAGCCTCTTGAAAGTGAAAGAGGAGAGTGAGACAGTTGGCTTAAAGCTCAACATTCAGAAAACGAAGATCATGGCATCTGGTCCCATCACTTCATGGGAAATAGATGGGGAAACAGTGGAAACAGTGTCAGACTTTATTTTTGGGGGCTCCAAAATCACTGCAGATGGTGACTGCAGCCATGAAATTAAAAGACGCTTACTCCTTGGAAGGAAAGTTATGACCAACTAGATAGCATATTCAAAAGCAGAGACATTACTTTGCCAACAAAGGTCTGTCTAGTCAAGGCTATGGTTTTTTCAGTGGTCATGTATGGATGTGAAAGTTGGACTGTGAAGAAAGCTGAGTGCCGAAGAATTGATGCTTTTGAACTGTGGTGTTGGAGAAGACTCTTGAGAGTCCCTTGGACTGCAGGGAGGTCTAACCAGTCCATCCTAAAGGAGATCAATCTTGGGTGTTCATTGGAGGGACTGATGTTGAAGCTGAAGCTTTAATACTTTGTCCACCTCATGTGAAGAGTTAACTCATTGGAAAAGACCTGATGCTGGGAAGGATTGGGGGCAGGAGGAGAAGGGGACGACAGAGGATGAGATGACTGATGGCATCACCGACTCTATGGACACAGGTTTGGGTGGATTCCGGGAGTTGGTGATGGCCAGGGAGGCCTGGCGTGCTGTGATTCATGGGGTCGCAAAGAGTCGGACATGACTGAGCGACTGAACTGACTGACTGTTACCAAGCTGATTGGACTTAGCAATGTACCTAGCAAACCTATCCTGAACACAGAGTATCAAGTATTTCCTCTTATAAGCATTTTGCATGTTCTTATAAAAACCTATCTTGCCATGTGTCACTCACACACATATGCACAGACATATGTACACACACAAACAGTTTGATAGCAGTTTGCTGAGAATACACACATAAGAAAACTAGATGACATGAAAGGTTGGGAATCAACTTATTTTAATCTGGTCCACATTCTAGGAACTTAGTCTAGAATCATTGAAGCTGAATGTTTTTCTCTTCACATTTGCTTTTGAAGCCTAAGTTTTTAGAAGCTTTGGTTCATGTTTTAATCTCAACTCACTCTTTACATGTCATTGATACTATAATGTGATTTCACTGTAAATACCAGTAGAGAAATTACAGTGCCAATAGACATGGAGACTGAGCTGGACATCTCAGAATTATGATATCATTAATACATAATTGATGTTGTAAATAATCTAAAAGCTTGACTCAAAAATCTCCTGTAAAATCTCATGATGACTCACTCTGTTTGAGGGTCCCTGATGTGAGAAGAGGGGTCTGGATTTAAACTCACAACTCTTGATGAAACTGCTTCCCTTCCTGTGTGTTTTTTAATCTTTACCAAAGATATAATTCTCCAGTTACCTACAAACAAAACATTTGTTTAATCAATAATCATTTGTCAAGCATGACTATCCTGGACATGACAAATGATGCTGAGTGGTTCGCAAGGAGATCAGGCTAGAGGGCCTGATGGAAAAGTTGACAGCATTTTAAACCCCACAATACCTCTGGGGAAGATACCAAAAAAGTTTGTACATGGACAAATCTGCAGGGGAGTGTGCTCCAGGGAAAGTTTACTCCCTTTTTCCAAACAAGGATTATATTCACTTCATCTCTAAAATGTTTCTTGGAAATCATTCTTCTCTATTATGGCTGCAGTGATGCAAGTTGAGGACTTACTACCTTGTATTTGGCCTTTTTGAAGTTGACCCTTACTTAGTCTCCCAACCTCCAATTTCACCTGCCTACAACCTGCCCTTCTCAATTATTGGCACTTCAGTTTTCCTGGAGCACAATGTCCTCACTGTATCTTGATCTCTTCATCTACCCTCCTCTAAGCTACATTCCTAAGGGTTTACCTTGTTCCTTCCTGACACATCCTTTCTTGCTCATCCCTCATTTCCATCTTTGGAAATCTTGTTCTTTTCTCAAGATCTAGTTAGGGGTAAACACGCTTTCTCCCAAGCTTCCATAAATGTTTGCATTATTTCATAGCACTTATGACAGACTTCTTTGTCTTATATTTTATCTCCCTTGCAAGATTCTGAGCTTTTTGAGGTCTCTGATCACATCATATACTTACCTTTCTATGTCCCTCATAGCACCTGGTATGATGTCTTTACCTATAGGGGAGGAAGAGGACTTAAATTTTTAAGACTTGAATTACGCAAACTTTGCATAACTATTAATATTAGAGCAGACTAGAGAGAAATCCTAATTTAAACCAGTATAACAAATTTTGATGGTAGGTGGAGTGACAGTGGAAAAGCATTAAACTTGTCTCTTACGTACATTTAGTGATTAAAGAGTCGTTTAACTGAAAGAAGTAAAAGTTATAACTTTTATATACACAAGTTAGTACAGAGAAATATTATTAAACACATTTAACAGCCTTATATGTTCCCAGGTCCCTGTTGAATTCTATCATAAACATGCCTTCTTGTAGCCTATAAGTTGCATGTTGAAACCAGAGTCTGGAAATTAAATACT
Organism: Bos taurus; assembly: GCF_002263795.3. Taxonomy (NCBI): domain Eukaryota; kingdom Metazoa; phylum Chordata; class Mammalia; order Artiodactyla; family Bovidae; genus Bos; species Bos taurus. Next base: position 51,114,593 of record NC_037336.1, read on the forward strand.
TCCTTTTCTTAAAAAATTGTAATTTAGTAGTTTTGTTTCAGGTAAAAAATTTCATGCAGAGTATGCTTTATATTTGGAAACACAAACTCCCTACCTTAAAAACAATCCATTTCTCTCCCCATGTAGAGCTGTCAGAAAGGAGGAGAGATTCGGTAAACCGTATGTCACTATCAGCCACTGATAGCCAGTGATTTGTTCCAAATCCAAAGGCTAAACCAAACCTCATGCTGCTGTATGTCAGATACAATTGGTCCACAGTCAAAGTTTTACAGCTCAGACAGGGCACACTTTATCCTTCAGGCTGCTACTTAAGATAGCCACGACCCTGAGGAGAACCAGTCAACAAAACAGAGAGACAAGAGGATGTGATTTGTATGCATCCCTGAGCTAGCTCACGTCACCCCTGACCTAGAGGTCAGGCTGCAAATGACAGCAGGGTGCATGCACCTGATCAGACAGAATATTCTCATTATAAAGCCTGGGAAGAGGGGGCAACCCCTCTGTGTTTACCCACAGACCAGATGCAATCTACCTAGGAAATGAGCCAAAAAGAAAAAACACTGATTTCACTCAACAAGCAGATGTGTCAATACCTTACAAAATTTTTAGTCAATTGTTTATCCTGATAAACTTGGGTGAACAGAAGATGATTATACAAAGGGAAGTTTATCAAAAGGAAGAAACAATTTGTTTAATCACAGATGGGCCATCCAAAGAAAGCTAAGCTGGAAAAGAATAACCCTTATTGAACTGCAATAGGAAATCCTTATCAAATACAGTCTTACCTGGTGGCTCAGACAGCAAAAATCTGCCTGTGATGCGGGAGACCTGGGTTCTATCCCTGGGTCGAGAAGATGCCCTGTAGAAGGGAATGGCAACCCACTCCAGTGTTTTTGCCTGGAGAATCCCATGGACAGAGGAGCCTGGCGAGCTACAGTCCATGGGGTTGCAAAGAGTTGAACATGACTTAGCAAGTAACATGTACACTCGGCCACCATCATTTGTTTATGGAATAGATTTTGGTTAAGCAGGAGTTTGAAATGGTAGTGCAAGCCTACAACTGTGGTTCTTTTAAATTATTGGAAGGTGGCAAAAGCTTTCATATTTTTAAGTGAAATCTGGATTTCCAAAATGATCTGCACTGAAATGAGAATGACTGTGAAGGAAGTAGAGGAGGTAGACCAAATCACCATGTGTGGTAATTTTTAAAAACGGAGAAGAGGAATCTGTCTTGGATTATTGGAAGTAGCTTGTCTGAGTCCTGTAGACTATAGAGATGATCTCTGCAAGTCCTATGAGAGCTCTGGGTTCTGAATAGCAGTAACTTAGATATGGCTTGAAATTCATCACAGAGCTGCTCTGACTCACCATGGGTGAAATTTCAGCATCCAAATGGTAATAATTATGTACATAAAACCCTATTCTTACATGATTGGCCTGTAAAGTCACTGTTAATATGAAATACTTGAGTAAGAATGGAGCTTGTGTATATATATAAATGAGCTTGAATATATATATATGAGCTTGTATTTTATATATATATATAGGCTTTCCTGGTGAGTCAGTGGTAAAGAATCTGCCTGGAATGCAGAAGAGGCAGGAGATCCCCTGAGGAAGGCATGGTAACTCACTCCAGTTGAGAATCCCATGGACAGAGGAGCCTAGTGGACTATAGTCCATAGGGTTGCAAAGAGTTGGACTCAACTGAAGATACTTAGCATGCACATATGCATATATATATGTATTTATATTTTCATAACATATTTATCTATTAATAACATATTTATTTATAGTTCATCATAAATAATGTCTCTAGCTCTATATCTACAAGAATACTGAATTGGGGAATGGACTCATGCAGACAAGATCCCTCAGGGAGCTTAAGTGAAGCCCTATTCAACAATGGCCAGTTTATGTCTCTTTAGCAGAGTAGTATGGAATGGTTGAATAATACAACTCTCTCTCAATAAGCATTGTCTTCCCCTTAGACTGTAAGTTCACAATTTCACGGACAATATTTTACTTGTCTTTGTGTCCTCAATATGTAGAGCTATACCTGTTGACCTTGAAAACACTTAGGCTTGAAGGTATGCAAGTAATCAACCAATAAAACTTAAACTTATGTTTCCTAAGGAAAAGCAGGTATAATTCCTTCTCTATAATGTTCAGTTGGCCTCTTAGGATTTTTTTTTTTCTGCTAGGCCTATCCTTCGTGTTTATACCAACCAAGTTTTAGCTTTAGTGTTTTAAAATATGTTGAACTACAGAAAGTTCATGGAGATAAGGGAAAAAGCATTCAAGTGACAGCACATGTGCTAAATCTTTTTTTTTTTTTTTTTAATGACTGGGTAAATTACTTTTACATTTTGACTCTGATTTTCTAAAAAGTTGAACTATAGGAATAGTTAAGCTGATCTTATAAAATTATAATACATTTTAAATGAGAATATATGTGATGCTATTTGTAATATATAAAATGCTGTTAAATGTGAATTATCATTTTTTTCCTCCCTTTGGAGAGATCTTAACATTAAGGTCTTATACAAAAATTAGAGAATTTAACTTAGAAATATGAAAGCTTGGTAACAAATAAGTTCTGCCATAAATTCTGTACACTTGTCTCATGATGTAACGTTAAATAACAAGAAATAGAATATAGAAGAGAAGCTAGTGTCCTTTGGCATAGGGTTGGAGAATACAGCAGATTAAAATATACATGCTCAGTTAAATTTTAATTTCAGATAAATGAATATTTTTTATTTTTTTTACTTTACAATATTGTTTTTAATGTAAAAATATCCCATATAATATTAAAATTTAACTCGGTATCCTGTATTTTATCTGGCAAGCCTACCTTGGCATCAGTAAAAAATCTAAAGCCTCGATTAATTGTAACCCAGCTTTCTTCTAAAACTGTCCTCTTGATCCCCTTATTAAGTGGATCTTATTTTATCTTCATTTCTATTGTCTGATTGTACAGATATCTTTTATAATAAGCAACCTCAAATCATCTAGAGGAAGTAGAAAGACAATGACAAAGAGATTTTAAAAATGCAAGGTATCCTATTAATGTCTGAACATTTCTTTCTCCCATCAGCGTTTCATTAGATACATATCCCTGGGCACAAGCGAGGGGACAGGCACTGTGCTAGGTATCAGCACAACCCTCATCATTTATACTGTTCTTTGTGTTGTCAGAGTTGAAAGTCTGCAAACTGTATGTTCCCAGTTCCTTTGACCTAGCTTGCTATTAGGTTCTGGCCAGTGGGATACACTTTCTCACCGGAAGGTGAAAGAAAGGGGAAAAGCTATTTTTCTCATACATCAGTTTTCATCAGCAGGAGTTTTGGGTGACTGGGAATGATAGCAAATGGTTATGAGCTTCAGCAGCAACAGCACTAATTTCAGCAGCCTCCATAGGACTTCAGATTCTTGATGTCTTGCCTTGTGGCAGCAGCCTGATTTCAACCACAGTGGAGCCTGCAGAGGCCATACCTCCTGAAAACTCAGCAGTGAGTGTGGGCTCATGGCCATCATCCTAGAGATGGTAGCAACTTCCTACTCTTTATGTAAAAACTTTTTAATGCCTTGTACCTTTCTAGTTCCTTCTCATATTCTTATTCTTCCACTTCCTCCAATTAGTTTGTGATCTGCTCCCTGTATTAAAATACTGATATTTAAAATACCTGGGGTCATTTCTGTTTAAATGTGTAGACATTGACTGATGTAAGAGTTTATGGGTGGAAAAGTCTGAGAACTATTGCTCTACAACATCACTGCCAGTTCATACCATCTTTGGAATAATGTGATACAAAAATAATTGAAGAATCGGATAGAATATGGCTCTTTTTAGCTACAGAAACCTTCCAGCATGGGGATTATAGGGAGGAGTTTACCATACTGATAAGCTAAATAAAAATCAGATCTACATTAAAGGAATTTCCACTGACATGTCAAACAGTAAAGTTAACTTCATGGTCAAATTTTGTGTCCTTAGCCACTCATCAATTATAAGTTGACCGGGTTACCAGTAACAGTAAAACATGTAATACAAGAAGGATAAAAAGGCCTGTAGATGTCATTAATATAAAACAAAATTTTTTTTCCTTGAGATTCTATTAGGACAGAAATTTATTGGCAGATGTTCTGTATTTTACATAATTATCTTGTTGAATTGAGTTTGTCTGGTTTACTTCTCTACTAAATGAATCAAAATCTTTCATCAATATAGAGTTTTCAAATACCGTTTTATTGAATCTGTTACAGTATTTCATTATGCTATAGTCAAGGCATTATATCTTATCTCTAATTAAATTTTTTCTTCTTGAAATTTCAGTCTGTTTGCTCTTTATCCTAGTTTTTACTTGAAAAAAAGAATGCATCTGGATTCTTCCTTAACACTATACGTACTACTGAAGATCATTGATCATTAGACCTCTTCACCAGGATTCTCCTTTTTTTTTTCAAGTAAAGAAATCTCAATTCCATTGACCTTTAGGCATGACTGTTTCCATCGCATTATGTAGTCCTCTGCACAGTGAAAGTGAAAGTGAAGTCGCTCAGTTGTGTACACTCTTTGTGACCCCGTGGACTGTAGCCCACCAGGCTCCTCTGTCCATGGGATTCTCCAGGCAAGAATACTGGAGTGGGTTGCCATTTCCTTCTCCAGGGGATCTTCCCGACCCAGGGATAGAACCCAGGTCTCCTGCATTGCAGGCAGACCCTTTAACCTCTGAACCACCAGGGAAGGCCGAGTATAACTGATGTTAAGCTGGCCCATCTTCTAACTGCCACAATTAGAGCTAAGGTTTTTCTAATCCTGTTAAAGAGAGTCACCTAATAAGTTGTTTAAAGGAAACAATATTTGTTTTGCTTTCACAAGAATGTAAAAAATTTTGTGGCGAATATCTGACCAAAATATGGATGGAGTTAGAATTTACGTAAGACTATTGATCTAATTTTATAAAATGTTTTCTAAACTCATAGTCTCATGGATCAGATGTTCCAAAGTTATCTTAGTTCAACATTTTCCTCTTTCACATGGAAGTATTCTAGCCTAAGTTTGTAAAACCAAGTAAGTTAAGTGTAGTCAGTAAGAAAACTTTGTCCAAAATCTGACTTGAGATAAAGTCTGAATAGAAACAAATGATAAAATAGTGGCTGCTGGTTTTGCTATTTTCTCCTCTAGTCATTAGAAACTTAAAATATTGAGTTCTTAAAGAACCAGAAAATAAACACCCAAAGGAATAAAAGGAAGCCCTATGTTCATTTCTGTATTAAACTACGTTGTATTTTCTGGCTCAGGTCAGGCACACAGTAGGTACTTAATGCAGTGTATAAAGCTAATTATTAAATAATGGCAACACTAATATGTTATTAAACATAATAACAATAATAGTGAGTTTGAAATCTATTTGGCAAATTCCAAATGCTTTATAAAGTCTACCTGCGGGGGAGAAAAGCCAATTATTTATGACAGAGTGTTCATCAGTGCTTTACACTGTAGTGAAATCTTAATATATAATATGCTACAAAACTTGTAGCATGAACAACTCTGAGAAGAATCTGTTGATTTTATTTTTAAAAATTAATTTATTATACATATTTTATGCATATACACTAGAAAGTAAGCATAAAGAAACAAAATATTAGTTTAAAAATATATGAAAAATAAAAATAAAAATACATTCATTCACAGATAGAAATAAATTCTGAAATATTTATGCCAACAGGTTTTTCTTTAAATACCTTTAGCTAATGAATTTATGTAAAATGTTTATCCATTGCAAAGATAATCTATTTAATCTGTAAAGTGTATTTAGATTATTGAATTTTAAAGTTTGTAATGTCTATATAACTGCAGGGTTTTCATGTGCTTTTTCCGGTGAGTGGTGAAGTAACAATGGTAGTACTTTTAGATCAATATTAGGAAGCTTTTTATATCATGTAATAACTTTTATCCTTTTCACATGGTACAGTTTACTTAATCCCCTGAGTTTACTAATTAAGAGTCATGGAATAATAATCTGGTAGAACATGGTTTTATGACTTGTAATATTGAGCTGAAAGCAAAGTACCCAGATTAGAAATCATGGAAGTTTCCATACTCTGGGGGTATTCTGAATGAGGTTGTTTTTTCTAGCCTCCCTTACTCTGCCCTTCTCTTCCTCTCTCTTTCTTTCTACATTCATTGGGTACATCAACCAGGAAATTCTAACACTATAAATTCAATCCATTTATTCGCATCTAGTATAAAAGTAGGAGAAGGCAATGGCAACCCACTCCAGTACTCTTGCCTGGAAGAGCCCATGGGCGGAGGAGCCTGGTGGGCTGCAGTCTATGGGGTCACAAAGAGTCAGACACGACTGAGCAACTTCACTTTCACTTTCCACTTCCATGCACTGGAGGAGGAAATGGCAACCCACTCCAGTGTCCTTGCCTGGAGAATCCCAGGGATGGGGGAGCCTGGTGGGCTTCCATCTATGGGGTCGCACAGAGTCGGACACAACCGAAGCGACTCAGCAGCAGCAGCAGCAGTATAAAAGTATATATGATTATAATAATGGATGGGAAAAGAGATTTAGGCTTTGGAGTCAGATTTGCATCATGCTTCTGCTCCTTACTAAGGAAACAGAGCGCATTACTTAGCCTCTAAGAGTCTCAGTTTTCTCATATACAAAAATATAGAAATTAGCACCATGTCAGATTTTATGGTAAGAATGAGATAAGGTACACAAAATTGTTAACCCTATGCCAGGCACAAGCTTTATGCTATTTATTATTATTTTACTCTTCCAGTTATAGTTGATGAGTAAAATAAAGTACTTTCTTTCCTTTGATTTTTCTCTTATGTAGAATGAAATTGTCAGATGATCTTGAAACTTCCGTCCAGCTTCAAAACATATAGATTTACAACCTCTTCTTTCTTACTGATGCTCTTGAAATGGGGGTACCTGCATCGTCAGCTAGTCTCTCGTAGCTAATTTGGCCGTGAATGTGTTTGCGACAGATGTGGTCCAAAGACTGAACAGGTGACCTAAGTTCCAGACATTTTCACAACCCAGACTGGAATGACAAATCTGAAATTTTAATGAACTGAAAGTAGATTTACAATTTGAGTTAATATAAAGATTTTGGAGTAATCCGAAGAATCCAGAAAACAGATTAAATAACAGCAGCAGCAGTGATAGGAGACTCAACCAGGAATATTATAAAAAAGAATCAAGGAACCTTTATAGTGGTATGTTGAGTGGCAATAGCTAGAGTTTAATCAAAACCATTATGTATGTTGAACTCCTGTTGTGTGTTGAGCCTTCTATAGAATCTTTAAGAACTTAAAGGAGAGGGAAAGATATGATGGGGTTGGGATACTAAGGTCTAGGATGTCCTTCTACTTCCTCCAATCTTTATACTGTTTGTCTCTAATCAGAGAGGGAAATGGCAACCCACTCCAGTATTCTTGCCTGGAGGAAACCAGGGACAAGGAGCCTGGTGGGCTGTCGTCTATGGGGTCGTGCAGGGTTGGACACGACTGAAGTGAATTAGCAGCAGCAATTGGTTTGCCATCATGGGCACCCCCAACTGTCATGTGAGTGAAATGAATGTTGCTCAGTCATGTCCAACTCTTGGCGACCCCATGGGCTATAGTCCACTGTAGCCTGCCAGGCTCCTCTATCCATGGAGTTCTCTAGGCAAGAATACTGGAGTGGGTAGCCTATCCTTTCTCCAGAGGAATCTCCCTGACCCAGGAATTGAACTTCTCCAGGGGATCTTCCCTTTGCCAGGGAATCAAACCCAGTTCTGCACTGCAGACGGATTCCTTACCAGCTGAGCTACCAGGGAAGCCCAGATTCCACTAGTTCCTAGGGTAAATTTTCAGAAGTTATTCTTTCTAACCACATGGCAAACCTGAGGGGACAAGAAGAATGATCTCTTTATTTAGGACACTTTTTAAAAATGGGAAAAAATGATTTTGCACATTCCCATATGCAAAAACTCATTGAAGTTAATTTTTTCAAGATTGTTTGAGAAATGACGTTAAAGCTTTCAATAAGGAGTCTCTCCCTACTCCCTCCAGAAATTAAAATAGTGAAAAAAATATAGAGGCTCTAGTTTCTGAATTTCCAAACTCTGTAAATTGAATGGATAATCTTGAAACAAAGGTCGTAATTTATTTGAATCACAAATAATGTTAAAGATTAACTTTTGATTGTTTTGGAAGAATAGCCTTTGCTTTTCTCAGGTCACATCTAAAAGTTTCATAGATAAAAATATAATCACTCATCTGGAGCTCAGCATCATTATTTCTTTCTTTGATGATCCATTGTAATAATTGAATAGTATCTTTCGAGTTAAAGAGTCTTTCTTCACATGACATACTTTTCCTCCTCCTCGTCTCCACAGAACAAAACTACATATACATAGCATCAAACTTGATACTTGGAAAGACAATGAATACCTTCTGAATTTCTACCCAAGATATGAAGACTAAGACTCAACAATTAAGACAAATGAAAGCAAGATGAGAGTTACTTTCTGGGACACTGACAGCCACGGAGATGGTTTTTAGTCATAGTAAAAATGTGCTTTTGGGTTTAGGGTTTCCTCACTTCCTTTCATTCACCCAAAATGAGTGAATACACGTGTAAATAAAACATCTATAAGAATTCTTATGTAAATAAAAAGATATAGCATTCAGAGAAAGAAAAGAGCAGTAATAAAAGAGAGCTAGTTCTGTGGGGCTTTGTGAACAAGGGAGGGAGAGACTTCTTTGTGTCACAACAAAACGTAACCCTGCCCATGAAAGGAAGGAGACAGAAGGCTAGTTTCTGCTAAAAGCCTGGCTGCATGTAACTGACCCAGCAGAGGAGATTCTGGTTCTATCTCTAGAGCCCGTTCGCTGCTCAACATGGATCCTATGTGTACACAGGATACCTGTGTCTGTTCTGCTTTTGAAAACAAAAGAGAAACCAATACCAATCAGCAGAATTGTATTTGAAGCTGTTTCTAGTGAGCTGTATAACTGTTTAAAGAGAAAGTTAAAGACAAGCAAATAAACAAATTGTGCCTTAATTAAAGTTTTGGGGTCTTTGTTCTAATGCTATTGGTTGCTAACCAGAGGAAAATACCCTTCCTCCTCTGCCGCCCTGTGAGATTCATGTCCTAAACATACAATTCCAAGTTCCTCATGGAGATGGGCATTTTTAAGCGTGAACAAAACTGGTACCATTTGAGCAAAATATCAAACATCGTCTTAGATTGGCAGCCTCTCACTGAAGTGTTTTCTATGGATGTTGCTTTACTTTATGACAATTCACATCCAGACATAATCTGTAATAAATTACACAAGGAGGCAAGGTTCTGTGAAATATTCACAAATGATTAAGTCAGTAATCTTCAAATTATGGATATTGATGCTCTTCAGGTTTTGAGCAGTAAAGATAGCTAATCACTATCTTGTATGCTTTTATCAAAAATCTCATAGAGAATAAAAATTGCAAAGGTATTGTTTCCTTCTCATGATACCAATCTGCCATTTGCTACACAACCTATTAGGTTTAAAACACGTGAATGAGACTTTTCTTTCGGTAGCCTTAATGTTAAGTACTTGATTGAAAACACAAGTCAAATGTTTCACATCAGTTTTTTTCTCCTCCCCAGTAATACATTATTAGATTTTTGTGACCTAAAAGTTAAGCAAATTTGTATAAATATTTTATACCTAAAAAAGTAACTTTATAGAAATAGATCCCCATGGTAATTATATGATAACTTCACTTGTTTGCAGAGAGATGGAACTAATTTTTCTTTTTGGTATAGGTTGGAATAAAAATATACAAACTTATTGTGTGCATGGCTTTAGGTTTTTTAAAAAAACTCAACACACTGTTCAAACATGACAAGAAAAATCTGTCATCTGCCACACATTAATTAAAATGGTAATGAAAACTCTAATGGCTAGAGAAAGAACTCTTTGAAACAAATTGAAAAACAATCTAGATTTAAAAAATTTCACAAAGGGAAAATACACAAAGAAGCGGGAATGCATTACTATACAACAAAATAACAAAAATAAGCAAGGATTTCAAAGACGTTATTAAGAGGAGCGTTATCACAAAGGTAATAATTACCAGTGCTCTCTGGGATTAGAGAGACTTTCAGTTAGACAGTAACTTTCAGTGAATCTCACTGACCCCTGTAACAAACTTGCACGTCTTCTCACTATAACTTAGTTAATAGAAAAGGCGTCTTGCTTTCTGAATATCACACCTGCAGTCGTCTGCCCTTGGGAATCATTCAATTCATTGGTAAATACAAGCCACATACATCAAAAGTTTCCACTTTTTCCAGCTCTTTTTAACATCAGGGTCCCTCCCCTCTCCCCAGGCTCCTTGCAGCTATCTAGGGAATCTTTCACTTTTTGTCCTTTCCCGACCTTCTGGACCACATTTTCTCTTCTTATTCAAGCCATCTGCTCTCCAGGAAGGTAAAACTTCTGCTAGGCAAACAATCAGCATCTCTAGCAATTAGCAGCTTTTGTGAACCAGCCTTTCAGCCACTGCCTATGAAGACATACATTGTGCAAATCACAATTCAGATTATGATAGTAGTTTAAAAATAGTTTGTAATTGATACATTTCTGGCCACAGCCTCCCCCTTTATCCTGCTAGTGGTACAATCTTCTTGCTCTTGACAGAAGTCTTTCTAAAGATCTGCTCAAGCCTCACTAAGCAGCTGTGAGTTAGGTCATTTTCCCAGGAGTTTTACATGTGGAAAACTGGGCATTAGTAAGGCCTCAAAAAGGACACCATCTGGCCCTAGTGAAAAAAAGGACCATGACACTTCCTGTGGTACCAACAGACCCTGATGAACCAGAAAGGAATTCAGCCCTGGATTGTGATCCAATAGCGACCGGCCCCACAATCACCTCCCTGACAGCCCACTCCATTCATCTTCGCAGTTATCTCATAGCACAATGGACTTTTGTGCCTCGCTGTGTACTGAAGGCGGAGGAAAATCCATTTTGATTTTTATGTTTAGTCTCTGTGCCTGTCCTCTTTCCTGGAACACATACCACATCAGGAGAGAGTACGATGCACAAAGAACAGTTCTTTCAGAGCCCATTGAAATTTCTCCATTTCTCTCCCACTGTACATGGGACCTAAGAATAAAATACTGGACTCTTCAGAGGCTTCCTAAAAGACCTGTCCCTGACATGAAGAGCTATCCCTCCCACTTTCAATAAAATGATTTTAAACTATTCAGAGCATCAGGGCTTTTTTTTTTTTTTTGGTAGAAAAAAATGAAATTTACACTTATAAGGAAATCTTATGGGAATACTTACTAGAAACATTCTGGGTCCACTCAATTCATTAAGTGTTGAAAGATCCTGTTAAAAACTATAGCATCAACCTCAGTGACAAACCAGGTTTTCTGTTTCCAAAAGAGAAGTGTCTGACCCAAGCAATATGAGAGCGGACGCTGGTGACATCTTTCATTGTCTAAGTGTTCATTACAGTTGATGAAGCCTTTTTATGCTTTCTACTCCAGAATACGGGAATTGGGGAAGTCTGATTAACAACAACAAATCCTTAATTCTAAATGTTTCCCTCTTGATATATATGAAAACAAACAAGGAGCAAACACCCCACTTAATTCATTATCAGCAACTGTATATAACATTTGATGTGTATTTTTACACATCAAATGTTACTTGCGGTGGATAATTGGAGACTCTGAAACTGGTTATCCCAGATATGAACTGTGGTCACTCAGCATAAAAGGCACTTCCATTTGGGGGCTTTTATATCATCTCACAACACAGAGGACTTGAGTATGATGGCAAGGTGTTTTCTTAAATCTGAGAGCTATTCTCTTAATTCTGGTCAGATTCTTCTTAGTTTTCTAATTTCCATCTTGTAAAAAAAGCCTTGGAGAGCTAAGATACTGAGCCTCATCTTGCCTGCCTGTGGGGGCTTCATCTGTACACAGACCTGAATCCTCTCCTACTGCTGAACCCTTCAATAGAAGGCCATATTGTCACACAAAGCGACCCTGGTTTAGAGAAAATGATTAAGGCCCATCATTTTTCCTATGCTCAGAATTTGGCTTGGGGAGGGGCGTTAGAGAGGCTGCCCAGATTTTGCAGGACTTAAAAAGCCACCACAGAATGAGTAGAATTTAATGAAGGACAACATTTCTCTGCCTCTGATTCTGTGATGGACATGATGGGGCTCTATTGTAGGAAGACATAGCTGAAACTCACTTATTAAACATGTGTGTCTGAGGCCTAATTATGGTGTTCTCTTTCAATGGAGAATTGTCACTATTGGTGGTATTCATAAAGTGCCTGTTGAGAGAAGTTGAAAACCACAACCTTTGTCTGTCCTCATCAGTGAATTTTCTCTGGATTCCGGAAGCACCAACAGCATATTATGACTAGAAAGCCTACATTTTTGTGTATAAGGCTCCCCACATCATAATGAAAATGCCTGCAAGTAACAGCTTGATTAGGAATGAAGAAGAGAGAGAGAGAAAGAGAAAGTGCTTCTATTTTGAAAGATCTACAACCAGGGTATGAAATAGCCAGCATTGCACTGCTGAGATGTTTGTGCAATATGCACACAGTCATTTATCCTGTAAAGAGTCACGGGCTTTCATAGGATGCTTCTAGCAGCTGAAATAAGAAAACTATCAAAGAAAGTTTGCGGCAAGGGCTGGTGGTGAAGGTCACAGACCTGAGGGCCTGAAGGCTGGCTGCTGAGGATAGGGACACTGAGCCGGAGAAGGAGAGCCCAGGGAAGGCGCAAGATGCAACTGTTTGGAAAACAGCCTCTTAGGTAATAGAGGCAACTCCTAAAACAGAAGGAAGAGGGGAGGGAAAAGAAGGAGTAACTTCCAAGGGAGGAAGGAAGTCAGGTTCCCTCAGTGCTACGGAATAGAAAAAGCCACTTTGCCAGGAGAAAGGGGGTTAAAATCTCCACTTTATCAGGCACATAGATGTTCAGTAATTTGGGACACAGATTCATTCTTTCCTTTAAGATCCCTAATACTCTCTGTAAGAGTAATGAAGAGTTTGAAAGAAAAAAAAAAAAAAAACAACAAAAGAACAATTGAAAACCTGGTGGATCATAAAATAATTAATTTTACTTATTATCTCTGCTGACACTTCTCTTAGCATTGATTTTGCAGCATTTGCCTAGTATTAAATGATTTTAAAGGATTAAAATGTTAATTAAAAATATAAGTGGTGTCTCTGCTAGAGGAAGGAAGAGGCCTGAGCATTGTTTTAAACTGGAGGCTGTGTCCTCCTTCCCCCTCCTCCCCTCTCCCCCCACCGCTTATCCCCCCAACCCTCCCCCCATTTCCCACCCCCAGAAGCAGCTCTGTTTAGAGGCAACAGTTCCCTAGGAAGAAAACAACAGGACCAGAAACAATTTGCTCCTTTAAGGATTGGAGAATGCTTATGTTGGAACCTCACAAAAGCGGCGTTATGTCCTTGAACATTCTAAAGATCATTGTTAATAGGATCAATTTTTGTGTGTTATTCAGCTGGATCCTTCCTAGGCCGTAAGAAACACATTTTCAGTCGAGGGATAGGGTGGCCATGGGGGTGGGGGTGGGTGGAAAGGAAGGCCCAGCAAATTCCATGTGATCAGTTCAGCTGCAATAATCTCTTTTCTCCTTCTTGACGAAGCCACACATGAGAGCACTCTGGTGTCTTTCATCATTATTTGTCACCCTTTTGTGCAAAGCAACTTATATCCACAGCCATTCCAGCAATTGAAAAAGAACCAAACAGTATTCTCATTGAATCTTTGGAGGCCAGTGCCACCAAGTGCCATCAACCTATTGAATGCCGGGTATCTAATGCCATTAGAGCTCTGTAAGTATTCTGTGGAAAAAAAAAGAAAACAAATAAATTGTTACATGCAGAATGTAGAGAAAGATTTAAAAAGATAAAATCTTTTGATGTCTTGGCAGTTGCTAGATTGCCTGGAACGGGCTCAGTCTCTGTGATAAGAACTAAGTAACTGACAGGAACTCGGACCCACGTGGAGACTCTGGAAACTTCCAATTTGGGAAGACAGGTAGTCATAGAGTGAAATCAACTCAGTCAGAATCAGTCAATCTTGTTTCTGCTGAAATACCTTCTGAAAATAACAAGGAGCATTTTATATGCCTGATTCCCATTAGTTAAATATTTTCCAAAATAATAATGTGCCACCAATGTTTCTGGGAAATGTACATTTTAATTTCCTTTTCCCAAAAAAAGAGCAAACTAAAAGAAAGTGAAGATAAATCAACTTTCCCAAGACCACAGGCAAGAGTCTGGATCAAAGCAGGATGATACAAGGCTTGACCTTGGTCATGATTTCATTTCATTTAATCCATCCTGCACAGGAAGAGCCAGCGAGCAGCCTTCCTTATTCCACAAGCCACACAGTTTTAATATGATTTTGTATTGAAAATTTTAGGGTCCCCAAAAGACCATCAATTCTGAAGCTGTGCATTTGTTCTCCCATTCAAGGTGTAGCTTTTAAAAGACGTCATTAGTAAAGCACCGTGAAATACCAAGAATGCACTTGCTCAGGCATTGGAATACAAACTGTCATTGGATCCTTGTCTTTCCTTATAATTTAGTCGGGGGAGAAAAGATTTCTGCCTGAAATAGTCATTAACATTTAAGATAACATGCTGCTAAAATTCTGGGGAGGCATCCAGGACTTGAATAGATGATAAAGAACCTAGAGAATGTCCTGAGAACTGAAGAAAGAGAAGGAGGGCTGGCTTGGGGTAAGGGGCAGGTGCACCTTTGGATAGGGCAAAGGTAGTTAAAATGTTATGAGCACTTTATGTTCGCAGGGGCATCTAGAAAGTGCTTCCTACTCTGATTGCTATTTCAGTGCTCAGTAAACCTGTGTGTCTGATGCAGAGGAGCTGGAGCCAGAATTCCTGAGTAATGATTTCATTTTTATCTCAGGGGCTCCACTGCCCCTGAGAGTTGTCAGCAATGATGAGATGGCTTGGGCTGACTTTGAAATGATCATAGAAAATGGTCAAGTGACTGAGGGCAGAGATGGAGCACATATTGCAGTGCAGTCTTGGAGGAGGAAAGGTGAGACCTGTCAGTTATCCAAGGTATGAAAGAAATAACCAGGAAGGGTTGTTCCTCTGAAGACCTCAGTATCAACGACCTTTAGGACCATGTAGCCAAGTGGGTGGAGCTACAACCTGGCATGGCTGCAGACTGGTGAAGTTGTGATCCGGAAAAGGGCTTTTGTGTAACTCATGTGCAGTGCATTGTGACTATGAAGAAAACAGCAGAGAAAGGATCTTTTTTTCCCTTCTCTCAAATTGGAATTTGAAGACAATCTCTTTACAGTCCGCTTGGGAGTGGAAAATTCTAATAGCCTCTTATATTTAACATTCTTATGTATAATCTCCCAAAGAAAGTTGCATGGGAGATTCTTTGTGGCCATTATAGATCTTTAAAAAAAAAAGGAATTCCCTAGCAGTCCAGTGGTTAAGACTCTGTGCTTTCACTGCTGAGGTTGCTAGTTCAATCCCTGGTCAGGGAACTGAGATCCAGCACACTCAATAAATAATAAATAAATAAGTAATAAAATAAAAATAATTAAAAAATTTTAAATTTAAAATAAATATCTAATGGTTTATAAATGACAAAAATTCCAGGTAAAGCCCTGTTGGGGGTTCTCCCAAATGTCTTTGCTTTTTCTAATAACAACAATAACAACAACAAAGAAGAATTTTAATAAATGAAATAGTCAGCCTGGGTGTCCAGGTGTTTCTGCTCCTGAATAATGATTTTGTCCCTTTAAAGTGATCCTATTTTCTTGCAATTTTTGGCAGAATATGTGATTGAGATTATCAGTAGGGAGTGGCTGGCAATTTGGCTTTAAATTTCGTAAACTTTCTTGAATGCTTAATTGTTTGCTAAGATGTCAGCTGCAAGATTAGTGGAGCTGGAAAAAAAAAAGTGTGCACTCACATTGGCCCTGTGTCTATTTTCAGTGTGAAAGGAACTGGCTGGAGAGTGTTGCAAACACTTGAAGCTATGCATTCTGCATTACGATGAAGTGGGGCTGTGTTACACAATACCGCAGGTTTTTTTTTTTTTTAAGGGCATCATATCCCAAACCGTTTGAATGCAAAGCAAGAGCAACAGATGACAAATACTAGGGTGTGATCAACACCAGGACAGTTACGTTAAAATGGACTTCTTCCAGACTGCCTTTCCAATTTCTACTTGGTAAATAACTAGCTCCCAAACTATACAAGGACTCTTTAAAAAAATATTGCAAGAAGGCTGAATCAGAATTAAAACATTTCTTTATATAAAGAACATAGTATCTGGTGACTATATAAATAAATAAGTATATATTTATCACCACACACACATGTGTGTGTGGTGATATTTAAAAATGTGTCATTTAACTTAGTCTCCCACCTATGAGTGAGAAAGAAAAATGTCATAAAATACATTCACAGTTGGAATTCCCTTTCTGGTTCTTCTAATTATTGTAAATACAAACCCTTTAGTTTTGTTGTACTACAGAGACTCTTAAAAATGATGCTATTACCTCTTTTCTCAATAATTCTCTTTTTCAGAGACTAATAAATGCCATTTTTAAAGGACAAATAAATGAAATGTAGCAAAATCATTTAGCATTTTAAGGACAAATAATACCACCTATGATGCAATTTTAAATTTTAGATCATACTTAATGATGACTAAATGAACAGAGTTAAGACTTAAACTTAGGTTTTTGGATTCTGGTTCTTTATCCCCAAGTCCAAATCAACCACAAAAATATGTCTGCTATCTGATATATGGCAGAGAAGGCATGTAGAACTCAAATTTCTAATTTATTTTGATTTATATAGAACAGATTTCAATATTCATAGAGTTAGGACTATAGTTTCCTACCTTATCTGTTCTGTTTAGATTCTAGGATCCCTTCTGTTTGAAATCACTTTTCTTCTGGTCTTCCATAACACTCTTGGCCTATGGGACATTTGGTGATGACTGCATTTTTCTGGATTAGCTACTTTATTTTGGTTGTTCTTAGGATGGAGTCTTTTGTTAATCATCTAATACTGAGCCTGACATAAAGCAGGTGCTCAATAAATATTTTCAGGGTGAAGAAATGAAGGCAGGATGATACGTGTGTACAGCTGGTCTCCTAGATTGAGCTGCCGGCTCGTGGGGGATGGAGAAGACATGCTGTGCTTTTGGTGCTCAGCTCCTGGTGCCTAGGACTCTGCTACTGCCAGCTACATGGGACAGAGACAGGAAACATCTGATGGCGATGAGGATGACCCACGACAGAGGCGAGAGACAGAGGGAAGGGAGGAAGCCACAGAAGGAAGTGAAAAGAGGATGGAGAAAAAACAAAAAGAAAGGGAAATTGAGAACATAGAATCAAATTCAGTTTTAACTTCCCCCCTCAAATTACCTCAAACTGCTCTCTTGTGTAAGCCAAAAGGAAAACAGAAGGCATGAGAAGAGGAAAATTCAGAAAGTAGAAAAATAGGGTTTGTGACTTTAACTGTGAGCAATATTTCAAATTTACCAAGTCATTTGCCAATATAATAAATATTTTTTCTAAAGGGTTACTAGTTAGTGAATTTATGCTATTTTCTTGTAAAGTTATCAAGAAATTGGAGTTTATTGGAAGTGGGTGAATTTCAAAAAAGTAATCCTTAAAACTTGGGAAATTATAATTATTTTTTCCTAATGAATACACTTAACAGGCTACAGACTCTCAAATGTGATACATTTGGCAAAGAATGGGCCTTGTCATGAAACCTGAAAGAGGTCTGTGCCATTATTAATCTGCTACCCAGGCAACACTTTTGGGACCTTAATGAATAGCCTCTAATTGGCTGAGGTTGGCCCACATACCCAGGAGCTGTTCACCAAATACATTTTTTTCCAAGATTTTACAACTTTCCTCCATCTGCAGTAAAAGAAGATTATCCTGCTCAGAGTATAATATATTTTCCAGAAATATCTCAATGACTTGCATGAATAATTACTCCATTAAGGTTTTAAATATATAATTCTAGTTTGTTTTATACATGAAACTCCCAAATAAAATGAAAATAATAATTCTTGAATTAAAAATAACTATTTGCTAATAAAGAACCTCTATATTCAAAATATAGATCACCGATTCTTGGAGATTAGATAACTCAGGAAAAAAAATGGCATTCTTGTTTTCATTGCCAGAAAACCAAGATGAGAGAAAATGCTATTTTTTACTTTTATTTAAAAAACATTGTTATTAATGTTTTAAATTTTGTACTGGAATATAGTTTATTAACAATGTTGTGTTAATTTCAGGTGTACACCAAAGGATTCAGTTATACATATATGTGTGTCTGTTCTTCAAATTCTGAGAAGATGCCATTTTTACATGTTTAATAATTGACCAAAGGGTTTTGGAGGAGATCCTTTGATCCATCTACCAAATGATATTAGAAACACTCCAAGACAAGGGCTGTGGTTTACCCCAGTTCCCTGTCTCAGGATCCTATCAGCAATGTCAAATATTTCCAAGGTCCGTCTCAGAGGGATGTGGGTAAGGGAATGGGGTTATCTCTCCTTTTCAACAGCCCAAAGGATCTCTTGAATAACTGTTGCTATTTTATTATTTATTCATTTATTGCCTTTCGTATGAATTTATATGTTTGAAGATTTTTTTAAAAATCTGTAGGCAAATGTAAACATGTTTGTGATAACATCTACAAGAGTTTGGGACTTCCCAGGTGGCGCTAGTGGTAAAGAATATGCCTGTCAACGCAGGAGACACAAGAGACACAGGTTCAACCCCTGGTTCAGGAAGATCTTCTGGAGTAGGAGGGAGGAGCTGGTAGGCTGCAGTCCACGGGGTCGCTAAGAGTCGGACACGACTGAGCGTCTTCACTTTCACTTTTCACTTTCCTGCATTGGAGAAGGAAATGGCCACTCACTCCAGTGGAGAATCCCAGGGACGGAGGAGCCCGGTAGGCTGATGTCTATGGGGTTGCACGGAGTCGGACATGACTGAAGTGACTTAGCAGCAGCAGCAGCTGGAGTAGGAAGGGGCAACCACTCCAGTATTCTTGCCTCAGAAATTCCATGGACAGAGGAGCCTGGTGGGCTCCAGTTTATGGGGTCTCAAAGAAACATAACATATACACACACACTCACACAGAAACACTACAAGCATTTAAGTAGGGAAATTTGTTAAGGGAAACATGACTGCATATTACAACCTCCTTTCCATTCCCCTCCAAGGGAAGTCGAATTGCAACTCCTTAACTTGGTCCTTTGGGCTTCCCTTTTTTGTCTCAGATGGTAAAGAATCCACCTGCAATGCAGGAGACCTGGGTTCAATCCCTGGGTTGGGAAGATCCCCTGGAGGAGGGCATGACAATCCATTCCAGTATTCTTGTCTGAAGAATCTCCGTGGACAGAGGAGCCTGGTGGGCTACAGTCCATGAGGTTGCAGAGTTGGACACGACTGAGCAACTAAGCACAGAACTTGGTCATAGTGCCTTTTCCATGAACACTAGAACTCTCTGTGCATGAGTTTTCTCTATCTCAGCATCAAAGCTTTATTGTCAGCTCAGAAGCCCAAACCAGGGTTTCCTGTTGAAGGACATCACTGAATCTGAAACAAAAACGGTGCTGCCTCAGAAAGAAGGGATGGGCAGAAACGGAGACCTTTGTGGGGAGTGGACCATGAGGCACAGAGAGGGAAATCAAAGGGAGACAGGAAAGAAAGCACAATAGAGCACAGGATGAGTGATGGTAGAAAAGTATTGGAGTAAAGGATGGGTCACACGGCAATCTGACCTTGTAAACTGTTTTGCATACAGATGAGTTGCAGATGATCACCTTGGCCAGAAAAGGGAAAAGTCCAAAGAGGTTTTCTGAAATAAGGCAAGATGACATTAATATATGAATATAGTTTTTAAAAAAATGGGGCTTTCCTGGTGGTTCAGCAATGAAGACTCCACTTGTAATGCAGGAAATGCGAGTTCGATCCCTGGGTCAGGAAGATCCCCTGGAGAAGGAAATAGCAACCCACTCCAGTATTCTTGCCTGGGAAATCCTCTGGAGAGAGAAGCCTGGAGGCTTACAGTCCATGGGGTCGCAAAGAGTCGGACACAACTTAGCAACTAAACAACAACAACAAAAGTAAAAATTAGATTAAAATTCCATTTAACTCGATTATGATTAATTATTCAGTAGACTTGAATTTATGTGATGCTGTGCCTGTCTGAACGTCGTTTTAATCCTGAAGAACCTGGTTAGCCGGCTTCTTCTTCTTTGAGTACCACTGTTACTAGTCTCAGAACTCCAGAGAGTATCATTTTTAATCTATAGGATGTCTCACGCTATTGCTGGGAATTTTAGAAAGCACTTGCTTCCTTTTTTGCAAAATCTTGTTTGCAGTTCATCTATGAAGGAAATGAAATAACTAGATTTCTGTGTCTCTGGTTGAGGGTGGGGCAATGGATGGTCAGTGGGGGATAGATTACGGCGTGGAAGAGCGGGAAGCATCACAGACTCATTTGTAGGAATCAGAAGTCCACAGAGAAAGAAGACTTTTGTAGGAAAACTTGGTGTAATCACTTCTCTTCCTGACAAGACTATAAGGGTGCTAAGGAGCCATGCACCTGGCAGCCTACTACAGGCTTGTCTGTTATTTTTCTTGCTCCTTAAAATGTCACATCACTTATACTATTTTTTTTAATTCTTCGTCAGGGGACAGATAATTGGCAGAGAAACCAAGAACAGAAAATTTCTCAGAATATCCTGGTTATGATTTACAAGCTTCTGGTTTTTTCTGTCATAGGAAAAGTATCAGAGAGCAGGAGGTGGGAAATGCTTAGCTGTTATCAAAATTCCTTTCTTTGTATTGAAAGCTGCAACATTCAATCATCCTCGACAATGTTTCAGACCAAAACTGGCTTACATGTAAGGTTGTTCCCGTCTAAATGCGGAGGATCTTTGAGCTGTTATCTATAGAGCAATCAGAATTTACAAATGCTAAATCAGACAAACGCTCCTGCTTTGGGATTTTATTACAGACCCACAATATAAGGCGAATCTTTTCCTTTTAAGTTGTATTAATTATAAGAAACATGTACCGGTTGTAACGTGAAACAGTACCAAGATAAATAATGAAAAAGTTTATCATCCTCCACCCCAGTGGCCATTTCATTGGGACCAATCTTACAAAGTTTGGTGTGCTTTTTTCCCCAGACCTTTCTTCATGCTCTTACCAGCATGAACAAATACATGTATGCATACATATTTTTGCTTTTTGCAAAAATGATGTCATCTTGTACAAATTTCCCTGAAACTTGGTTTCATTTTAAAACCTCAGAGTAACATATCACGAATATCCCGTTTGGTTAGGGGCACATTCAAATCATTGTTTTTATAACAGCTGCATAACAATAGTCCACAGCATGGAATCCACCCAAACATTTCTTAATTGATGGGCACTTGTTTCATACTGTTTTTTCCCCCAAGTGTTATGGGAAATCTTTTGAAATATTTTATACTGTTTTTCACTCTTTTGTATTAGAAGACTCTAAGTCAATTCACGTGAAACATAGTTGGAAATCAAGAAAGCCTCAATAATTGCTTCTCTAGGTTCATTTGGAGTAGGAATTTGGTTTTGAGGTTTTTGTGTAAAGGGTTGTAAAAAGAGGTTCAAATCGAATATACATTTGCATTATTGAAAACAGGATTTTCAGAAACTCAGGAAACCACTGATCAAAAACTAACAGGTTAAGCATGAACTTGTATTTCTATGGTGCCTTCTTCCTCAAGAGCTGAGGACTTTGCAGTCATCCTGTTCACCTTAAGTTGGAAATGTGGTCACTAAAATATCAAAGAGAGTGGAGGAATGAAGAGTTGGAAACCAAGTCTTCTAGCGTTCAAAGAACATGTATACTGGTTGAGGAACACTCAGTAGTCTAAATTCTGAATAGGAGCAAAGAATGGGATGGTAATCCATATTCACAAAGCACTCTGCTTTACATAAGTTGCAGGACCAACTTAGCGAACGGCCCAGGAATGATGCTTCGTGACATTGGTGTCCAGAGCTTCAGCAGGGACTCCAGGCTAACCCACCCTACATTTCAGCATCTGTAATTATGCACATTCAGAATGAACAAACTGTAACACTGACTTATCACTCCTTGGCATAGCCAGTAGCCAGTAGTTCCTGGAAATAGAAAACTCTGGAGGTGCATTTAAAATATAGTCAATTTAGAGGAAGAAAGAGATTTAGGGCAAAGTAAGGTACATCTTTATTTCGGCACTAGGCCTGCAAGGATGGAAGATTTCTCTGAAAAGGGAAAGGTTCAAATGTGGCAAATACATTGAATAATAAAAGTAATAGTGGAAAGTATGCTGGTCAATTAGAATTTCAATCTTGACTTCAGGTTGAATTGATAATCTTATTTCAAACTGATTTCCCCCTTATTTGTTTGTTTTATAATTCTTAATAAATGGAGGTGGGTGGTAACTATGCTAATCCCTCTTTCTGTATAATGAAGAAATGTGATCATCAGTCTTTTATTTAAGGATGGGACTGAGATGAACTGTGCAAAAGAAGGTGAAGATGCCTTGGTGATTCTACATTCTATAACTCTGCAGGGCTTGGGAGGAAGGAAAGAGAAAACAAGGGTCAGAGATCTATTCTGGACCTCTTCATTGTCCCCCACCCAGGGAGTTCTGCTTTCTCCCCCAAACCACTGGGCACCTAGGGCCTGGATGTTTCCTGGAATACATGTGCAAGGACGGGGAGCTTCAAGAAAATGGGGGTCACTCCTATTTGCTATTTTGTAGCCTTCATTTTCTTCTCTGTAATTGTAAACTTGAACATGCTGTATCTACTTCCAGCCTCTTTGCTGGTGCTGAATCCACACACTGCCATTTCATTGCCTTTCGTCTTGTTCCTCAGTCCCCTGTAAAGGAAGCAAAGCAGATATTTCTCCTACTTTCCCTCTCCCTGCCTCTGGTGCAGGCATATAGTAGATATCCAATCTCAGCTGTTGATCAACAGTTGAGGGGCTTTCCCTCCCCATTTCCTTTTGGCCTCTCCTCCTGTTGGAAACACTGGTATTTCTGTGTGTGAGCCAAGCATGATGAAAGGGAGCATTTTTTGTTGAATGGTTCAGGCATTTGCCTCTACTGTTTATCTAGTCAACATTTCCTCTCTTTCACAAAACCTGTGTCTTGGCTATCTAGTTATTGTTTCCCGAATGTGCCTGGAGCACTCCTGGGGACTTTGTCTGCCTTCTGCATCCCCTCTTCTCATTCAGGTCCTGTGTAACAAGGGCTGGTCCATGGATTTGAGCCAGTCCTTGCTGGAATTTCTGAAGGGAAACAAGGAAACACACACACACACATACAGCAGTATGATTTATTTCTCATAAGGCTAGATTCATCCAGTTTAAAAAAAAAAAAACTTCCCTTTATTTTGAAGTTTTTCCCCCTGGTTTTAGTGTTAAAATATATTTTTCTAAATAAAATAATAGTTTATCCAGTTGGAATTATTTTGTTTTAATAGCATTACTTGGAAAAATTGAGTTATCAGCAATCTGTAAGTCTCCCTTAAAAAACTTGTTTCCTGAAATCTGGGAATCATCTTCTAACCCTATGCTATCTTTTACACTGCAACACATGGACTAGCTCTTCTGGAGAGAAGGCTGATTCTCAATCGCTACTCTATTCTGAACTTCTCCTATATTTTCTACATTTATTGCTCACTCATTTATTCAAAATATGTGTTAAGAACTTACTAGAAGGTAAGTCCCAAGCTGAGCACTGTGGACACAGCGGTGAAGCGATTTCTGCCCTCATAGCACTTAAAGTTTACTAGAGGAATACAACGATGAATAGGAAAAGATGCTTTGAAGGGAAAAATGCATATTCCTTGAGAGAATATAACAGGTGAGGCTGTTTTCATATTAAGGAACAGGATGGCTTCTGAAGGTTGCTGCTGCTGCTGCTGCTGCTAAGTCGCTTCAGTCGTGTCTGACTCTATGTGACCCCATAGACAGCAGCCTACTAGGCTCCTCTGTCCCTGGGATTCTCCAGGCAAGAACATTGGAGTGGGTTGCCATTTCCTTCTCCAATGCATGAAAGTGAAACGTGAAAGTGAAGTCGCTCAGTTGTGTCCTACTCTTAGCGACCCCATGGTTTGCAGCCCACCAGGCTCCTCCGTCCATGGGATTTTCCAGGCAAGAGTACTGGAGTGGGGTGCAATTGCCTTCTCCTCTGAAGGCTGAGGATGTGTCGTTCAAGTGGAGAAGGTTGTATTGAGGGAAGTGGGAGAGACAGAGGAATAGCCCAGGTATAGCAAGAACAACACTTGGGCTGGGAACACACCTGGTGAACATTAGGTTCACTTGAGAGAACTGGAGCTGCAGAGGTAGATAGGGGCCAAATATGCCCAACCTCATAGAGTCATGGTTGGGATTTGATATCTTGGGCTTCCTTGGTGGCTCAGCAGTAAATTATCTTCCTACCAATGCAGGAGACACAGGTTCAATCCCTGGGTCAGGAAGATCCCCTGGAAAAGAAAATGGTAACCCACTCCAGTATTCTTTCCTGGATAATTCCATGGACAGAGCAGCCTGGCAGGCTACAGTCCATGTGGTTGCAAAGAGCTGGACATGACTTAGTGACTAAACAATAACAGTCTTAAGTTTAGTGGATAGCCAGTGAAAGGTTTAAATAGATGAGCAACATGATCCAATTCATATTTTAAAACTAAAGGTGAGTAGGATGGAAAGTGGGTGCTAATAAGGAGGATCCTCAGAATCTAGATGCTCAGGGATGGTGGCTTGATCATGGGTTTTAGAAATAGAAAAAGTGGATGGATTTTAAGAAAAAGTTTGTGACATAACCTTTTTTTTTTTTTTTTTGGTAGGTACACTTCGTGTCAAGGGTAGTTTTTAATGTCATACATTCCCAAAGAAGCTAAAATAGGAATTGTTTGTTTGGTTTTAGGTGCTCAGAAGATATCATTAGATAATACTTGCTTAGTACTCAGTCCTTTGGAATGTATAGTCCAGTGGGGGAGACAGAGAAACAAACAGGCCCACACGTTGTCTGGTGATAAGAGTTGCAATAAATAGAAGCCCAGGGTGCTGTCTATGAAGAGAGGAGTGATGATTCATATAACCAATGAACACAATGTTTTGGGAGCCAGGAAAGGATTTGAAGTAAGTCATGTATGCATTGGCATTGAAAAAGAATTGTAAATTAAGTTTATACACAGGAATAAATTGTATATTATTTGAAAGAAATCCAAGCAGCGAGTAGGCATTATTAAGGAAAGAGTGACAGAGAAGGCAGGGATGCAACGAGTATGTTCCAAACAGAGGACACGTCATGTGCAAACGCCTGGGCGTGGAGAGCTTGGTGTAAAATAAAGTCGCTAATGATGACAATCTGATGCTTTTTGGTATTTCCCACATCTATCAATTGTACTACATTATATGAAGGTTTTGTGGTAACTGGACTGTACACAACAAGTTTAATTACATGACTGGAGGCAGGCTAACTAGCTTTTTGGGAAATGAACCTTATGACCAGCCTGCTCTGGCAGATAACCACTAATTGGCCTGCTGCTGAATCATGTAGGCACTGTGTTTTCTGGTTGGCACTAACAGAGTTGGTGCATTGCTGCTCTAACATTTTTTTAAAAAATAATTTTTAAATTAATTTAAACTTTATTTTATTTTGGCCATACCATGGACATGCAGGATCTTAGTTCCCCAACAAGGCATCAGACCTGTGCCCCCTGCAATGGAAGAGCAGAGTCCTAACTGTTGGTCCACCAGGGAATTTCCTACTCAAATACTTTTGATATTCCACACTGACTTGTGTGCAGTTTTTGGAACATCAGATACTTTGCTTCTACTCTATAAATTGTCTGCAGTAGTGATAGGGAAAGGGAATTTAGTGAGGCTAGACAACTTCAGAAGAAGCCTACATTATTTTTCTTAAACTCCCAAAAGAACTTCTTTCAAAAAGATAAAGCTGCAGTGAATAAATGAAAACCATGAGAGTGGCAGCAGACATGGAAAACAGAGACTGGAGATCACAACTAAATGTTAAAGGCATTCAAAGGAAGAAACAAACAATTGAAAATATCAAGCTGTTTTCATTACAGTAGATTTTTAATATGTTTTAATTGTTGGTTCAGTTCAGTTCAGTCACTCAGTTGTGTCTGACTCTTTGCGACCCCATGAATCACAGCACGCCAGGCCTCCCTGTCCATCACCAACTCTTGGAGTTCACCCAGACTCACGTCCATCGAGTAAGTGATGCCATCCAGCCAACTCATCCTCCGTCGTCCCCTTCTCCCCCTGCCCCCAATCTCTCCCATCCCCAATCCCTCCCAGCATCAGAGTCTTTTCCAATGAGTCAACTCTTTGCATGAGGTGGCCAAAGTACTGGAGTTTCAGCTTTAGCAGCATTCCTTCCAAAGAAATCCCAGGGCTTATCTCCTTCAGAATGGACTGGTTGGATCTCCTTGCAGTCCAAGGGACTCTCAAGAGTCTTCTCCAACACCACAGTTCAAAAGCATCAATTCTTTGGCGCTCAGCCTTCTTCACAGTCCAGCTCTCACATCCATACATGACCACGGGAAAAACCATAGCCTTGACTAGACAAACCTTTGTTGGCAAAGTAATGTCTCTGCTTTTGAATATGCTATCTAGGTTGGTCATAACTTTCCTTCCAAGGAGTAAGCATCTTTTAATTTCGTGGCTGCAGTCACCATCTTCAGTGATTTTGGAGCCCCCAAAAAATAAAGTCTGACACTGTTTCTACTGTTTCCCCATCTATTTCCCATGAAGTGATGGGACCGGATGCTATGATCTTTGTTTTCTGAATGTTGAGCTTTAAGCCAACTTTTTCACTCTCCTCTTTCACTTTCATCAAGAGGCTTATGAGTTCCTCTTCACTTTCTGCCATAAGGGTGGTGTCATCTGCATATCTGAGGTGATTGATATTTCTCCCGGCAATCTTGATTCCAGCTTGTGTTTCTTCCAGTCCAGCGTTTCTCATGATGTACTCTGCATATAAGTTAAATAAGCAGGGTGACAATATACAGCCTTGACGTACTCCATTCCCTATTTGGAACTAGTCTGTTGTTCCATGTCCAGTTCTAACTGTTGCTTCCTGACCTGCATACACATTTCTCAAGAGGCAGGTCAGGTGGTCTGGTATTCCCATCTCTTTCAGAATTTTCCACAGTTTCTTGTGATGCACACAGTCAAAGGCTTTGGCATAGTCAATAAAGCAGAAATAGATGTTTTTCTGGAACTCTCTTGCTTTTTCCATGATCCAGCGGATGTTGGCAATTTGATCTCTGGTTCCTCTGCCTTTTATAAAACCAGCTTGAACATCAGCAAGTTCACGGTTCACATATTGCTGAAGCCTGGCTTGGAGAATTTTGAGTGTTACTTTACTAGCGTGTGAGATGAGTGCAATTGTGCGGTAGTTTGAGCATTCTTTAAATAACCTTCTTACTTTTCAAATTTTCCTTGGTTATTCTTTTATGAAGGTGATAATTCTTAAAATAAGGTCTTTAATTTGTGGGTAAAAGTGAAGGTGTTAATCACTCAGTCGTGTCTGGCTCTTTGCAACCCCATGGTCTGCCGATGGAATTCTCTAGGCAAGAATGCTGGAGCAGGTTGCCATTCCCTTCTCCAGGGAATCTGCCCAATCCAGGGACTGAACCAGGGTCTCCTGCAATGAAGGCAGATTATTTATAGAGCATCTTCCTTCATTTTCAAAGCTATTCTTATAAAGACCCATCATTCATGTGAAAATGTGTATCTATATCATTTACTAATGAATGGATGTATAGGAATACATTTGCATATTAATGATAGCAATATATATAGTAAATATATATTTACTATATAGTTAGTAGATTAAAGATATTTCCTTGGATGCATAAAATATGTATTATACAAATTGGTTAACATTTTTGGTTATTCCTTATTTATTTATTTAGGGCTGTACTGGATCTTCATTGCCACTCAGGCTTTTCTCTGGTTGCAGCAAGCAGGGGCTACTCTTTTAGTTGAGGTGTGGCTTCTCTTGTTGCAGGGCACAGGCTTCAGGGTGTGTGGGCTTTAGAAGTTGTGGTTCCTGAGCCCTAAAACACTGGCTCAATACTTGTGGCACACGGGCTTAGTTGCTCTTTGTATGTGGGATCTTCCTGGACCAGGAATCAAACCCATGTCTCCTGCTTTGGCAAGTGGACTCTTTACCACTAAGCCATCAGGGACGCCTTTGGTTATTTCCTGTATGGAAAAAAATAAAGCAGAACTTTAAATCAGTTAAATGTACTGACATGGAAGCGTTCTTGGCATTTTTAGCTTTCATATTTTAAAGCATAGGAAACAATTTTTTCACAGAGCAGGGACACAGATGAAATCAAGAATATATATTTAACTGAAAGAATCAGAAAATATTTTGACAGAGGGTACACACGACCTGCAATTGCTACACTTCACCCTATCTTTTCATGGAAGGTAGCTTCTATTAGATAGAATAATTCAAGTTACGAACTAGCTTCTTTGAAATTGAGCTCCATTTTTGGTGAGAAACAACGCCTCTTTCTCCATTTCTATGCAATTTACACACTCCAATCTTCAGGCAGAAGCCAATTTAAACAGGCAACTTTGGAGTTAAAATAAACTTTAGAGATATGTTCGGTGAATTGGAACCTCAAATTTTTTCCTAAATGTTTTCAATAGGGATCACAGATTTTCGTATCCGTTTTTTCAGTTAATGCTGCAACATGATTCATTAGCTAGACTTCAGCTATTTTATTTCTGGTGAAATGATTTTAGCCTGATTTTATCTGTCTGCAAGGAGAGGATCTTCTTGCATTAATTATGACTTATACTTTAAAACTGTGGTTTTCTCAACAAGCTATGCAAAAAGGTCTTCCTTTTGATCCAGCATCTTCCCAAGTATTTTTTGACAGGTCAGAAATATTTTCCAAGTATTTTTTGACTTAGGATCCCAAGGACTCCTTGGGATCCTAAGTCCTTGGGTGGAGGTTGGGCAGCGGCTTTGTCTGTGGATAGTCCTGTCTCTTTTAAACATTGAAAATAGCAGCTGTAGCTACAGGTTAAAGGGCAGTATTTGCACATGGACAGGACACTTGGCCTCTCAGTGGCCCTCTGACCTCATTTTGTAGCCACTAGCAGCAATCTGTGTGAGTAGGTTCATCTCTACATGTGAAGAGCATGTTTATGTGTTAGTGTGTGTTGAGGTGTGTGTGTGTGTTCATATACCCATGCGTGCAAGTTATTTGTCAAATATCATGTTCAATTATTTCAAGGTTACAGTATTGATTGAAACTGCATATGTGTTTGGTGGAGTGTTTTTCCCATGGGGTCAGATCACAAAGGCTAAAGAAGTTTGGTTTTTTCTTTTGGTTTGGTTTTTTGCATAGTACATTCATTTTCTGTTTAATTGGATCACTAGGGGGTTACTAACATTGCTCTAGTTGAGAAAATGGAAACCTGGTAGCCTAAAAAGTCAAGACACTACTAAATTACCTAATTCACAGTAATATTTATCTGTCTCTCTTCTTATTGGACATTTGTATTCCATGTTCACGTGTGTGTGCTTGTGGGGTGGGGGTGGGATCCTGCACCAGGAAAGCTTTCAAAAATTGCTTACCAGAATACCTGAACAAGTATTTTACATTCTCTACCCCTCAGACTATTTCTTGAGCAGCTGGTTGTGTGCATGTGTGCTCAATCATTTCCGACTCTTTGCAACCCCATCGAACATAGCCCACCAGGCTTCTCTGTTTATGGCATTTTCTAGGCAAGAATACTGGAGTGGGCTGCCATTTCCTTCCTTCTCTAGAGGATCTTCCTGATCCAGGGATTGAACCCGTGTCTCTTGTGTCTTCTGCATTGCTAGGCAGGTTCCACTAGCGCTACCTGGGATGCCAGTCTTGAGCACCTGGATATTCCTAAATTCTTCATGGAGACTTGGATGCTTTATCAAATCAGACTTTGCACAGAAAACTGTCTCGGCATAGTCTAAGAAGAGTTAAGAATAGTGGCCTATCACTGGGCAGCATCACAGATTCTTAGTTTATCTGTTTGATCAGTCTCTTTCCTTCAATGGAGAAAAGTGTATAAATTACCTTTTAATATCAATAAAAACAAAGCAATAGCCCAAATGTCTGCCTTCTCTTAAAGTGTCTTATAACACACCAGGGAAAAGTCTAGACATTCGGTGCAGCTGTTTGTCCTTTCTTGCTCTCTTTTCCCATCCTCCTTGGGCCTGCTGTGGGTGGCTGATCACTTCTGGAATTTCAAGACCATTTCCTCCCTCAAAATGATACTCTGGTCTCAGCAGAGGGGTGACATGGGGAAGGCAATGCTTTATTTCCCTTCCCTTAAAATTTCCCTTCCTTGAAAATTCCTCACTACACCAGAATAAAGCTAGAGCCCTTAGTAGAATTTGGGAGGAAACTAGAGGTTATTACAGTGAGATGAGAAAAACAATGGGGAAAAAAAAAATCAAACAAGTTTTAATGTGACTTCTCATAGAACAAAATGTATCAAACACTCCACAAGGATAATTCCTCGTGGGGTCTCTGTCTCCTAGTTTTGTTTCCCTACCTGAAGGCACATTTTGAAAGACAGAAAGAGTGAGAGAGAGATGGTGTGGGGGTGGGAGGGGAGAAAGGGGGAAGGGGAGAAGGAGAGGGAGAGAGAGCAAAATTGGGAGATCACAAGAGTGCTCAAGTCTAGCATAGGGTCCAAGGTGAATGTTAGTGAGCTGAATCAGTTTCCTTCTCATTTGTGTAAAGGGAAAATATATCCTTCATTTTTCTTGTAGTTTAAGAGTCTTTAGGTTAAAACATATACATAGATACAAATATACACACAGAAACACACACTTATAGGGTGTCAGGTGGTTATTGAGCCCATAAATAGTGGTTAGTTTCTCAAAGTGCCATAAAAAAAAAGATGTGTAAAATTTTGAACAGTTGGGATTTTAAAAATGTAAAATACCTCATTAATAATTTGTACTTTGATTATATGTTGAAGCAATATTTTGGGTACAGTGAGTTAAGTAAAAAAATGTGACTAAAATTAATTACTTTTTTTTTTACTTTTTTCAATGTAGCTTCTAGACATTTAAGATTACATATGTAGCTTGCATTATATTTCTATTAGACAGCACTGTTCCAGAGCTATATGACAGAAGAGAAAGATTTTCCTAACAGCAATATAATCGGGAACCCTTTCTCGTGTTTAATTTTATATAAAGTAGTTTGAGTTAACCTTGTCTTATTCTCTTGCTTTCAGACTTTGATCAACAATGTATCTTAGAATAAGCTTTGAATTTACAATTTTATCTTTATTTTTAGGTCAGATTAAATTTTAAGGTAGGTGGACCACCTTCTCCTAATATGTTACTGTTAAGTAGCTGTTCAGTCACTAAGTCGTGTCCGACTCTTCTGTGACCCCATGGACAGTAGCCCACCAGGCTCCTCCTCCACGGGATTCTCCAGGCAACAGTACTGGAGTGGGTTGCCATTTCCTTCTCCCTACTGTAAGTAGATGGGGAAGTAAATGTCTCTATGTATGGTAGGATGGGGGAGAAGACTCTTGAGAGTCCCTTGGACTGCAAGGAGATCCAACCAGTCCATTCTGAAGGAGATCAGCCCTGGGATTTCTTTGGAAGGAATGCTGCTAAAGCTGAAACTCCAGTACTTTGGCCACCTCATGCGAAGAGTTGACTCATTGGAAAAGACTCTGATGCTGGGAGGGATTGGGGGCAGGAGGAGAAGGGGACGACAGAGGATGAGATGGCTGGATGGCATCACTGACTCTATGGACGTGAGTCTGAGTGAACTCCGGGAGTTGGTGATGGATAGGGAGGCCTGGCGTGCTGTGATTCATGGGGTCACAAAGAGTTGGACATGGCTGAGTGACTGAACTGAACTGAACTGAATCACCATTATTTCTATTTATGGGCTTCCCAGGTGGCTCAGCTGGTAAAGAATCCACCTCCAATACAGGACACTCTGGTTCAATTCCTGGGTTGGGAAGTTCCCCTGGAGAAGGGATAGGCTACCCATTCCGGTATTCTTGGACTTTCCTGGTGGCTCAGACAGAAAAGAATCTGCCTGCAATGTCGGAGACCTGGGTTCAATCCCTGGGTTGGGAGGATCCCCTGGAGGATGGGGTCACAAAAAGTCAGACACAACTGAACGACAAAACACAGCACAACATTTCTGTTTATTCTCTGCCAGTTCCTGGTAACTTATCTCAATTTCTTCCATATATACATTCAAAAAGATATTAATTTTTAGGGAAGGAAAAACTGAGATGGTAGGGATGACTTGGGCATCCCTGGTGGCTCAGACAGTAGAGAATCTGCCTGCAATGTGGGAGACACGGGTTCGATCCCTCGGTTGTGAGATCCCCTGGAGGAGGGCATGGAAACCCACTCCAGTATTCTTGCCTGGAGAATCCCCACAGACAGAGGAGCCTGGTGGGCTACAGTCCATGGGGTCGCAAAGAATCTGACATGACTGAGTGACTAAGCACAGCACAGAGGTGACTCATACAAGTCTAGAGGCTAGGGGTGCTGGAATTGCAATGTGAATGCCAAAGTCTCCATTCTTCACTGTGCTAAGCACCATTAAGGCAGAAGAATGGCAGTACATGATTAACTTTATGATCATAATGTAAAGCTCAATTAATTACTATCAATTTGCATGTATATTATATATCATATATACAATGTATTTGGCATGTTGGCCAACAGAGGGAAAATGATTCCTCAAACCATGAAAATAAGGATGCAAAATGTAAAAGGATGAATTGGGTTCAAAGTCAGTAAGTATGAAAAAAAGTTCATACATATTTTGAAACAACAATGATTTTGGAAACAATGAAATTAATTAAAAATCTTCAAAGAAAAAAAGTACTGTTATGTTTATTAGCCTGCTTTTGAAGTTACCCTTTCTTAACTTTTGAAATTATTGAATTAGTTGCATCTTCCCTAAGACCCTGGATCCAGCTTTTATCCAAATTTGTGCCTGCTCTATTTTCAAATATGCAAAAGGTCTGACTTATGCATATGTGCCACATGAATACTTAATAAACACTTGGTGAACAAGTACTGATTCCAGGCTTTCAGTTATGTATGCTGGGCTGGCAAATATGAATCTAACATGGTCCCTGCCCTCCTAGGAATAGATGTTTGGAGAAATAATAGTGACAGACTTCTGGAGCCAGAGTAGGGGCACTTGGTAGGCAGAATTCAAAGATGATTTCCAAGATTTCTACCTTCTAGTACAAGTCCCTCTTTTTTGAGCCTGTGTTGTTGTTATTGTTGTTCAGCCACTAAGTCTTGTCTGACTCTTTGTGACCCCATGGACTGTAGCATGCTCAGCTCCTTTGTCCTTCACTATCTCCCAGAGTTTGCTCAGATTCATGACCATTGAGTTGGTGATGCTATTCAACCATATCATCCTCTGAAGAATATGAGGCAGGCTGTAAAGTATCCCCTTTTTTTTATTGTAAAGTATCCCCCTTTCCAGCTGATAACAGTCACTTAGCTGTGTCCAACTCTTTGAAATCCCATGGGCTATAGCCCACCAGGCTCCTCTGTCCATGAGATTCTTCAGGCAAGAATACTGAAGTGGGTAATCATTCCCATCCAGGGGATCTTCCCAACCCAAGGATCGAACCTGGGTCTCCCGCATTGCAGGCAGATTCTTTACCACTGAGCCACCAGATAGCACTCTTATAATTAGGCTACTAATCAGCTGACTGAATTAATCAAAGGGGAGACTATTCAGGTGGGCCTGACCTCATCAGGAGAGCACTTTATGGGAACTGAGCCCTTTTGAAGTCAGGGATATTGGAAGTGTGAGAGGACCCATGGAGGAGGCCATATGACAAGGACCCAAGAGTAGCTTCTAGAAGCTGACAACTGTCCCTGGCTCATGGTTAACAAGACAACAGGGAACCTAGTTGTACAACTGTAAGGAATTGATTTCTGCAGACATGCTGGGGAACTTGAAAGTGGATCTCACCTTAATAATGACTCTAGATGAGGACATAGTTGGATGACACCTTGATTTCAGCTTTGTGGACATCGTGAGCAGAGAATGCTGCCATGCATACTTGGACTTCTGACCTATGGAAATCTAAAATAATAGCTGAGTGTTGTTTTAGACTAAGTCTGTGGTATTTGTTATACAGCAGTAGAAAACCAAAGAATGACCCTATGTCAGCTTAGGTGATTTGAGTTCAGGAAATACTTCACAGGAAGAAAGAAGAGCTGAGCTGTGTCTTGCTGGATGAGTAGGAGTGAGGCAAGAAAGAAGTGAGTTGTAAGGGAAGGGTGGTACCTGCAGAGAAAGACTTTGGAGCTGAGTCTCAACCTTGACTGCACACTGGAATTACCTGAGGAATTAAACATAGCTGATGTTTGGCCCCATTCCTTGGGATTCTGACATAATTTGTCTGATTGCAACCTGGGCATAAAGATTAAAATGATCTACCCAGGTGATTCTAAAGCTGAGGACTATGTTTTAGACAGAGTGAAACAGAGTGGAGCTACAAGCTCAATATGGCTGTGTCAAAGGGTAGGGTGAAATGGGAAGCTGGGTTAAAAAAAAAAAAGGAGCTTCCCTGATGGTCCAGTGGCTAAGACTCCCAATGCAGGGGGCTCGGGTTCAATCCCTGGTTGGGGAACTAGAAACCACATGCTGCAACTAAGAGTTTGCATGCCACAACAAAATATCCCATATGCTGCAACAAAGGCTGAAGACCCTGCATGATGCAACTAAGATCCAGTGCAGCCAAATAAATAAATAAAAATAAGTTATTTAAAAAATAATGAAAGAGAGACAGGATAGTAAAATTAAAAAAAAAAATTAAAATCTAATTTAAACTCTTACTGAAGCCCTTGGACAGATATTCACTTGATTAACAAATGGTAGATGTGTGGAGTGCCAGGCAATGAGAGGGCAAACACTCTGGGAAACCAGGGAAGGTTGGCAATTTTCTCAATTAAATTTCAAGCCTATTTCATGGATTTGAACACAGGAGGTGCTCAATAAATGTTTATTGAATGAATGAAAATGATTGGGCATACTCAGGAGAGAAGCTGGAAATATCATAGATAGGCAAGAAAAGCTATTTATTTCACTTGGAATTGGGTGATCATACTCACAATTTTCTTTCTTTCAGGACACAGTAGTGATGAATTCTCAAAGATGAATCCTACTTTTATTGCTTGCCTCACTGCTTTCATCTGGATTGGGAGAAGATCCTTTATTTTCATCACTACAAGTTGATATGGTTAATACCAACATGAAAGAAAAGTAAATCTTGGGTTTCTTTAGCTCAAAAGACAGTCCCAGAGTAAGACAGATAGATGAGCTCAGGATATATAAGGAATTTTGGGGAAAGGATATTTGAACAAGTTATTCCCGCATCCTTGAATGACTGGGGTTAGTTGAATGAACTCCATTCTTTTCCATTTATTAAATAATTGTTCCATGCCCAATACTGAGCAATACACTCTGCACTCATTATGATACAACATTTCATTTAAGCGTCACCAAATCCACTGAGGTAGAGGTTAAAGTCTCCTCTTTAACCTCTCTCTGACTCCAAAACTGGGCCCTTAACCATAATGTTAGTAGTAGTTCTCTTTGGGAGGGTTAATACTAAACACTTCTCAATTTTTTTAAGTGGAGGGTAATTGCTTTACAATGTTGTGTTGGTTTCTGCCATACAACATCATGAATTAAATTTTTCTAATGTCATAGAACACATTCAATCTTTGGATATACTGCAGTGAAGGATTTTATTTCTAGGAAATAGACTAACTGACTCCAATTTCCCTTTTATGTAAAGTAATTATGCAAGATCATTTTGGGATTTCATGAGTTAATATTTGGAGAAGTTTTTGAATTACATTAAAATATTCCTATGATTTTTTTTTCACTTCAAAAATAAGAACAAATAGGTAAGAGAAGTTCAAAATATAAATCGTCAAAAGTAAGCCATCAATTTTTCAGCTGAGATACTGTCATCCCTAATATCTTATATTTAAATATATGCAGACATGATTTAGGGCTTTCAGGGTGGCACTAGTGGTAAAGAAAGCTCCTGCCAATGCAGGAAACATAAGAGAGGTGGGTTTGATTCCTGGGTTGGGAAGATCCCTTGGAGAAGGGCATTGCAACCCACTCCAATATTCTTTCCTGGAGACTCCCAGGGACAGATGAGCCTGGTGGGCTACAGTCCATGGAGTCACAGAGAGTTGGACATGAATGAAGCGACTTAGCACAGCATACATGGATGATCTGATAAACACAAAGGACTATCAGATATATCCATTAAACACTTTGCTTTACACATAATAAGTGATGCTCTCCAGGTGTATTTTCTTTAATGTTTAGATTAATTTTTATCCTTTATGGTATAAAATTATATAAAACAGGAAAACAAAATAATATTTTTTTTCTGTTAATCATCTCTTTTCAGTGTAAACTCTCCAAGTGCAATGGTCTTACCTTTTTATGTGTTGCGTATTTAACGCCTAGGGCATTATATGTGATAACATGCTGAAAAATTATGGCATGATTCACTGCTTAAAAATCTGAATTATTTTATGTTTTTGTAATATTTGTTGTATAACTGTAACAATTGTGGTGTATCTTGTGATTGTTATTTCCATTTCACATTCTAAATTTATTTAGTCTTATTTTTAGTTTAGATTTTGCCACAAACATTGTTCTATTTAATTCACTAAAAAAACTGTAAACTTCTGTCCTAAGAAGTCACATGTGAATTGTGGAGAGGTGACTGGCAGAATATGATATTAATAGGTTATTGACTTGTTAGGCCTTAAAGAGCCAAAGGGAATATCCTTGCAGCCCCTGCAGTGCACTGGAGGTTTGTTTCATTGATTGGTCTGTTTAACCCATCATCTCCAGGCATTTAAACAATGATATACGCTTGACAAACCTAATATTTCATTTTCTATCTAGGGACCATGGAAGAGAAATTAAAGGAAAGAAAGACAAATGGACAGATATACAAGCAGAAAATGATGATAAATGTGAGAGGGAAGGAAGAGACAAATACAACCCAGACCAAAATTTGGATCAGTAAATTCTAGAATCGGTAAATGCACAAGCTTACTGCAGATGTTAATTCCCAAGAGGTGTGTAGGGGAAAAAATTTAACACGTCTATTGTGAGAAAAAATCAGATTTAGATACAGAGCAACCAGCAAACCAAGTAAGATATCAAATGAGAAGTTTCTGGGTTTTGTGTGTGTGTGTGTGTGTCTGTCTGTCTGTCTGAGAGAAAGAGAGAAGCCACACTTTAAAGTGTTTTGAATATTTCTGTACAGAGCAAATCTAGTGCTTTCTAAACCTCAAAGGAGGTTCCTTGGTATGAGAAATGCTTTCTTTTCTTAAATTTAGGTTTTTCTTCTGTTACTAGCTGGAAAAGGGGATACTTTACAATAGCCTGCCTCAGGTTCCTAAAACTCTCTTTGGTGTGATAGAGAATGAAGCAAAAGAAATTATATATACATATATATATATGACTGATTTTCAGTGGCTC
Organism: Bos taurus; assembly: GCF_002263795.3. Taxonomy (NCBI): domain Eukaryota; kingdom Metazoa; phylum Chordata; class Mammalia; order Artiodactyla; family Bovidae; genus Bos; species Bos taurus. The sequence continues at coordinate 51,152,302 of NC_037336.1, forward strand.
TTGATCTGATTAAAATTCCATCCTTAATACACAGTGTCCCTGGAAACAGAACAGTCACACCCTGCCATGTCTCAGGAAGGCAGGACTAGGAGGATCTATCAGCATAACTGACAATACATTTGAGTGGCTTAATCTTCTGGGAAGGCAGAATATTGTGAAAGCAAAAATCTGAAAAGAGAGTCACATCTTTGTTCATACCCTTTAGTATCTGGAAGTTTCTATAATAAGTGACATTTTAGCTGTTAAAGTGTGGGTCTTTTAAAAAAAGAATATAGATTTTTATCTGTTTCTGTTAATCACAACTACAAAGCACACATATTTAAATCCTGAAAATGCATCAACTATTGCTGAGCTCTTTTAGGAACTTCAGAGATATCATTTAACAACAAAGAGTTGCTTTCTAGTAATATGCTATGTGTTAGGTGCCGGGGTGTGAGCAGGAATGAAGTAGGGGGTGGTAAGAGAGAATTATCAGAGAAAAGTTCCTGCCTCATGAGTTAGAGATTACTTACGTAGGACTGACACAGTGTGCATAGACTTTTCATTGTGCGTGAGATAGGCAGCAGGGACGATAAAATACTGTGGGAATGACAGAACAGTAGTGGGATTTGAGTTATTGGGTAGGAAGAGAAAGCAATGCTAGCCGGAAGAGACACATGCAAAGACAAAGAGTTTGAAATTAGTGTGAACAGCATCACCCCCGAAAACTCACTGAGGTTCAGTGAATGCCTCTGACTGGCTCCAGGTTCAAGTGTCTGCTCCACCAGCTGTCAACCCTGGGAAAGCCGTTTCACACATAGGGACACTGAAAGGTGACAGTGAGAAATACATCCTCAATAAATATTAGCTACTGCTGTTGTTTTAGAAATAAATCATTTTTAAGGTGGATAAATAAAATGTGGAACAGAGTGATTGTAACTGACTTCAGAATTTTTCATTTCTAAAGCATAGATGAAGCACATAGAAAACATAGGTTTCTAAGGCTATAAATCATGAAACTTGGAAGCTACCTTTCTGGTGTCCACCCACCTCTAGTTTTAATTATTAATGTTACATTTCCTTTTTCACTTCCTAGTTCAATTGATGGGGATTATTTAAGTATATACACACTTAAAATCATAAGAATAGGAATTCTGTATTAAGATACATATATTTGTAATGTTTTGTCTGTTTCCGTATTCTAGGTTTTCATATTGTAGCATATTAAATCTGTGCACAAAAGTCACCAAAATGATTTATTAGCCCATGAAAGAGCTAGGTAAACATATTAGACTTCATTTACTTGCAGGAAATAAACAGGTTTATAAACTATTATTCAACTGGTCATTCATTCATTCAGAATAGTTACTAAGTTCTGTACCAGGGACAGAATACCTGAACACTGGAACACAAAGGTTCAATGAGAAGATGCACTTTCATGCTAAAGTCAGAATAACAAAAATGAAGAATTATGGTTTTAGATAAATATTCAAGTAGAGGGCTTGAGATAGTAAAGTTATCTTCTAAAGATTTAAGGTGGAGAAATTAGTTGCTTTTCTTTATTAGAACCTTATTGGGCAAACATTTTCTATATTTTGCTTCAATTTCCACCATAAGATTTATGCAGGCTTTAACAGAATGTTAGGTCAGTTCTCATTAAGTAACAACAGTCTCCAATAATGGTAATAATATTGGAATACAAACTTTGACATCTGGAACTAAGTAGCAAAATCATTGGTACTGAAGACAGAAATAAGGAAAGTATTAAGCCATAAGCTTAACCTGGCATCTTTCATTAAAGTCTGAATAAAATTCTTCATTGGAATTTGCAACACTGCTTGTAGTTCATCTTATTACTTTTACAGGGGACAAACAGCCATGTAATTAGAGTGTATTTGCAGTATTACATGCTTATTTGTAGCCTGAAGATTAGATACCAATTGGATGTTATCATTTAATGGCAAGTATAATTACCACGAAGCTTGTCTTCACATCTAAGAGTTTATGTTTCAGTGCTGCTACAAATACAAAATTATTTTTCAGTTAGCTTATATCTGTATTATTATTTAATAATTATATCCATAGAGGATTCAATAAAGCCATTTAAAAGTCACTGTTAAAAAAATGAATCAACTATACCTAAAAAGCTTACAATAAATATTTTACAATATGGGGTTTCTATTTTTACAGTGATTTCCTATGCAAGTTATCACAACTGTATATCTAGTTTCTTGGGAACAGGCCCAAGTTGCTCCTTCAAGGACTTGAAGCTTACTGTAATAATGGTAGAACTGCCATATGTTTGTATAGCAGTACTTATTTTCAAAGTGCCTTTGAGATAATTAAGCTCACACTATTCTATGAGGTTAGTAAGGAGAGGAGATTAAGAGCCTTTTTTAACCAGAAGGCAATTTGGAATACAAAGAAGTTATACTCAGAATCCTGGGAGCAAAGTTGGCGTTTATGAGTTGTAAATAGTTTTACCTGGTTGTATGTTGTGGAAGTTAAACAATGGCATGATCATAGCTTAAAAATAATCTCTGAAGCATCCATTCATTTTATTCATTCCCCTATCCATCCATGCATTCATTCACACTATGAATGCCTGGAGGTGGGCTGTGGCACTCACTAAGGCAAAGTTGGCTTTGCTGGGGTGGCTGAGAATGGAAGCCAATAATCCAGTCATCCGACAAAAGGCAGAGGTTTCAGAAGGATAGGGGTTGAGAGAACCCCTTCCTAGTTGAGAGAAACTAGGAAGGCATTTCTGGAGGCAATGAAAGTAATCAGATGTGATATTGGATGAGGCATCTACATCTCTGGGCTAGTGGTGGGTTGGTAGATGTTAAACAACCAGCTTGCCAGGGGATCAAAGTCCTGATTTGTAGCACTTACTGATTTTCATGGTGTAAATTATCCCACCAGAGCTGATTTCAAGCTACCAGTGCAATGTCCCTGATTGTGGAATTGGACAGAGACAAGCAGCAGTAGCACATCATTAAACAGTCTTTCCATCATACATCTGTGGTAGATGTAAACAGCCTCAAAACACTGATCTTAGTAAAATGAAAAATTATTAGTTGATGATGAATGTTGAGTACTGATTATCTTTTATATAGCTCTTTTACTTTATTTTATTGAAGTATAATTGATTTATATTATGTAAGTTTCAAGTATACATACTGATTCATGATTTTTAAGTATTATATTCCATTTACAGAGATTATAAAATATTGAATCTATTGCCTGTGCTGTACAATATCTATGTGTAGCTGATTTATTTTACACATTGTAGTTTTTACCTTTTAATTCCCTACCCCTACCTTTCACCTCTCCCTTCCTCTCCCCATTGGTAACCACTAGTTTATTCTCTATATCTGTTTTGTTATATTCATTCTTTTGTTTTATGTTTTAGATTCTATCTATAAGTGATAATATGCAATATTTGTCTTTATCTGTCTAACTTATTTCACTAAACATAATACCCACCTGGTCCATTCATGTTGTTGCAAATGGCAAAATTTCATTGTTTCAAGGCTAATTCAAAATTTCATTGTTTCAAGGCTAATTCATCTGTTTGGTCTTCCCAGGTGGCGCTAGTGGTAAAGAATCCTCCTGCCAGTGCAAGAAACATAAAAGGAACATGTTCCATCCCTGGGTCAGGAAGGTCCCCTAGAGGAGGGCATGGCAACCCATTCCAGTATTCTTGCCTGGAAATCCCATAATAAAGGAACCTGGCGTGCTACAGCCTGTGGGGCTGAAAAGAGCTGGACATGACTGAGCACTACTTCTCCATTCATCTGTTGATAGTTACTTAGGTTTCTTCCATATCTTGGCTATTGTAAATAATGATGCTATGAGTCTTATTACATTTGCTTTACATAGAATTTTCAGAATTTTTAGTTGTACTTAGTGGGAGGGGAAAAAAAAGTATGTCCACTCCCTCTTCCTGGAAGTCATAATCCAACCTCAATTTTAAAGATAATGTGCTATGGATATGTTTTAAAAAAATGTTTGCTCAGTTTTTTAAGTAAGTAATCCTTAATTTTTTTGCCACGTGTGATATTAATAATTTCAGATTATTTAATGAAGAAGTTTTTCCAACTACCAAGATAACAAATGACAAAACAGCAAGGACTATAGTAAAAATGTGATATATTTGAGTAGGTAAAAGTTTAACTAATAATATATGGTATTTTATCAATTAGAAAGACACTTGTAAAGTACTTAGAAAGTCCTTTCTTTTGTGGGAATATATGAAAATCATTGTGGGAATGATAGTCTGGCTTATATATATATATATTTCAAAATAGTCCCTTTAGAGATATTAGAAGCAAACATTTAGGATGGATGAGACAACTGGTTTAAATTCTGAGTTCAGCCAGTTATTAGCTTTTCAATCTCAGGAAAGTTTTAAAGTCTTTTCTCATCTGTAAATTAGGACAAAGGTGATTATGAGGATTAATTGAGACAACATACAGTTGTCCTTCTGTATCCATGTGAAATTTGTTGCAGGACCCTCCCCTAGATACCCAAATTGGCAGGTGCTCAAGTTCCTTACAGAAAATGGTATAGTATTGGCATATACCCTGTACACATCTTCCTGTATTTTCTGTCATTTTAAGATTATATATACTATTTAAAACAATGCAAATGCTATGTAAATAGTTGTAAATACAATGTAAATGCTATGTAAGTAGTTGTTGGAGTGTTGCAAATTCAAGTTTTGCTTTTTTGAAAGTTCTGGAATTTTTTTTTCTGAGTATTTTTGATCTGTGGTTGGTTGAATTTGAAGGTACAGAACCTATGGATATGCAGGGATGACAACATGCACAACTCCTAACAATTTCTAGTATATAGCAGCTATCCTACAAATAGTAGATCCTTGTCTTGGATTCACATTTGCCAAAAAGCAAGCCAACAAACCCCAAATGGAGTTGCTTATGCTAAGCTGCCTATCACCAAACTGAGACTTAATTTTGGCTATTCCAGAAATAGAATCTTAAAGCAGTGAATCAGGAATCACCTGATCTGTCCTAGTTAGATAATCTGCCTGATAGATGCCTACCATCCCTTTAAGCAAAGTAACCTTGCAATAACCAACAAACTTTTTTTGCCTAGTATAATTTACTTGTTCCCGTTCACTTCTGCTTATAAAAGTCTTTCATTTTGTACAGCTCCTTGAAGATCCTTTCTATGTGTAGATTAGATACTGCTCAATTCAGATAGATTTTTGCTCAAATAAACCCTTAGAATTTTTAATATACCTCAGTTTATCTTTTAACAGGGCTCACGTAAATTCAGATGAATCACATCTCATAGTCCAAGGAGTGTCTTTGTAATTTGTCATTTTAGAATAAAATGTGCATTGAAGAAATACCAAAGGAAATTGCTTAAAAATTAAAAAATCAGAGAGTGTAGCCTACATAAAAATCAAGCCTGAGACTCATTATTTTAAAACAATTTCATTGAATAACTACTCAGAGAAAATGGAAAGGCAGGCAAAGTGCTCCTGTTAAGTATCTATTGAGTTGGCCACATAGAAAACTTTAAAACAAACAGCAGTAATTCTATTCCAACTTCCTCTTAAAACAATGATAAAAATTCTTTACATTTGTATACTGCTTTACAGTTGACAAAGAGCTTTCACATACATTATCTCCTTTCACAGAGACTGGAAGGCACCTTTCCTGCCCTGATTGATGTTTATGAACGTACTACTTTCCCCTGGGCTGCAGTCATCAATAGTCAATGAGAAGAAAGGCTGGCATTTTTGGAAACGCTTTGCTGCCAGGTAACTGCATTAACTCTGCTAGAGTCATGTATTAACTGTGCCACAGGATACCATCCATATCAACTAATGAATATTTGAATCCTTTTTCCTTGTGGAGCAGTACTTAGACCCATGCCTCTCTGTTTATCCCATGCTCTCCCTCATGAGCCATATCCTCAATGACGTTCTGTCTGATGGCTCCAGCCATTTCACAAAAATCTACACTGGAGATACTTAAGTCTTAAAGAAAGAAGATGTACAAGGTATGTAAATTGACAAACTGCTGTATGCAACCATGATTATATTGTTCTAAAGACAGAAAGAGATCCTATTTGTTGAGATCTTGGAAAGACTTGCCATAACAGGAGTTATGGTGTTATGGTCTCTGTCCATGGAGGTATCTAATACCAGTCTGGAATGGGACAGACATCTGTTAGAAGAACTTCCTGCACTGGTTGGGATTCTGGGGCAAAGGATTTCCAAGGTCTCTTCTGATTCCAGAGTCTGTGATTCTGTGATTCCTATTTGTTTTCTGATTGTTTCAGTCTATAAGGAAACATTCCTTGAATTCTCCTTATTTCTCTTGATGCCAAACGGTGTTCACAGTCTATTGACAGAAAAGTGAAGCAAAACAAAACAAACAAAAAAAACACATGATGCTTTTCTAGGACAACTAGTAGGAGCAGAGGTAGAATTGAAATATGCAAAACAGTATTTCTCAACCAGGGACATTTTCAATTGTGCTTCATTTTAGGGTCATGCAAGATTTCTACAATTGTAACCACCATTTCTAATCTCCACAAATGATGATACTCTTGGCATTTTTCCACCAAAATTCCTAAAGTTTCAGCTTGAGTCTCAGGTTTCAACAGGCTGTTTTTAAGTAGCTGCTTTTATGTCATGTAACTTGGTCAGCCAATTCCCCATCTGAGGACAAGGGATTCTTGGCAACTAAGCCTCATTCTCATTTTAAGGTCTGTCTCTTAGCCCATTTCTAGGAGTTAGTTTCAGAATCTGTCACATCTGTTATCTGTGGCAAGGGGCAGTAACCCAGACAGACGAAGGCTAAAAAGAAATCATCAATTTGCTACTGGGAAGTGCTGTGGAAGTAGTTGGTGTTCAGTCGCTAAGTTGTATCTGATTCTTTGTGACCCTATAGACTACATCTAGCATGTCAAGCTCCCCTTTTCTTCACTATCTCCTGGAGTTTGCTCAAATTCATATCCACTGAGTCAGCAACTCTATCTAACCATCTCATCCTCTGCCACCCACTACTCCTCTTGCCCTCAATCCTTCCCAGCATCAGGATCTTTTCCAATGAGTCCGCTCTTTGCATCAGGTGGCCAAAGTATTGGATCTTCAGCTTCAGCATCAATCCTTCCAATGAATAGTCAGGGTTGATTTCCTTTAGGATTGACTGGTTTGATCTCCTTGCTGTCCAAGGGACTCTCAAGAGTCTTCTCCAGCACCACAATTCAAAAGCATAATCCTTTGGTGTTCAGCCTTCCTTATGGTACAACTCCCACGTCTGTACATGACTATTGGAAAAACAGTAGCTTTGACTATACTTTGCCTTTGTCAGCATAGTGATGTCTCTGCTTTCTAACATGCTGTCAGGTTTGTCATAGCTTTCTTCCAAGGAGCAAGTGTCTTTTAATTTCATGGCTGCAGTCACTGTCCACAGTGATTTTCAGTTCAGTTCAGTTCAGTCGCTCAGTTGTGTCCAACTCTTTGCGACCCCATGAATCGCAGCACGCCAGGCCTCCCTGTCCATCACCAACTCCCGGAGTTCGCTCAGACTCATGTCCATCGAGTCAGTGATACCATCCAGCCATCTCATCCTCTGTTGTCCCCTTATCCTCCTGCCCCCAATCCCTCCCAGCATCAGAGTCTTTTCCAATGAGTCAACTCTTCGCATGAGGTGGCCAAAGTACTGAAGTTTCAGCTTCAGCATCATTCCCTCCAAAGAAATCCCAGGGCTGATCTCCTTCAGAATGTGATTTTTGAGCCCCCCCAAATAAAATCTATCACTGCTTCCACTTTTCCTCTCCTATTTGTCAAGAGTGAAGGGACTAGATGCCATGACCTTAGTTTTTTAAATGTTGAGTTTCAAGCCAGATTTTTCACTCTACTCTTCACCCTTATTAAGAGGCTCTTCAGTTCCTCTTTGCTTTCTGCCATTAGAGTGATATTATCTGCAAATCTCAGGTTGTTGATATTTCTCCTGGAAATCTTTTTTTTTAATATAAATTTACTTATTTTAATTGAGGGCTAATTACTTTATAATATTGTATTGGTTTTGCCATACATCAACATGAATCCATCACGGGTATACACGTGTTCCCCATCCTGAACCCCCTTCCCACCTCCTTCCCCGTACCATCCCTCTGGGTCATCCCAGTGCACCAGCCCCAAGCATCCTGTATAATGCATTGAACCTGGACTGGTGCTTCATTTTATATATGATATTATACATGTTTCAATGCCATTCTCCCAAATCATCCCACCCTTGCCCTCTCCCACAGAGTCCAAAAGGCTGCTCTATACATCAGTGTCTCTTTTGCTGTCTCGCATACAGGGTTATTGTTACCATCTTTCTAAATTCCATATATATGTTTTAGTATACTGTATTGGTGTTTTTCTTTCTGGCTTACTTCACTCTGTATAATAGGCTCCAGTTTCATCCACCTCATTAGAACTGATTCAAATGTATTCTTTTTAATGGCCGAGTAATACTCCATTGTGTATATGTACCACTGCTTTTTTTTTTTTTAAAACAGGAAACAGCTTTTTTATTTTTTATTTATTTATTTTTAATATAAATTTATTTATTTTAGTTGCAGTTTAATTTACAATATTGTATTGGTTTTGCCATACATCAACATGAATCTGCCACAGGTTTACACGTGTTCCCTATCCTGAATCCCCCTCCCTCCTCTCTCCCCATACCATCCCTCTGGGTCATTCCAGTGCACCAGCCCCAAGCATCCAGTATAATGCATCGAACCTGGACTGGCGATTCATTTCATATATGATATTATACATGTTTCAATGCCATTTTCTCAAATCATCCCACCCTCTCCCTCTCCCATAGAGTCCAAAAGACTGTTCTATACATCTGTGTCTCTTTTGCTGTCTCGCATACAGGGTTATCATTACCATCTTTCTAAATTCCATATATATGTTTTAGTATACTATATTGGTGTTTTTCTTTCTGGCTTACTTCACTCTGTATAATAGGCTCCAGTTTCATCCACCTCATTAGAACTGATTCAAATGTATTCTTTTTAATGGCTGAGTAATACCCTATTGTGTATATGTACTACTGCTTTCTTATCCATTCATCTGGTGATGGACATCTAGGTTGCTTCCATGTCCTGGCTATTATAAACAGTGCTGCAATGAACATTGGGGTACACATGTCTCTTTCAATTCTGGTTTCCTTTGTGTGTATGCCCAGTAGTGGGATTGCTGGGTCATAAGACAGTTCTATTTCCAGTTTTTTTAAGGAATCTCAACACTGTTCTCCATAGTGGCTGTACTAGTTTGCATTCCCACCAACAGTGTAAGAGGGTTCCCTTTTCTCCACACCCTCTCCAGCATTTATAGCTTGTAGACTTTTGGATCACAGCCATTCTGACTGGCGTGAAATGGTACCTCATAGTGGTTTTGATTTGCATTTCTCTGATAATGAGTGATGTTGAGCATCTTTTCATGTTTGTTAGCCATCTGTATGTCTTCTTTGGAGAAATGTCTGTTTAGTTCTTTGGCCCATTTTTTGATTGGGTCATTTATTTTTCTGGAATTGAGCTGCAGGAGTTGCTTGTATATTTTTGAGATTAGTTCTTTGTCAGTTGCTTCATTTGCTTTATTTTCTCCCATTCTGAAGGCTGTCTTTTCACCTTGCTTATAGTTTCCTTTGTTGTGCAGAAGTTTTTAATTTTAATTAGGTCCCATTTGTTTATTTTTGCTTTTATTTCCAATATTCTGGGAGGTGGGTCATAGAGGATCCTGCTGTGATGTATGTCGGAGAGTGTTTTGCCTATGTTCTCCTCTAAGAGTTTTATAGTTTCTGGTCTTACGTTTAGATCTTTAATCCATTTTGACTTTATTTTTGTGTATGGTGTTAGAAAGTGTTCTAGTTTCATTCTTTTACAAGTGGTTGACCAGTTTTCCCAGCACCACTTGTTAAAGAGATTATCTTTTCTCCATTGTATATTCTTGCCTCCTTTGTCAAAGATAAGGTGTCCATAGGTGCATGGATTTATCTCTGGGCTTTCTATTTTGTTCCATTGATCTATATTTCTGTCTTTGTGCCAGTACCATACTGTCTTGATGACTGTAGCTTTGTAGCAAAGCCTGAAGTCAGGCAGGTTGATTCCTCCAGTTCCATTCTTCTTTCTCAAGATTACTTTGGCTATTCGAGGTTTTTTGTATTTCCATACAAATTGTGAAATTGTTTGTTCTAGCTCTGTGAAAAATACCGTTGGTAGCTTGATAGGGATTGCACTGAATCTGTAGATTGCTCTGGGTAGTATACTCATTTTCACTATATTGATTCTTCCGATCCATGAACATGGTATATTTCTCCATCTATTCGTGTCCTCTTTGATTTCTTTCACCAGTGTTTTATAGTTTTCTATATATAGGTCTTTAGTTTCTTTAGGTAGATATATTCCTAAGTATTTTATTCTTTTCATTGCAATGGTGAATGGAATTGTTTTCTCAATTTCTCTTTCTATTTTCTCATTATTACTGTATAGGAATGCAAGGGATTTCTGTGTGTTGATTTTATATCCTGCAACTTTACTAATATTCATTGATTAGTTCTAGTAATTTTCTGGTGGAGTCTTTAGGGTTTCTATGTAAAGGATCATGTCATCTGCAAACAGTGAGAGTTTTATTTCTTCTTTTCCAATTTGGATTCCTTTTATTTCTTTTTGTGCTCTGATTGCTGTGGCCAAAACTTCCAAATCTATGTTGAATAGATTGGAAATTGAATAGATTTCACTATGGTGAAAGTGGGCACCTTTGTCTTGTTTCTGACTTTAGGGAAAATGCTTTCAATTTTTCACCATTGAGGATAATGTTTGCTGTGGGTTTGGAGAAGGCAATGGCACCCCACTCCAGTACTCTTGCCTGGAAAATCCTATGGACAGAGGAGCCTGGTGGGCTGCAGCCATGGGGTCGCTAAGAGTCAGACACGACTGAGCGACTTCACTTTCACTTTTCACTTTCATGCATTGGAGAAGGAAATGGCAACCCACTCCAGTGTTCTTGCCTGGAGAATCCCAGGGACAGGGAGCCTGGTGGGCTGCTGTCCATGGGGTCACACAGAGTCGGACACGACTGAAGTGACTTAGCATAGCATGTTGCTGTGGGTTTATCATATATAGCTTTTATTATGTTGAGGTATGTTCCTTCTATTCCTGCTTTCTGGAGAGTTTTTATCACAAATGGATGTTGAATTTTGTCAAAGGTTTTCTCTGCATCTATTGAGATAATCATATGGCTTTTATTTTACAATTTGTTAATGTGGTGTATTACATTGATTTGTGGATATTGAAGAATCCTTGTATCCCTGGGATAAAGCCCACTTGGTCATGGCGTATGATTTTTTTAATGTGTTGTTGTATTCTGATTGCTAGAATTTTGTTAAGGATTTTTGCATCTGTGTTCATCAGTGATATTGGCCTGTAGTTTTCTTTTTTTGTCGCATCTTTGTCAGGTTTTGGTATCAGGGTGATGGTGGCCTCATAGAATGAGTTTGGAAGTTTACCTTCCTCTGCAATTTTCTAGAAGAGTTTGAGTAGGATAGGTGTTAGCTCTTCTCTAAATTTTTGGTAGAATTCAGCTGTGAAGCCATCTGGACCTGGGCTTTTGTTTGCTGGAAGATTTCTGATTACAGTTTCAATTTCCATGCTTGTGATGGGTCTGTTAAGATTTTCTATTTCTTCCTGGTTCAATTTTGGAAAGTTGTACTTTTCTAAGAATTTGTCCATTTCTTCTACGTTGTCCATTTTATTGGCATATAATTGCTGATAGTAGTCTCTTATGATCCTTTGTATTTCTGTGTTGTCTGTTGTGATCTCTCCATTTTCATTTCTAATTTTATTGATTTGATTTTTCTCCCTTTGTTTCTTGATGAGTCTGGCTAATGGTTTGTCAGTTTTATTTATCCTTTCAAAGAACCAGCTTTTGGCTTTGTTGATTTTTGGTATGGTCTCTTTTGTTTCGTTTGCATTTATTTCTGCCCTAATTTTTAAGATTTCTTTCCTTCTACTAACCCTGGGGTTCTTCATTTCTTCCTTTTCTAGTTGCTTTAGGTGTAGAGTTAGGTTATTCATTTGACTTTTTTCTTGTTTCTTGAGGTATGCCTGTATTGTTATGAACACTGTTTCCCCTTAGTGCTTCCCCTTAGCACTGCTTTTACAGTGTCCCACACGTCTTGGGTTGTTGTTTCATTCGTTTCTATTCATATTTTGATTTCTTTTGATTTCTTCTGTGATTTGTTGGTTATTCAGCAGGGTGTTGTTCAGCCTTCATATGTTGGAATTTTTAATAGTTTTTCTCCTGTAATTGAAATCTAATCTTACTGCATTGTGGTCAGAAAAGATGCTTGGAATGATTTCAATTTTTTTGAATTTACCAAGGCTAGATTTATGGCCCAGGATGTGATCTATACTGGAGAAGGTTCCACGTGTGCTTGAGAAAAAGGTGAAATTCATATTTTTAGGGTGAAATATCCTATAGATATCAATTAGGTCTAACTGGTCTATTGTATCATTTAAAGTTTGTGTTTCCTTGTTAATTTTCTATTTAGTTGATCGATCCATAGGTGTAAGTGGGGTATTAGTCTCCCACTATTATTGTGTTATTGTTAATTTCCCCTTTCATACTTGTTAGCATTTGTCTTACATATTGTGGTGCTCCCATGTTGGGTGCATATATATTTAAAATTGTTATATCTTCTTGGATTGATTCTTTAATCATTATGTAGTGTCCTTCTTTGTCTCTTTTCACAGCCTTTGTTTTAAAGTCTATTTTATTGGATATGAGTATTGCTACTCCTGCTTTCTTTTGGTCTCTATTTGCATGGAATATCTTTTTCCAGCCCTTCACTTTCAGTCTGTATGTGTCCCCTGTTTTGAGGTGGGTCTCTTGTAGACAACATATATAGGGGTCTTGTTTTTGTATCCATTCAGCCAGTCCTTGTCTTTTGGTTGGGGCATTCAGCCCATTTACGATTAAGGTAATTATTGATAAGTATGATCCTGTTGCCATTTACTTTATTGTTTTGGGTTCGAGTTTATACACCCTTTTTGTGTTTCCTATCTAGAGAAGATCCTTTAGCATTTGTTGGAAAGCTGGTTTGATGGTACTGAATTCTCTCAGGTTTTGCTTGTCTGTAAAGCTTTTGATTTTTCCTTCATATTTGAGTGAGATCCTTGCTGGGTACAGTAATCTGGGATGTAGGCTATTTTTTTTCATCACTTTTAGTATTTCTTGCCATTCCCTCCTGGCCTGAAGAGTTTCTATTGAAAGATCAGCTGTTATCCTTATGGGAATCCCCTTGTGTGTTATTTGTTGTTTTTGCCTTGCTGCTTTTAATATTTGTTCTTTGTGTTTGACCTCTGTTAATTTGATTAATATGTGTCTTGGGGTGTTTTGCCTTGGGTTTATCTTGTTTGGGACTCTCTGGGTTTATTGGACTTGGGTGATTATTTCCTTCCCCATTTTAGGTAAGTTTTTAACTATTATCTCCTCAAGTATTTTCTCATGGTCTTTCTTTTTGTCTTCTTCTTCTGGGACTCCTATGATTCGAATGTTGGGGCATTTAACATTGTCCTGGAGGTCTCTGAGATTGACCTTATTTCTTTTAATTCATTTTTCTTTTTTCCTCTCTGATTCATTTATTTCTACTATTCTATCTTCTACTTCACTAATCCTATCTTCTGCCTCCCTTATGCTACTATTTGTTCCCTCCAGAGTGTTTTTGATATCATTTATTGCATTATTCATTATGTATTGACTCCTTTTAATTTCTTCTAGGTCCTTGTTAAACCTTTCTTGCATCTTCTCAATCCTTGTCTCTAGGCTATTTATCTATGATTCCATTTTGATTTCAAGATTTTGGATCATTTTCACTATCATTTTTTGGAATTCTTTATCAGGTAGATTCCCTATCTCTTCTTCCTCTTTGGTTTGGTGGGCATTTATCCTGTTCCTTTACCTGCTGGGTATTCCTCTATCTTTTCTTCCTTTTTGGTTTGGTGGGCATTTATCCTGTTCCTTTACCTGCTGGGTATTCCTCTGTCTCTTCATCCTGTTTATATTGCTTTGTTTGGGGTGTGCTTTCTGTATTCTGACAGTTTGTTGAGTTCTCTTTATTGTGGAGTTTCCTCACTGTGGGTGGGGTTGTACGAGTGGCTTGTCAAGGTTTCCTGGTTAGGGAAGCTTGTGTCAGTGTTCTGGTGGGTGGAGCTGGATTTCTTCCCTCTGGAGTGCAATGAAGTGTCCAGTAGTGAGTTATGAGATGTCAATGGGTTTGGAGTGACTTTGGGCAGCCTGTGTATTGAAGCTCAGGGCTGTGTTCCTGTGTTGCTGGAGAATTTGCATGGTATGTCTTGCTCTGGAACTTGTTGGCACTTGGGTGGTGCTTGGTTTCAGTGTAGGTATGGAGGCGTTTGATGAGCTCCTGTCAATTGATGTTCCCTGGAGTCAGTTCTCTGGTGTTCTCAGGATTTGGACTTAAGCCTCCTGCTTCTGGTTTTCAGTCTTATTTTTACAGTAGCCCCAAGACTTCTCCATCTATACAGCACCATTGATAAAACATCTAGGTTAAAGATGAAAAGTTTCTCCACAGTGAGGGACACCCAGAGAGGTTCACAGAGTTACATGGAGAAGAGAAGAGGGAGGAGGGAGTTAGGTGGATGAGATGAGGTGGAATCAAAAGAGGAGAGAGCAAGCTAGCCAGTAATCACTTCCTTATGTCAGCTCCGCAGTCTGGACGGCTCAGAGATGTTCAAGGAGTTATACAGAGAAGAGAAGAGGGAGGAAGGAGACAGAGGTGTCCAGGAGGATAAAGAGGGGAATCAAAAGGAGAGAGACAGATCCAGCCAGTAATCAGTTCCCTAAGTGTTCTCCACCATCTGGAACACACGAAGAGATTCACAAAGTTGGGTAGAGAAGAGAAGGGGCAGGGAGAGATAGAGGTGACCTGGTGGAGGAAAAGGAGAGTCCAAAGCGGGAGAGAGCAGTCAAGCCAGTAATCTCGCTCCCAAGTAAAAATGGGTACTGAAGATTGGGTTCTTAAAGGTACAAAATTGATAACAAATACCAAAAAGCAAAGATTAAAAATTTAGAGTAGAGGTTGGATTTTCAAAAATGCAATATTAAAGAAAAGAAAAAAGTCACAAAAATTATAAAAAAAATACATATGTGAAGTTTGCTTTAAAAAATAGGGTCTCTCTTTTTTTTTTTTGCAAAGTAATAGTAGGTTATAAAAATGAAAATTAAAGGAGTAATAGAGGACTTAAAAATTTTTTTTAAATTTTAAAAAATGATAGTAAAAATAGTAAAAATATATCTAGGACTTTCTCTGGTGTTGTTGTGGGCAGTGTGGGGTCAGTTCATTTTTGGCTAGTTCCTTGGTCCGGCTTATATTTCTCAAGATCTATAGGCCCCTTCCTAAGTAGTCGGTACTAACTACAGGGTTTTAATCCATTGCACCTGTCACTTCCAAGATGGTTCCCTCTGTTTTAGCTTCTTCTGTTTGCTGGTCTCTTCAGTGTCTGATTTCCACCCTAACATGAGGAAGCGGTGGTGGACACTTTTTTCACACTCACTTGTTCAGTTGTGCTGTGGGGAGGGAGGGACGCTGCAAACAAATAACACTGGCATGCTCCTAGTGTCTCAGCCACACTGGGCCTGCCCCCGCTCATGGTGCATGTGCCCTCCCTGCCCACAGTGCTCAGGCTCTAGGTTGCTCCTCCAGGAACTGTCCGAGGCCGGCTCTGGGCTGCATGCACCTCCCAGGTCTAAGCCACTCAGGTTCAGGCACTTCGGTAGTCCTCAGAGGCTCAGACTCGGTTGGGACTGCGTTTTGTGCCCTTTCCAAGTCCGAGTAGCTCAGGTGATGAGGTGTTTGGCGAGTGCGGTCCCTGCGACTTATTGCCTCCCCTGTCCCTGCCACTTGGTTTTCTGGGTGTACAACTGGAGCACCTTCTCAGGCAGATGTTGACTGTCCAGAACCCCAAGAAGTCTTAGTTAGCAAAGAAGCCTGCTTGCAGTTTGGTAGATAATGCCTCTCTGGGGCTGTGATTGCCCCTTTCTGGCTCTGGCTGCCTGTCACAGGAGGGAGATGGTCTGCAGCTGGCTATCTCTGTTCAGTCTTTTGTTCTGTGAGTGGGCCTGGTGGTGTCTTAGGTTAGGGCTTTTCGCATGGTAGCTATCCCACAGCCTGGTTTGCTAGCCCAAGTGGGTTCCCTCAGATTGCCCTCGGGGCATTCAGGCCTGGTCCTTACTCTAAGCAGTGCAGCCCCTGCCTCCCTGCCCAGCCCCCGCTTGCTAGTGGCGGGTGCAGGCGTCTGTGCTGCTTCTCCACTGGGGGAGTTACCATTGGGCATGTAATCTGTGGGTTTTAATTATTTATTTATTTTTCCTCCCAGTTATTTGCCCTCTGTGGTTCCAAGGCTCACCACAGACTTGGCAGTGAGAGTGTTCCCTGGTGTTTGGAAACTTCTCTCTTTTAAAGACTCCCTTCCCAGGATGGAGCCCCATCCCTACCTCTTTTGTCTCTCTTTTGTCTTTTATATTTTTTCCTACCTCCTTTCAAAGACAATGGGCTGCTTTTCTGGGTGCCTGAGGTCCTCTGCCGGCATTCAGAAATTGTTTTGTGGAATTTATTCAGGGTTTAAATGTTCTTTTGATGAATTTGTTGGGGAGAAAGTGGTCTCCCCATCCTATTCCTCCACCGTCTTAGGACAGCCTCTCTCCTGACAATCTTGATTCCAACTTGTGATTCACCCTGCCTGGCATTTCATGTGATGTACTCCACCTATAAGCTCAATAAGCAAGGTGACAATATACAGCCTTGTTGTACTCCTTTCCCAGTTTTAAACCAGTCTGTTCCTTTTCCAGTTCTAACTTGTGCTTCTTGACCTGCACACAGGTTTCTCAGGAGACAGGTAAAGTGGTTTGGTATTCCAATCTGTTTAAGAATTTTCCTGACAAGCAAAAGTTAAGAGAATTCAGCATCATCAAACCAGCTTTACAAGAAATACTGAAGGAACTTTTCTAGGCAGGAAACACAAGAAAAGGAAAAGACTCACACAAAATAAACTCAAACAATTAAGAAAATGGTAATAAGAGCACACATATTTATAATTACCTTAACAGTAAATGGATTAAATGCATCAACCAAAGGACATAGACTGGTTGGGAGGATGAGAACATGTGCATGTATGCACTTCCACTTACCACATGGCTCTACTTACCCTCCCCCCTAAATTGTACGTAATTACTTTATATCATTAGGTTAATCATATTTCCATTATGGCTTGCAATTGTAATTATCTTTTTGTTTTTTATCTGGCAATTGATTGTGAAAACTGATAAATATTTTTACTATTGCATTTATGTAACTATTATTCATTTAATATCTTTGTATCATGATTGGTCAACAGAAAATAATAGAATTCTACATCACTAAAACTACCATTTAATAGAAAAACTTATAATCACTTTTTATAAAAAAAAAAAAAGAAGAAGAATTTTCCACAGTGTGCTGTGATCCGTACAGTTAAGGCTGTGATCCATGAAGGGGCTGTGGTAGAGTTGACCTCAGTCATAACTAGATACTTCTAGCTAGACTGTAACCCAGTTATTCTGAAACAAAGTAGGTAGAGGGGTTAGAGATAAAGTGATTATTTACAATATTTGAAAGTAAACAAAGTTAAACATATCCCTTTTTAAAGAATAGCTATCCTCATGCTTCTTATTTTTGTCTCTTCCAATGTTCAGCTTAGTTCAGTTTATCTCTCTTGGAATTGATTGTTCATTGTTCACTTTCTCTGCTAGACCGGAAGCTCCTTGAAGTCAAGTCAGGTTTTGTCAATTGCAGGTGTGTGAGACACATTAGTAAATAGGCTTAGGTCTATATGTATATTCTAGTTGAATAAATTTATGAAGAGTGAAATCTAGCATTGCATGGGTCAAAGAATATGGATTCTAGAATCGGATACAGTGTCACCCCAGTTTGAGCTCACCCATCTTTTAGTATGGTGTGGAGTCAAATTATTTAACTTTTAAACCTTGGTTTCTCAAATTTAAAAATTGTATAATATTTTCCTGTCAGTGTTGTTGTGAGAATTTAAGATGAGGTGTTTTACGATGTCAGTAAATGAAAAGCTACTCTTAGTGTTTTAACAAAAAAGTCTGTATTAACTGATAAGGATACCAGATGAAACTATTGAGAGGGGAAGAAAGAACTATGAGTGGATCACTTCATTCCAAATAGTAAAATACATTTTAGAGGTGGGTACAGTGTGCAATGGGGACATATGACGAGTAGAGCTGCCATACTGCACAACTTCAGAAACTGCATGCACATTACAGTCCATATGAACAGAGGCAGTGGACAGCTGCCATTCATGTGAACTTTTGGGCTGAATGATATGAAATTGTTGATATTTAACCATTGTGACATAATAAAAATAAAAATGGAAATGTGCCCCCTGGAACTGAGTCACATGAAGTGCCTACATGAGGAAAAGGGAATCGTCAGAGACTTCGTAGTGTGAGTCTTGTCCCAGGTGAGCCATAGAAGATGAGGAGGAGTCACTGTGGTGAAAAAGTGGGAGGAAATAGTCAGATGTGTCAGCAGACACTAGGCAATAATTTCAAAGCCTTCTAAAGAACAAGAGATTGACTGGCTCTGAGGGTGGAGATTGAGAAAGAATAAAGCTGAATAAGGAGGCAAGATTGGGTTATGAAAATGCTACTGAGACTACAGTCTTGAAGCAAAATTATAAAGTGACTATTAGGGAAGACACAGATTCTAGAATCTCAGACAGTTCTGTGGTAACTAAATTAGACATCTCCTCCACCACAGCCTTCCCCAGCTCTTCAGTGGAAATCAGATTTATCTTTCAATTTCTTTTATGGCACCTTGTTCTTCTACTTCATAACACAGCCACAGTTTGAAATTGTAGAGCATATTTATTTGTGTATTTGTTTACTTACTAGATTATAAACTGCAGGAGGGCAGAAACCTTGTCTAATGTGCTTAAAATGATCTTCTAATATAGTGCTTAGAATTCAGTGGGTAGGAGCTCAAAAAATATTTGTTGAAGTAATGAATAAATAACAGATACAAATTTTTCTAAGACTGCTGTTCCCATATCAATTTTTCCTGGATAGAAATACTTTGGAAAAGTCCATGTTGAAGGAGCCTATTGGAGAACTACCCCCAGCACTTGTCCCAATTACCTAATTCACACGAAAAGGGGTCCTTTAGCTCAAGTACCAGATGTGTGAAGGCATGGCCTCCTCTCCTCCCAACTCCGGGGTGCTCTGTACCCACGGCTCTATAGTGCCAGGTGACAAGTCAGGCTTGGCTACATGCCCAAACCGAGAGATGCACAGAGAAGTGTTGCGTATTTTTCTGCACAGACTAACTCAAGGCCTCTTAGCTGGAAATGAAGAGGTTTGAGTGTTGGGGGTAATAAATGAAGGAAGCATCTTTTTAAAATTTTACTGAGCCCAAGGTCGTTTGTCATAGAGAACCACTGAAGAGACATGTTAGTTATAAGAATGCATTTGGCAGGTGTTTGGATGTTGTAAAGACTTGAATTAGATCTTGTATGACATCATTAGCCAACAAAGGGAGTGGTGATGTCTCTGTTGTTTGACTCTGACCTGGCTACATCATGTATCTCCTTGCTGTGCCAGTGACTAGTTTTTCACTTTAAAATCATTGAGAAAACCAAAACATTTCCCTTATGTAAACAGTCCTGAAAATTATGCTCAATTTACTTCAATAGGAAAAGAAAAAACAGGCTTGATAGAGGTAAAAATATGACTCTCACTATTCCTCTGAATTGCCTACTTATCACTGTGATGCATGGATATCATTTCTGTGTTCGTGGGTATTGTGTTTGAAGTAAGAGTGAGTCTTGGGTAAGATTCTGCTTGGGACATCCTTGATATTTGTTAATGTGTAACTAGTGCTGTAAGCCCAGTGCCAGAGCTTGGTTCTTCTGTTCATAGCATTTTATTCACTGTGACTACAAAGCTTCCTAATAAATCCTCACCAGACTTAAAAAAAATCTATTTTCACAAATTCTTTTTTCAGCTTATGTAAACTATCAACTTGCGTAACACATCAGCTGCATTTGCTTCCTTTTAAATGCAGAAATCCAGTTTAAGTGATAACATGTAATATTTGATATTAAGTATGTGATGAAGTGAAAGATAAACCACTTACTTGCAGAGAGATAATATTCATTCAAATAAAAATGCTTCTGGAAGCTAATGTTGGTGATCACATGAATATTTTAGGTATAATCATGGAACAATTCACAGTGTCTTCTTTTCTCCCAAAAAGATAAAGTTCACTCATTGTCTTGGGTATTTGAAACAAAGCATTTAATGCTAATCTTAAAACGAGGAAAATTTCCATATTGAGCGAAGAGTTTGGAGAGGAACTTTATATTTGAAACCTTTGATCATTCTTAAATATTGCTGCTCGTAAGAAACATCCCATAAATGTTTCTTTTAAGGGGCTGCTTCTTTAGAGTTTCAGTGAAATTAGCTTTGGCTTTCATGGAATTAGGCTATGTTTGGTCTTATAGGAAGACATAATAGTGAGAAACCGATTAAACTTGCGAATGAAACTTCCTAAAATTGTTTACAACGTTAGTTTGTGTCTGCAGAGTCGTAGGGAGAACATCATTGTGCATACTCAGTCAAACCAGAAATCCTTCTAGGAGATGGTACTGAGGCCAACCCTAACCTGGGCCAGAGACTATTGCGAGACTGAAGTATTGGAGGGAAATGTCGTAGATGTAGTCACCTGTAAGAATTAATGTGGCTCCTTCTGTAGTAAATTGAAGAGTTGATAGTGATTTGGGCACCCAGAGAAGAAAGTCCTCTAAGCAAACCTTTTAAACAATAGGCACTTTTCTTGAGGAATTTTCAGATTACAGCTTCATCGCTGCTCTCCTTACAGAATACATGGGAAAAGAGTAAAATATCTAGTTGTTGTTTAGTTGCTAAGTCGTGTTCAACTCTTTTGCTATCACATGGTCTGTGGCCTGCCAGGCTTCTCTGTCCATGCAATTTTCCAAGCAAGAATATAGAGTGGGTTGCCATTTCCTCCTCCAGGGAACCTTCCAGACCCAGGTATGGAACCCTCATTTCCTGCATTGCAGGTGGATTCTTTATGACTGAGCCACCGGGGAAGCTCAAAATATCTAGAACCATGGTTTATCTGCAGAAGAATAAGAAGCCCTCAGACACCAGAAGCATCCCTCCGGGAGTTACCAGCAAGCCCACACTTCATTTGTACTGAAATTCATTGCAAGGTGCATTTCAACACAATATATGGAAATTTTTACTTTATTCTTCTCTGAAAAGCTGTTGGTTTAAGAATTGACTCTACCTGTTGAAAAGGGAGGAAGCCAAAACTCAAGGCTTTGTTTTCCTGCAGAGGGGTCTTGGGGATTCTGCAGCCTCTGCTTTATGAGAGGTTAAAAAAGTGGCTGGGAGGTTTATACCCCCAGAGTCTCTGAGTTCAGCTCACTGCTTTTGCAGAACTAGGACCCATCCTTCCTTCACTATAGTTACAACCCTTGGAAGGAAGTGGAAGCAGCCAGTACTGATATGAAGGCAGGTGGGATTGTGAGGGGTGCTTGGGGAGGGCAGAGTAATTAACTCTTTTCCTCCACTGTAGAGAACCAGGCTTCTCTTGATCTCAAAGTAGACTATAGCCAGTGGCCAGGGTTCTTCACAGTGAGTGAAATAGACAGTGATGCTACAATACCAAAGAAGAGACCCGCCCTGGTCCAGCGTTCATAGTGAGAGAACTTTCATAATGAGGCCAGTGGATAAAGGACTGAGATCCTTTACAGAGGAGGGAAGTGCAAATAGGGTACGTCTGAGCTGAACTCTTGGAGCCACTTCACCTCTGAACAGGTTGGGAGCTTTCAAGCCCCTTGAAGTTTTAAAAAGGCACTGATTTCAGCATGAGATGTTTGCTGCACAGAGCTCAGCTGGAATGAAACGAAGGGGAGGAAAAGTAGCTTCTTTATTGCATTCAGAAAGCAGAGGCCAGTTGAATGGATTCTACTCAAACTGATTGCGTTTGTAGTTTTTGAAGAAAAAAAAAAAAGAAAAAAAGCTAAGAAGTTTAAATCCTATTCACCAAGTTCATAAAAACAAAACCCAGTCACAGAAGGCCTCTGAGAAGTGCACACATCCTTATAAGAGATAGTCAATTTAAAACAAGCTTCGTTAAATAAGTCCCTTTCAAACTTGCTTCTTAGTATAATTCAGTAGCTCATACTGCTTTGCCTCATTTTAAGGGTTTTCTTGACTGTAGTCTAGTTTAAATTAAATGTTGAACACAATTTTTCTAAGTGTACAAGGGTTTATTAATTCATTGAGTTGAAAACCAAAAGACTTTTTCTATTTTATCTTTAAAGAAAGAAAAAAAAAAAAAACAACCATTCTGTACCTCTCCCCCTCTTGGCAATGACTAGCGGCTTTACAACATGAAAGCCAACAAAAGTGTTGAAAAGTGAAATCAGTTTCTTTTGGATTTGTTTGCTCATCCTGCTCATCTGACATCTCCACTTGGTCAAAATGCACAGGGCTCTTACTTGCCTCTCTTTCCCTTACTTAGCCTTTGCTTATGCAAAATGTTGTACATTTATCCATTCACTTAATTCATACAATGCTTTAAAGCTTTTACTCAGCTACCCGCATCTCCTTTACATCTTTCTGCTTTAGCATTCTCCATCTTGGTCTGAAGGCCTCCAGAGGTCAAGAAATTGGATATTGCTTCACTTTGTACAAGACCTGGGGGAGTACCGTCTATGGCCCCATGCTTAACAAATGCTTTTAGAGGATGATGACAATGATGAGCAGATGCCATCTCACTGGTATAAGGAATCTTGTAAAGTGTAGGTCAGGCATGCAGGATATTATCTGTGGGAATTTGCATTTAAGGTGATGCTCTGGACTGGCCAGTTCAGGTTGCTATGGTGCTATATAGAGTTTAATAACAGTACTGCATTTAGTTAAGAGATTTGGAAGTGTCATAAGGCTGCTGAACTCATGTAGAGAGAAAAGTATCTTATTTTTTATCTTGTATGAAATAGATTGGACACCCAAGGGTACTTTATAAGATTGTCACTCTATTGGAGGTTTATGTTTTATAAATTATATTTAAACTGATTTTTGTAGTCAGTAGTTCGTGATGTGTAAATGTGCAATGGTGGTGGTGTCTCATTTTTATCTCCCTTTCACAGATTAGGGAAAGTGCTTCCAAGAAACTGAATCGAGTTGAAAACATCTCGTGATAGACTTACTCTGTGAAGATTAGAAGTGAGATTACAGCTCACATTGCATAAACACTAAACTACTAGTTAAATTATTGAATAGCCACAAAGTCTTTGGTTGTTTTAGTTTTCTATCCCCATTAGTCTTGCATTCGAGTTAGATAACGCTGATATCTAATAAACATTTCCTTAGGCATAGGCCCTGAGCCAGATTGAAGGAAATAGTTTTCCATAAATACTGGTAGATGTGCTGTGGGAGTGGCTGTGTGCCTGTAAACTACTTCAGGAAATGTCTTCACAGGAAATAATGAATGGCCTGTAAAAATCAAGAGTTGTTGCAGTTCTTATGTTGCTGAAAGATGAATGATACAGTGATATAGGATCATTATACCAGGTTCTTACCTGAGTCAGGTAAGACTTTTTACTTTTTTTTGAAATCAATGTTACTTTTATTTATTTATTTACAGTTTATCTAAGACATTTATGGGGACTTCCCCGGTGGCTCAGTGGTAAAGAATCTGCCCGTGATGCAGGAGATGGGGGTTTGATCTCTGGGTTGAGAAGATCCCCTGGAGGAGGGTATGGCAATCCTCTCCACTATTCTTGCCAGGAAAATCCTATGGACAGAGGAGCCTGGCAAGCTACAGTCTATGAGGTCGAAAAAGAGTAGGACTGAAGCAGCTGAAAATGTAAGACATTTATTTGTGGAAATTGATTACTAACATAAGCTCTTGCTGCTTGAATCATTCTCATTTTCCTCTTCTTCCTCCTTCTTCAGATTACTAGTATTAAAATGATTGAGTTTCCAACCTAGGTTGAAAAGAAAACTTAGATATTTGTATCTCTAAATCTACTTTACAGAAGTACTTCTGCCTTCAACTCTTCTTTGGCCCCAACTAGTAATACTTAATTGTGTTTTCTTCAAGGAAAATGGTGAAGTTTGTTTTATAAGTTTGTGTCTTCAGAACTTTCTTTTTTTCTAGTGATTATTCCAACTGCCCAATACTTTCATTGCCCTCCATTATTTTGTACTTTTTGAAACTCGTTTAATGAGAGTAATATTTCTGATCCTCAATGTTTTACCTCAAATGTGTCATTTCTTTCTCTGATGGAAGAATACTTCTCCCACTCCTTTCAGTTCAGTTCAGTTCAGTTGCTCAGTCATGTCCGTTTGCAACCCCATGAATTGCAGCACACCAGGCCTCCCTGTCCATCACCAACTCCTGGAGTTCACTCATACTCACATCCATCGAGTCAGTGATGCCATCCAGCCATCTCATCCTCTGTTGTCCCCTTCTCCTCCTGCCCCCAATCCCTCCCAGCATCAGAGTCTTTTCCAATGAGTCAACTCTTCCCATGAGGTGGCCAAAGTACTGGAGTTTCAGCTTTAGTATCATTCCTTCCAAAGAAATCCCAGGGCTGATCGCCTTCAGAATGGACTGGTTGGATCTCCTTGCAGTACAAGGGACTCTCAAGAGTCTTCTCCAACACCACAGTTCAAAAGCATCAATTCTTCGGCACTCAGCCTTCTTCACAGTCCAACTCTCACATCCATACATGCCCACTCCTTTAGGCATCTGGAAATAGCATTAAGTTGTGTCTTGGAGGTGCAGGTGGGAGAGGGCAGTGGAAATAAAGTCACATGTTTGAGCTTGAAGGTAAGTTAGACTGAAATTTTCAGGTATAAGAGGGATGCATTGGTTGACAAAGTAGATCAATGGGGAGCCTCTAAGATTTCAATTTAAATTACTGGCTCCCTGCTCCCCTGTAGTGGATGATTCCTCAGTTGGTTCCACTGAGATGTTGGCAGGTGGAACAGTAGGTTCCCGTTCCACCTGCCTATCTGCCAGGAATTTGGCAGGTTCCTTTTTATCTTTCTGAGAACCATGGGTTTCTTTCCACTGATTTAAGGAGTAATATGGGAAGCTAACTTTATGCCATGGAGTACCTTGATGAGCCAAAGACAGAGAAGGTAGTAAGGGAGAGAGTAGCAAAATTCCTATATCAAGTTGTCTTTCAAGCCAACCAGATTACAAATATTTGATCAAATAATGATAAATATACAGGAAACTCTGCACATCATGGTTAAACTGGATATAAGAAAATGTGCTTAACCCCAACGGCATTTGCCCAAGAAGTCTAAAAGAATTGAAAAGGACTTTAGTGTGGAGAAATGATAGCTGACACTTGAATGGAGATGATAAAGTCATATGGGGAAGATTCCCATTAATAAAAAGAGAAAAGAAAAAGAAAAAAATTCTCTTCCAATATTCTCTGCCCTTAGTGAATGACTATGTACTTTGATGCGTTAAATTTATCTTTGTGCTCTCTCTGAAATTTTGGTGTCGGGCTGAGTTATCTAATTTATCTCATTGGATGGCTTCCAACATAAAGCAAGCTTCATCTATCTTTTAAAAACTTATTTTTAAAAAATATTTTTAGCAAAGGAACACATGCACTTAGTTTAAAAAATCAAAAGTGCTTCTGGGTTTAGATGACAGATTTAAACTTTTTCACATAATTTTCCCTCTAATACCTAAGAAAAAGCACAACTGCACTGCAAAAATCTTTTACCTGCATTGTTCCAATAGCTTTCTAATTGGTCTCCCTCTTTCCTACCTACACTGTGCAAAAATCTTTTACCTGCATTGTTCCAATAGCTTTCTAATTGGTCTCCCTCTTTCCTACCTACACTGTGCTCTCAACAAACTAGTCAAAGTAATCCTTTTAAAATGCTAAATTGTTCTCTGTGGTTAAAACCTTGAAACTCAGAGCAAAAGCCTCACAATGGCCTGCTATGAAGATGACAGCTGGAATACCTAGCTCTCTATCACCATCCTGGCCTTAGAACACACAAGTTTTTGCTATAGCACTTCCCTTACTTTCACTTTTTCTCAAAAGTTTTCAAACATGTTCTCATCTTAGGCCTTTGCATTGGCTTTTCTCCTTGCCTCTAACACTCGTCCCCTAGAAATCAGCAGAGCTCATGCCTTCGTGTTTATTGTTCAGATTTCACCTTTTAAACGAGGCCTTCCACAACTGCCTTGTTTAATTCTGGGATTAAACCTTTCCACTCCCCCACTCCCATACCCTATTCTTCTTTACACTGCTCTAGTCTTCCTTTTTCTCCCCGTAACGCTTGTCACTCCTGTCTTGCTATGCTATAATGTAATTTACTTCTTTATTATGATTCCTGTTTACTCCTGTGCCCTCACTTGGTCCCACCCCCAACAAGCTCCACTGTTTGGTCTGGGTTTGTTTAGAGATATATCCAACAGCCTAGTGTCTGATACACAGAAGTTTAATAAGTATTTATACAGTTAACTAAAGAGCCTCTTGATGAAAGTGAAAATGGAGGGTGAAAAAGTTGGCTTAAAGCTCAACTTTCTGAGAGAAAACAAAGATCATGGCATCTGGTCCCATCACTTCACGGCAAATAGATGGGAAAACAGTGGAAACAGTGGCTGACTTTATTTTTGGGGGGCTCAAAAACCACTGCAGATGGTAACTTCAGCCATGAAAGTTTACCTTGGAAGGAAAGTTATGACCAACCTAAACAGCATATTACAAAGCAGAGACATTACTTTGCCAACAAAGGTCTGTCTAGTCAAAGCTATGGTTTCTCCAGTAGTCATGTATGTATGTGAAAGTTGGACTATAAAGAAAGCTGAGCACCAAAGAATTGATGCTTTTGAACTGTGGTGTTGGAGAAGACTCTTGAGAGTCGCTTGGACTGCAAGGAGATCCAACCAGTCCATCCTAAAGGAGATCAGTCCTGGCTGTTCATTGGAAGGACTGATGTTGAAACTGAAACTCCAATACTTTGGCTACCTGATGTGAAGAGCTGACTCATTTGAAAAGACCCTGATGCTGGTAAAGATTGAAGGCAGGAGAAGAAGGGAACGACAGAGGATGAGAAGGTTGGATGGCATCACTGACTCAATGGACATGAGTTTGGATAAACTCTGGGAGTTGGTGATGGACAGGGAGGCCTGGCGTGCTCTGGTCCATGGAGTCGCAAAGAGTCGGACATGACTGAGTGACTGAACTGAACGGAATGAATATAGTACATAGTAATTTCTCTGGTGGCTCAGATGGTAAAGAATCCACCTGCAGTGCAGGATACCTGGGTTTGATTCCTTGGTCTGGACGATCCCTTGGAGAAGGGAATGGCTACCCACTCCAGTATTCTTGCCTGAAGAATTCTATGGACAGAGTCGTCTGGTGGGCTACATACAGTCCATGGGATCCCAAATAGTCAGACATGACTGAGCAACTAACACTTTCACTTTCAATTTCTCTTTTGTAAGAAAAAAATGAATATTTGGATCAACTATTCTAGAAATTTTGATATGGGATACTCAAAATGGATATATATCCTAGTTCAGGTATTGAACTTCAAGGATTAAAAAAAAAAACTTAGGTAGACTAAGTAGATAAAGCAAATCACCTTCTATGATTTAAGAAAGAGTCAGATCTCAGATGTCGTAATGGCAACGTTCAATGCCAGATGATGATGGAGTTATTTCTGTAAACTTTTGAAGGAGCGAAAGAAAGCTGCTATCAGTAGAAAAAAGGCAAGAGGCAGACATTCAAAAACATGAAAGAACCCATGGAAGATGGCATTTTTGAATCCTTCATGAAAAAAATGCTTGACAAAGAGTTCTACCTAATTAAGAGATAAATCAAAATAAAGAACTTGGAAATTGAGAAGCTGTGATAAAAAGAACTGATGGTGTTTGAATCTATTTAAATATAGAATTAAAGACTAAACAACTGAGAGAATTATTGCTATAGAACAAAATGTGAATGTTATTAATCAGAACAATGTAAAATTAGTACTATAAAGATAATTGGAAAGTGTGGTGAAGGGAGATACTCTCATATTTCTAAGAAAGAGTCTACTGATACTGTCTAATATTGAAATATATAATAAAAACATTAATGACTCCAACTCATTGTTTTTCATATCCATTCCTCCACCCTTTCAAACTTAGAGAGCTGTAAATCTTAGAGAAAACATTTCTTTGAAAATCAACAGTATCTTTAATCTTGCTTCAGTTTCTCTTTTACTATTAAAACAAGTTGAATATTTTGCTACTAAAAATAGTATATATATATAATCCTTTTTTAACAAAAAGTAATGTTATCTGTCTAGCCCTATCTATCTAATCTGTCTATCTATAAGCATCTACCTAGTTGTTAATTAAGAACTCTTGTAATTAAGAACACATGTGTGCATGCATGTGAAGTCGCTTTAGTTATGTCTGATTCTTTGTGATCCCATGGACTGTAGCCCGTCAGGCTCCTCTGTTCATGGGATTCTCCAGGCGAAAATACTGGAGTGGGTTGCCATTTCCTCCTCCAGGGGATCTTCCCAACCCAGGGATCAAACCCAGGTGTATGTCTCCTGCATTGGCAGGCAGATTCTTTACCACTGAGCTGCCAAGGAAGCCCACAACTAAATACCTAGTTTTTACCTATCCTCATATCTTTTACAGCCATACAACAAAATCTGGACTTGTGTTTACCTAATGTTAATGATAGTAATTTCAGAATATAAGAGGCTTTTTATTTACTTCTTCATACATTTCTGCATGGTTTAATTACTTTTTAATGAGTACCATCATTTCTTTTAACAAATCAATGTAGAAAATTTTAAAGTTCACTACCCCACTGCTACTGCTCCTCCAAAAAGCATATGAATTGTAATTATTATTCTACATATGAACAGTAATTATTATTATGTATGGCAATCTGGATAATTGATTCTTCCATCTTTATACTTTTCTAGGTTTTTTTGACTAAATAAAAGTCAGTATTACACCATAATCTTCTTTTTCTAATGGTCTCATTTCAGAGATCCAACAACTTGTGACCCTTTCAGATGTTTCTTATGATATTTATATACATGTATTTAAACTTCTATTAATTTCTTGATTTTAGACATTATCAGTTAATTCTTCAATTTTACAGTGAAAACTTTACCTTCTTCATGTCTCTCCCCCACACCCCTACCATAATGGTCTTTTACTCTCCTCTAAAAGTTATATTGCAATTTTTTGTTAAAACTCAGTATTTATATTATGACTACATAAATATTACATTTGGGCTATGATTTTTTCCCCTTCTTATATGCTAGGTTATTTTTTTCTAGAGGTAATAAAGTGCTTTCATTTTAAAAGTTTGCTTAATTTTCTACATATCTATTCCTGTTTTCCCCAGTGTTCTAGTTGATTCATCAAATGCTTAGCAATAATTCTTCCAAAATTCTCAAAAATATTATGTACCAATTAAATGACTCTCTTTTTTAATCAGTCTATTGAACCATCTATTTTTTAGCTGGAGGCATCTCTTCTTTAGTCCTCCAGCCTCTTGCTACAAAATGGGCTGTTTTTTCTCTGAAAATTCCCTTCATTGTTCTCTTCATTATATCCTTTTTCCTCACTCTTTCTTTGAGTACTCTTAAATTTTATAGAGTACTTCAGTCTCCTCCAGAGAAAGAGTAACGTTTCTGAGAGCCTGCATACTTGAAATTACTTTTGGTCTGCCCCTACTTGCTTAGTAGTTTGGGCATGAAATTCTAGAATGAAAATAATTTGATTCAGAATTCTGAGAGCAATGTTCCAATGTCTTCTAGCCTTCAAAAGTGATATTGAAAGTCAGATGTGAGTTAGATAACCGATCCTTTGTAAACAGTTTGTCTCTCCAGAAGATTTCAGGATCTCCTCTGCATTCTTTTGAAGTTGTGAGATGTGTTGTGGTGTCGTTCTTTGTGATTTAGAAAACTGGGCTCTTAGTGGGAACTTTGAATTGTGATGTCTGTGTCTCCTCATTTTGGGAAATTCCTTGTATTTTCCCTCAGTCTTACCTTTTGTCTTTTTCTGGAATTCCTGGTTTCTAGTGTTAGACTTCCAGAACTGATTATCTAAATTTTCCCTTTATTTTCCTTCAATAATACAGTTCTTTTTTTGTTTGTATGTTTATTCTATTCTCTGTAGGATTTTCTTGACACTTTCATCCATTCAATTGAATTTCTAATCTCTTCTGTATATTTAATTTTCAAGATCACATTCATATTTTTTGATTTCTGCCTATGAAAATAATACCCTAGTATTAGTTCATAAGTGCATATTTATTCTTTTTTGTTCATATATATCAATTATTGACTTTACAGTGTTTCCAATTTCTATGTTGTTGAAAGCCTATCCTTTCTCTCTGATTCTTCTGAATTCTCTTCTTTTTCATGTTTTGGCCCTTTTGTATCACTTTGGAGACTTTTTCAAATGTTTGGTGATTCTAGCTTTCTTAAGCATTTAAAGTGAAGGGAAGGTCACTCAATCGTGTCTGACTCTTTGTGACCCATGGACTATACAGTCCATGGAATTCTCCAGGCCAGAATACTGGAGTGGGTACTCTTTTCCTTCTCTAGGGGATCTTCCCAACCCAGGGATCAAACCCAGTTCTCCTGCATTACAGGCAGATTCTTTACCAGCTGAGCCACAAGGGAAGCCCAAGAATATTGGAGTGGGTAGCCTATCCTTTCTCCAGCAGATCTTCCCAACCCAGGAATTGAACCAGGGTCTCCTGCATCGCAGGAGGATTCTTTACCAACTGAGCTAGAGAGAACATAAGCATTTAAAACTGAGGCTCTAAAGCTGATAACAGATTCTAGATGTAGAAGTGAGCTTCTATTTTTAAATATAGAGTAAGTCATCTTTTTTCACACGGAAGCCCCAAATGTAAGTATCTGAAGGCCTCTTTTTCATGCTCCTTATTTCAGGCTTCTCCAGGGAAAATTGCTTTAAGTCCCTAGATAGTTATACGTACAAGGGTTATACATACCTGGCTACTGACAGACAAACTAATGTGAAGAACAGATATATTGAGATACATACTGATGCGAAGAACTGACTCATTTGAAAAGACCCCGATGCTGGGAAAGATTGAATACAGGAGAAGGGGATGACAGAGGACGAGATGGTTGGATGGCATCACCAACTCAATGGACATGTGTTTCAGTGAACTCCGGGAGTTTGTGATGGAAAGGGAGGCCTGGTGTGCTGCAGTCCGTGGTGTCGCAAAGAGTCAAACACGACTGAACGATTGAACCGACTGACTGACAGACAATTGGAAAGGATGGGGGCTGGG
Organism: Bos taurus; assembly: GCF_002263795.3. NCBI lineage: Eukaryota > Metazoa > Chordata > Mammalia > Artiodactyla > Bovidae > Bos > Bos taurus. Next base: position 51,183,766 of record NC_037336.1, read on the forward strand.
GACTTGACTTTTGAGGATGGACACTTTTGCCGACTTTTAGTCTATTGTTTGATGTTCCAGCTCTTTCTTTCACCGTAGTATTTCTGAGTCAGACCACCTGAGGTGCATTTTCTCTAAGTAATTTACCCCCTGTCTCTTGCAGGATAGGGAGCAGTTTGGCTGCTCAGGGACCCTGAGGTCTACATGTTCTTCATATGGAGCTCTATCTCTCCCTGTCTCCTTCCTTGTCCTCTGTATCTGGTGCTTCTAAATTTTCAAAATTTTCTGGGATAAGTGGGGAAACATCTTGCTTCTCTTGAACGTTTTCCTCTTCCAGGTTTGTCTTCTTCCACTCAGTAAGTCATTTTCCACTTTCCCATCTGCTTCCCATCTTCTATATACACTACCATGAGTTAAACAGACAGCTAGTGGGAATCTGCTGTATAACACAGGGAGCTCAGCTCGGTGCTCTGTGATAACCTACATGGGGGCAGGGGGTGGTGGTGGTGAGGGGATGTGTGTGTACATATAGCTGATTCACTTTGTTGTACAGCAGAAACTAACACAGCCCTGTAAAGCAATTATACTCCAACAAAAAATAAAAACGATGTTGTGAAATTCAAGTCATATATATTAAAATGTACAACAAATCTCAATCATAAAAATGTTTGCTGACATATAGTGCCCCATTGTCTCCTTTCCCATTATCTTTCTTACATTTATGTTTCATGTTTCTTTGTGTTCTGTCATGTCAGCAGTGTTTCAGAAGGGTGTTCAAACCTTATATATAACCAGGAAGTACCTATGTGTATTAATTAAGAAAATGATTTGCTGGCCTTTTGTCAAATTTAAAGAGCCTTAAAATGGCAGCAGTTTTATTAGAATAAAGAAAAAAAGATTAACATGTCAGAAGATTAGATCAAAGAAATAGGAAGAAGAAAAGCAAAACTTAAAGGTATTCTGATTGAAGAAAGCTGTGAATGAATGAAGAATAAATGGGTGCTAAGTATGTAGCTTTTTCTAGCCTTACTCTGTGAATAAGGTTTGGAAGATCTTCAGGGTAGAAGTGGTCACATGTCACGGGGAAACCATCTCAAATACCAACCATCTCAGACAGAACTTGGAAAGCACAAGCTAGCAGAGAATTGAAGGTTGAGGCTGCCAGTGAAAGTGGAAGTGGCTCAGTCGTGTCTGACTCTTTGCGACCCCATGGACTATATAGTCCATGGAATTCTCCAGGCCAGAATACTGGAGTGGGTAGTCTGTCCCTTCCCCAGGGGATCTTCCCAACCCAGGTATCAAACCCAGTCTCCTGCATTGCAGGCGGATTGTTTACCGGCTGAGCCACAAGGTCGCAAGTGGGAACCTACAAAGAAAGAATTCCACGTTGCTGGCAGAAAACAGAGCCCTGTGCTTAAGCTGCCTGCTGATGTTTTACGATGGTAATCCAGAGTCTTCCTAGATTCTGTGCCTGAGTGAGGGCCACGTGCCTCGTGTCTGCACAACTGCTTCTTGCTCTTTACATCCTCCAGGGTCTCCAAATTGCCAGGCTCTCTGCTCTGCTCCTGTCACCCACCACACCCACCCCTGCTATGGCAGCCTTGGCTGGCCATCCTGCTGCCGGTTCTCAGGTTATCTAACTCTGAACCTTTGAGTGAACAGCTGTTTGCATTTGTCGTGTTAGCTTTAGCTATTTTTTCCAAAGAACTAAACTATTTCAGATGTGTCAGAAGCTCCATTTGTAGCCATCCCAAATCCCATCTCCTTTTCTTCCTCCACCCACCCAGGGGTCCATTCAAAACAGTTACAATACTTTCTACAGGTCCACAAGGTAATAGGGAATGAGATCAAGGAGAAGTTTCTGTTTCATAGCACAGGATGGAGGGAACGGGGTGACTATCACTAAAACACTAGTTAAGATAGAGCAGATTTATGAGCACAAGTTTGTACCTTAGGCCTGTCATATTTTTTCACCTTTATGTTAGTTAATTGCAGAGTAACATAAATTAACTTTGGAACACAAGCAAAAATGGGAACTTTATTTATGAATTTCTTGGATTTCTTTACCTCAAGCCAAACAACTAAATTGCTACTTAGCATAAATTATTTATGGGCCTGGCTCAATACCATCCAGCACCAGCCCCCGGAGGTATGGGAGATATAAAAGATTTAAAGCATCACTGCGACAGTGTTCGGGCCGCCGTGGAGCTGTGTTTCTTTCCAGAAGGGTCCACTTTATTTTGTTGTAAATAAATAGAGGCTGGATTTTCCAGGGAGGGAAGTTAGCTTCCAGCAGGACGGTAGTGGTGTTTTGCATATGTTAATTACACAACCCTTTTATGACAGATAGACGCAGTGTTTGCATAGATATTTCTCAAAAGACCCGTAGACCCAAATGGAGCTTTTCATTTCCTGGTGTGGAGTTGTTTCTCTCATTTGATCTCATTTCAAAATCTGAAGTTTTCAAAGCTTGCCATCCCAACCAGTCAATAAAAAATAGTCCTATCAGTATGATTTTAGCAGGGACAAATGCACGTCTTCTGCAACCTTGATTCTGTTTTCCTTAAAATTCAAGTCCAATAATTCCATGCTGACACCTGCGACAAACCAGTTGTCACTTCCTAGGTTGTCTTTCTATAGCCCTAACCTCCAGCATGTCACCCTTTGCTCCAAAATACCCTTACATACTTTGTTTCTCAGACACAGTCTGTTTCTAAGACAAGGTCATTGTCTTCTTTTTCTTTAGGTCAGACATATTTCATTTGATTCCCACAGTATTGAAGATTAGAAAACCCGACACAAAAGTGTAAATATCCAGCTTTTCATTCAATTTCCAAAATTAGGAGGTCTGGCTATTTTAGGTAAACTTTTTCATTGGATAGCTGTTGGCTTAAGCTTAACTGGCAGAATCCTTGCCAGTTCTTAGTTCTCCACTTTGCCACAGTCCTTATTACTCTCTAGTGTACACCCAGCCTACTTCTCCTAGTTAAGTTTTAGATTACCTCCTTTGTCCATGAAGGCATTTGCATTTTTAACTCATAATTTGGGGCCATGGTTTGGGTTGATACATTGATAACTTTTACATTTTTCTTGGGTTGGATTATATGTTATAAATGACTAAATCCAAAAGAAAAAAAGATCTTGACAAGCTATAGCAATGTACTGGCTCATAGATGTGACTACCATTTTTTTAGAATGCAAATATATAAATATATTTCCACTTAAATGAAACACAGACTAGGAAGGTTTTCTCTTCCTTTCTCTTTTTCTTGAAACTGTGGTGTTTGTAACCATAGTCCTTAAACAACAAAAAATGCCTCCATAGCATCAGTTTTTCTAAATCCTTGAAATATTTGTATTCAAATTCTATAATATTTGAAGTGCCACTTTGGCTTGGTCACTTGCCCAACCTGATGCTAGCCAGGCTGTGTTTTCTCTCAGACATTTCAAGTACTGGCAAGCTTTGGGGCCTTGCTGACTGAGAGCATTGACTCACCCTCCCTGGATCCCAGCCCTGACAGTGCTCCCTTCAACCTCCCAAGCATCACCACTGGGATTCTCTTCTTGGGCCTGGAATTTGATTGCATCTCTCTTCTCCTGTAATATCTTTAGTGGTTTCCTCAAATTTCAAATTAGAATCAGATCCTGGATGTCACAAAGACTATACCTGCAAAGTTTAACTCTATCCTCCTGTTCTATTTTAAGGGGAATCAGAGTAGAGGGGAATGGAGCTTCCCAGGTGGCACTAGTGGTAAAGAATCCACATGCCAATGCAGGAGACATAAGAGACACTGGTTTGATCCCTGGGTTGAGAAGATCCCCTGGAGGAGAAAATGGCAACCCACTCCAGTATTCTTGCCTAGATAAACCTTGGACAGAAGAGCTTGGTGAGCTACAGTCCACAAAGTGACAAAGAGACAGATACTACTGAAGCAACTTGGCACAGCACAGTACGAAGGAGAATGAGTGGGCACTGGGGAACCAGACAGGCCCAAATCTCAAATCTGACCCTGTGTGCGTTTAGATCTGCCTTTAACCTGTATTTTTTTTTAATTAATAAAATAGGGAAAACAGAATTTATCTTGCAAAGTTCTTAGAAATATAATTCAGTGAATTATTCCTGTGGATACATGCTCCATTCCTCTATTTCAGCTTGCCAAGCTTGGTCTTCATTTGCTGATGAAAAAGAGACAGAAAGAAAATCCTTCCGTTCTTCTTTTCTTCATCTTCCTTTCTGCTATCATCTATGATAAAGAAGCATCTGAACAGAAAAATGCCTTGATTTCATCCTGTCCCAGCCCTACCTCCAGAAGCTGTCACATACCATGGAAAATAGTAAGAAGCATCTGCAGAGCTGGGTTCCAGCAAAGTCTGGGTCAAAGTCAAGGGAGAGACCATCCTCCTTCAAGAACACAGAGGGGGCTCCTCCCTGGGAGGGCCAAAAGCTTGTTCCTTCATTTCCCCTCTCTCTTACCCCCATAAAAGGAGAATAAGACTCCCATGAGTGATCATCCCCAAACTGACTGTATTGCAGATTTTTATAACCGAACTCTATGTGTAGGTATTATAATAGATAATCTGAATGTGTTGTACACATCCTACATAAAACATAAAGGGTTGCTGTCTCTGTCTTACATGCATTTAAAAAGCTCATTTTAATATTTAATGCTTTGAACAGTCATCTAAATCTCAAAAGTTAAGCTGCTGCTGCTGCTGCTAAGTCACTTCAGTCGTGTCCAACTCTGGGCGACCCCATAGACGGCAGCCCACCAGGCTCCCCTGTCCCTGGGATTCTCCAGGCAAAAACACTGGAGTGGGTTGCCATTTCCTTCTCCAATGCATGAAAGTGAAAAGTGAAAGTGAAGTCGCTCAGTCACGTCTGGCTCTTCGAGACCCCATGAACTGCAGCCTACCAGGCTTCTCCGCCGATGGGATTTTCCAGGCAAGAGTACTGGAGTGGGTTGCCATTGCCTTTTCCGCAAAAGTTAGGCAGGAAATACCATAAAAGACCCAAAGTCTAAAACAAATGTTACCGTTACAATCTGGAAGTGTCCCTTTCCCCCCAACATCCGAAACACACTACTCTCATCATTCTAGCTTCTAGAAAACACAACTGAAGCATATGCCATTGCTTCCTTTATAGCTCAGTGACATACTTTAAAAAGGAATATCCACACTCATAAGCCAGTATTCATAAATAACTTAAAAAATTTTTTTTCAGTATGACTCAGATTTTTCCCTAGGCTTCACTCTCTCGGCAAAGCCTCTCCAGGGAAGAAAACATAAGTAAACCAAAGTCCACATTAAAAACAAAAACAAGTAAACAAAAATTTAACTATTTTTCTAGTATGCATTGTGAATTTTGAAAAATGTAATCTAAATTATAATGTATTGGGCAATACTCTCCACTCAACCATCAGTCTAAAGACTTCTTAGAATCAAATGTGTCGGTTTGTGGTGACACCTCAGGTTGCTATCCACAGTAGCTGGAGCTCTGAGCAATTTAGCAAACTTGCTAAATTCACTGGCTGGCACAATCCTAGGCAAGGCTGTTCACTTGAGTCTTGGCTGATTCCTTAGCAAAATGAACAGGAGTCCCCTTTAGCAGAGATTAGGTCATTCAGACAGTTCATTTGGGCTTTAAATGTCAAAAAATGCTTGGACTTTTTTCTGTACTAATCATGATGAATGTTTTGGGCTAAATGTTTATGTGCCCATCAAATTCTTACGTTCAAGGCTTAACCCTCAATGTGATGGTATTGGGAAGTTGGGCCTTTGGGAGGTGATTAGGTTTAGATGAGGTCATATGGGTAACACTCTAATGATGGGATTCATTTCCTTGTATGAAGAAACCAGAGATCTCTCTCTGTGTTTCATGTGAAGATACAGCAAGAAGGCAAGTGTCCACAAGCCAAGAGGAGTGCTCTTGCTAAACTCTAGGCATGCTCACACCCTGCCCTTTGACTGCCCAGCCTGTACAACTGTGGGAGATAGATGTCTGTTGTTTAAGCCACCCAGTCGTTGGTATTTTGTTACAGCAGCTGGAGCAAAGACCATGAGTAATTTGGGGTCTTTTGCATGTATGTGTGGGTGCGCAGATTCTGGGCTGCTGAGGGACAGGGTTCTCTCTCTGGTTTACTTTTCTTACCATGAAGACATTAATAAAAAGTAATGCTTCTCTTCACTTAGTGAAGAATTAGACCTCAGAGATAGCTAGGAACGCCAAAAAGTGGCCTGAATTCTTCAAGATCACGTATAGAATGGACCTCAATTTCTCCCAGCATTTTTAAAAAGATCATCTTTCTTTTGTTTAGATCATGTTGAGGCTGCTGTAACTGGTTTGAACTCAGTTTTAGCAGGAGACTGTGGGCAGCCGGGTGAAGAATGAACACAGTCAAGTGAAGTTTTTAAACATAAACAATTCTCTGTCACAAAAGCAATTTCAAAAGCCCTACCCCCTTCCCCCCAACCACCCTTTGACTCAAAATGTATGAATTTTGCATTTGAACTTTGTGTATGCCTAGTGCTCTGGAGAAGGCAATGGCAACCCACTCCAGTACTCTTTCCTGGGAAAATCCCATGGACGGAGGAGCCTGGTGGGCTGCAGTCCATGGAGTCGCTCAGAGTCGGACACGACTGAGCGACTTCACTTTCACTTTTCACTTTCATGCATTGGAGAAGGAAATGGCAACCCACTCCAGTGTTCTTACCTGGAGAATCCCAGGGACGGGGAAGCCTGGTAGGCCGCCGTCTATGGGGTCTCACAGAGTCGGACATGACTGATGCGACTTAGCAGCAGCAGCAGCAGCAGCAGTGCACAGTGTGGAAAACTCTCTACTGGGTCATTTGGGAAATATATGTATTAAAAATGAAGTTAGAAAAAATGGAAAATTGCTTTAGAACATCCATGGTAGTAAAAATCTTATATAGTTATTTTGCTTACTGTTTTAATGTAATTTTTTTTTTCATATTAGAGTTAAATCACCATACCTTTTAGTTTCTGAGAAGAGATAAATCACTTTTCCAGGTACAATTATTTTATTTTTGTTGAAACGTGTTTGCTCCTTATAACTTGTGCTCTGACATCTAGTCTTATTTTTTGTGATTTCAAAAACAGACAGAAATATTCCTAATTGTCTCTTAAAAGGTGATGTGGTATAAGAGGAAAAGCACTGGATTTAGAGTCAAAAAGCCAGGGACTCCACCTTTGCTACTTACTGGTGGCATAATTTGGGGTCACTTGGTCTCTGCATTGTGTTCTCATCTCAATTCCTTCAAGACAGGCTGTTCATCTGCCAGGAACTTTGCTGCTTCCAGAATATGGTGAGGCCTAAAGCACTAACTGGGCTTCCCTGGTGGCTCAGAGGGTAAAGCGTCTGCCTGCAATGTGGGAGACCTGGGTTCGGTCCCTGGGTCGGGAGGATCCCCTGGAGAAGGAAATGGCAACCCACTCCAGTATTCTTGCCTGGAAAACCCCACAGACGGAGGAGCCTGGTAGGCTACAGTCCACGAGGTTGCAAAGAGTCGGACAGGACTGAGAGACCTCACTCAAACTCACTCAAAAGCACTAACTAACACAGCTGTTTGTCCATCTGAGCTGGAATCCCCCTTGGGGCCCCACATTATCAAGGCCACAATTGACTCTTTTTTGAGAGGCCTGAGTCTCTGCAAGCATCATGGTTTCCCCAGAGTCTGTTGGAATCTTTGAGGCCAGGTAACCCCATACAGCCTCACAGCCTTGATAGCCTCATAAACTGCCCATTGCGCATCTGTCTGCTACCACAGACTGGCTCTGCCCAGAGGGCCCTTCTTCTTCTCTAGCAGAGGCTACTCATATTCCTATACTCAGGGTCCTGTTAGAGAGTAAAGTCTATGAGGCTTTCCTGGTGGTACAGTGGTTAAGACTCTGTGTTTCCAATGCAGGGGACATGGGTTGAATCCCTGTTTGGGGAACTACAATCTTGCATCCTATGTGATGTGACCAAAAAAAAAAAAAAAAAAGGAGAAGAAAGTAAGATCTGTCTTCTCATTCTCTGAAGTTGTTCCAGGTTATTATGCCTGACCCTTCAGCAAAATCTCTCCAGTTCTTAGAGGTTTCATGCCTACCTCTGAGACACTGACAAATCTCCCAGCCATGACTTTGCATTCACTGATGACTTTGGAGGCTGGGTCACTCTTGCCCACCCCAGTCCTGACCTGATCACGGCACCTCAGTGCTGTGCAGACCGGCTAGAATGCTAGACTTCATTTCTTCATTTTCTCCTTCATTCAGTGACTCCTGTCTTCTCACCACTCTGATTTTTCTAGGAAGGACTCCACCTCTGAACCCTTGAATTCAGCAGACTAACAACTACCACCTCTCCTTCCATTACTTTCCATCTACTTTCCTATCAATCCCCAGGGTCATTTCCAAGGGCCATACTGAAAATTGTCTGTAATGAGGTTGGACACTAGGCATTAAGAGAAATGGGATTTCCCCCTTAACCCTAAAAAGGGAAAGTTTCCATGATATTTGGAGAGCATGAGCCTTTTTTGGTAGGAAAGGGCACTGGGCAGGCAGGCAGGGGGAATGGAGAGTAGAGTTTTGTTTTATTTATCGAATGACTTCACAGTGAAAGTTCAAACAATGATTCTGAGGCAGGACTCAGCATCTGGCTCATTTCAAGTTGTTTTGAAATGCCTAAAGAAGAAAATACATTTTGATCTAACTTAGTGTATAAGACATTGATTTCTGTTAAGTTAGAATGTATTTCTGTAATTTCTCCAGATTCATCCTTGATGATGTTCCATTTGCACACAAGGGATAAACTCAGGAAGAACACACGGCTGGTGCAATCTTCTTCCTCCAACCATTCATTCATTAATTCAACAGATGTTTATTAAATACCTACACTGCACCTGGTACTATGAGGGCATACTTATGTAAATCATCTGATAAGTTCTTGACTTGCCTTATGGGCTATTTCATTGCTCACAAATTTAAGGAAGCAGGAAGGAAAACCACTGCTCTGGATGCAATTCTTATCAATAAGGAAGATTTGTTTAGCTGATAAAATGGACTTGTCATCTGAGAGTCTGCAAAACTATGGGAGGCATGATCAGACATGTGCCTTCAAGATCTGGAAACCGAAGCTTAATACCGGTCCAGAAACAAGAGAGATGGGTCCTCAGGTCTTGAGACCCTGATAGACAAGACCCTGAGAGGGATATGCGTCCAGGGGTAAGTGTTCTGATGCTAACTGGCAAGTGGCCTTGATTAATAAGTTTAAAAAAGGAGTATCACATGGCTCAGGAAGAGCATAAGTGTGGCATTAGGTAGAGATGGGAACATATCCATAGATAAACACAAAATAAGCCTCTTTAGAGAAAAGCCCCATAGAGAAAATTTCTAGTCTACTCTAATGTACTTAGTAAGAAGAATAAGAAAAGAATTAGCCCAGTCTATGGGAGTGGAGGTACCAGCCTAACAGAGTAAAAGAAAAGCTCCTTGAACATTATTTTGTCTTCTTATTCTGTTGAGATACATGAGCTTTGAAGTAAAGAAAGTGGAGTCAGGATGGTGTTGGATAAAGTAAAGCCACAGGACTGAGAAGATGGGAGATCTTCCAGCTGCTGCAATGAGTTATTTTCCAGGCCAGGAGGAATGAAATCACACAACTTGCTGAGCATGTGAATGGAAACCCCTAGGGAATCCTGGGTTGCGGGAGGTGCCAGAATACTCAAGCTGAGTAAATGAAATTCTGAATTTTAAAATTGGGAAGAGGTTAAACTACAGAAACTGCAGATCACTGAGGCTTTATGACAATCTTGGCAAAATTCTACAGAAGATTTTTAAGCAATCTTTTTCTGAGCCCCTGGAAAATTAAGTAGCAGGTACATGATATCAGTATTAATTCACTAAGATGAAATCTCCACAAAGTTTGATTAGGTTTTTGATTATCAGGTTTGATTTCAGGGTTTTCTATAATAAATCAAGAATTCTACGCATATAAACTCTTGATTTCTTTAAGACATCTGACATTTCTTATGATATGCTTGTGTAAAAGATGAAGGAATGTGGACTAGACAGTAAGACTGTGAAACTGTGAATAAAGAATGGATTCATTGAGCATTAACCTGAAATTGTGGCTTCTGCAGAATGCCACAGGATACTGTTTGTATCCTGATGTCAGAATATCACATTTCTATAGAACTGATGGCTTACAAAATTACCTTGAACTTATTGTCTTAATAAAAGTTTTAAATAATACTGTACTATTTGTCAGAAGCATAGCTCTTTTTACCAATCTGCAAGGTTGCTCTTAATATCCCCATTGTATAGATGAGGAAGTGGAGGCAGTGGTTTTAAGCAATGTATCAATGTTATAAAGCTAATAAACAGCAGAGTTGGGATTCAAAACCTATTCTCTCTGACTTTATAACTCAATAAAGCCACTGTGGGATCACTAGGAATTTTTGGCTACACTTCACACATGAATAAAAGGAGACATAGTGATTATAAAACTCATCTATGTTTACAGTTGGTAAAATCAAAATCAGAATTTGAATCTAGCATTTTGGGGGAAATTTTCTAATATATTTTATTTATTTTAAAAATTTATTTCATTGAATTATAGTTGATTTACAATGTTGCATTAATTTCTATTGTAGAGCAAAGTGATTCAGTTTTATATATATATTTTCATACTTAGTTATATATACAGGCTTCCCAGGTGACTCAGTGGTAAAGAATCCATCTGCCAATGCAGGAAATGTAATAGACTCAGGTTCAGTCCCTGGGTTGGGAAGATCCCCTGCAATAGGAAATGGCAATGACCCACTCCAGTATTCTTGCCTGGAAAATTCCATGGACAGAGAATCCTGGTGAGCTATAGTCAATGGGGTATCAAAGAATCAGATGCTACTGACTCTACACATACACACACACACACACACACACACACATATATATACACACACACACACACATATATATATACACACACACACACACACACATATATATATATATATAAGATGCTTACTCCTTGGAAGGAAAGTTATGACTAACCTAGACAGCATATTAAAAAGCAGAAACATTACTTTGTCAACAAAGGTCCGTCTAGTCAAGGCTATGGTTTTTCCAGTGGTCATGTATGGATGTGAGAGCTGGACTGTAAAGAAAGTTGAGCACAGAAGAATTGATGCTTTTGAACTGTGGTGTTAGAGAAGACTTTTGAAAGTCCCTTGGACTACGAGGAGATCTAACCAGTCCATCCTAAAGGAGATCAGTCCTGGATATTCATTGGTAGGACTGATGTTGAAGCTGAAACTCCAGTACTTTGGCCACCTGATGTGAAGAGCTGACTTATTTGAAAAGCCCCTGATGCTGGGAAAGCTTGAAGGCAGGAGAAGAAGGGGACGACAGAGGATGAGATGGTTGGATGGCATCACCGACTCAATGGACATGGGTTTGGGTGAATTGCGGGAGTTGGTGATGGACAGCGAGGCCTGGCGTGCTGCAGTTCATGGGGTCACAAAGAGTCGGACATGACTGAGTGACTGAACTGAACTGATACATACACACACACACACACACACACACACATATATATATACACATACATATACTTTTCAAACATTCATTTCCATTATGGTTTATGACAGGATATTGAATATATTTTCCTGTGCTATAGAAAAAGCCTTGTTTTTAATCCATCCTATATAAAATAGCTTGCATCAAATCCAGCATTTTTAATATATTTGGAAATCTCTTTAATTCCTAAATTAATAGGCAGTAGTCAGTTCTGATATCTGTATCTTCATTTGCTGCAATTCATTCTTTTTTAAAAAATTAATTTATTTTAATTGGAAGCTAATTACTTTACAATATTGTGGTGGTTTTTGCCATACATTGACATGAATCAGCCATTGGTGTACATGTGTCCCCCATCCCAAACCCCCCTCCCACTTCTCTCCCCATCCCATCCCTCTGGGTTGTCCCAGTTCACCGGGTTTGAATGCCCTGTTTCATGCATTGAATTTGGACTGGTCACCTAAAGCACATATGGTAATATATATGTTTCAATGCTATTCTCTCAAATCACCCCACCCTCACCTTCTCCCACAGAGTCCAAAAATCTGTTCTTTATATCTGTGTTTCTTTTGCTGTCTCATGTCAGTGTTACCATCTTTCTAAAGTCCATACGTATGCATTAACACACTGTATTGGTGTTTTTCTTTCTGACTTACTTCACTGTGTATAATAGGCTCCAGTTTCATCCATTTCATTAGAACTGATTCAAAGGTGTACTTTTAAATAGGTGAATAATATTCCATTGTGTATATGCACCACAACTTTCTTATCCATTCACCTGCCAATGGACATCTAGGTTGCTTCCATGTCCTAGCTATTGTAAACAGTGCTGTGATGAACATTGTGGTACATGTGTCTCTTTCAATTCTGGTTTCCTTGGTGTGTGTGCCCAGCAGTGGGATTGCTGGGTCGTATGGCAGTTCTTGACTTCCTACTTTTGCATTCTAGTCCCTTATAATGAAAAGGACATCTTTTTGGGTGTTAGTTCTAGAAGGTCTTGTGGGTCTTCATAGAACCATTCAACTTCAGCTTCTTCAGCATTATTGGTCGGGGCAGAGACTTAGCTTATCATGATATTGAATGGTTTGCCTTGAAAATGAACAGAGATCATTCTGTCATTTTTGAGATTGCATCCAAGTACTGCATTTCGGACTCTTGTTGACTATGATGGCTACTCCATTTCTTCTAAGGGATCCTTGCCCACAACAATAGATATAATGGTCATCTGAGTTAAATTCACCCATTCCAGTCCATTTTAGTTTGCTGATTCTTAAAATGTCAACGTTCACTCTTGCCATCTCCTGTTTGACCACTTCTAATTTGCCTTGATTCATGGATCTAACATTCCAGGTTCCTATGCAATATTGTTCTTTACAGCATCCAACTTTACCTCTATCACCAATCACATCCACAACTGGAGTTTGTTTTTGCTTTTGGCTCCATCTTTTTATTCTTTCTGGAGTTGTTTCTCCACTGATCTCCAGTAGCATATTGGGCATCTACCAACCTGGGGAGTTCCTTTTTCAGTGTCCTACCTTTTTGCTTTTTCATTCTGTTCATGGGATTCTCAAGGCAAGAATACTGAAGTGGTTTGCTATTACTTTCTCCAGTGGACCACGTTTTGTCAAAACTTGCCACCATGACCCATCCATCTTGGGTGGCCCTACATGACATGGCTCATGGTTTCATTGAGTTAGATAAGGCTGTGGTCCATGTGACCAGATTAGGGTACAGAATACAACAAGGCAAAGGCTAATAGAGTTTTGCCGAGAGAACACACTGGTCATAGCAAACACCCTCTTCCAACAACACAAGAGAAGACTTGACACATGGACATCACCAGATGGTCAATACTGAAATCAGATTGATTATACACTTTGCAGCCAAAGATGGAGAAGCTCTATACAGTCAGTAAAAACAAGACAGGGAGCTGACTATGGCTCAGATCATGAACTCCTTATTGCCAAATTCAGACTTAAATTGAAGAAAATAGGGAAAACCACTAGACCATTCAGGTGTGACCTAAATCATATCCCTTATGATTAAACAGTGGAAGTGACAAATAGATTCAAGGGATTACATCCGATAGACAGAGGGCCTGAAGAACTGTGAATGGAGTTTCATGACATTGTACAGGAGGCAGTGATCAAGACCATCCCCAAGAAAAAGAAATGCAAAAAGGCAAAATGGTTGTCTGACAAGGCCTTACAAATAGCTGTGAAAAGAAGAGAAGCAAAAGGCAAAGGAGAAAAGGAAAGATATATCCATTTCAATGCAGAGTTCTGAAGAACAGTAAGCAGAGATAAGAAAGCCTTCCTCAGTGATCAATGCAAAGAATTCAAGGAAAACAAAAAGAATGGAAAAGACTAGAGATCTCTTCAAGAAAATTAGAGATACCAAGGGAATATTTCATGCAAAGATGAGCACAGTAAAGGACAGAAATTGTATGGACTTAACAGAAGCAGAAGATGTTAAGAAGAGGTGGCAAGAATACATAGAAGAACTAAACAAAAAAGATCTTCACCACTCAAATAATCACAATGGTGTGATCACTCACCTAAAGCCAGACATCCTGGAATGTGAAGTCAAGTGGGTCTTAGGAAGCATCACTACAAACAAAGGTAGTGGAGGTGATGGAATTCCAGTTGAACTCTTTCAAATCCTAAAAGATAATGCTGAGAAAGTGCTGCACTCAATATGCCAGCAAATGTGGAAAACTCAGCAGTGGCCACAGGACTGGAAAAGGTCAGTTTTCATTCCAATACCAAAGAAAGGCAATGCCAAAGAATGCTCAAACTACTGCACAATTGCACTCCTCTCACACACTAGCAAAGTAATGCTCAAAATTCTCCAAGCCAGGCTTTAACAGTACATGAACCATGAACTTCCAGATGTTCAAGCTGGATTTAGAAAAGGCAAAGGACCCAGAGATTAAATTGCCAACATCCATTGGACCATCGAAAAAGCGAGAGAGTTCCAGAAAATCATCTACTTTTGCTTTATTGACTATGCCAAAGTCTTTGACTGTGAATGGATCACAACAAACTGTGGAAAATTCTTAAAGAGATGGGAATACCCGACCACCTGACCTGCCTCCTGAGATATCTGTACGCAGGTCAAGAAGCAACAGTTAGAAATGGATGTGAAAGAACAGAGTGGTTCCAGATCGGGAAAGAAGTACACCAAAGCTGTATATTGTCACCTGCTTATTTAACTTATATGCAGAGTACATTATGAGAAATGCTGGGCTGGATGAAGCATGAGCTGGAATCAAGGATCCTGGGAGAAATATCAATAACCTCAGAAATGCAGATGACACCACACTTCTTGCAGACAATGAAGAAGAACTAAAGAGCCTCTTGATAAAAGTGAAAGAGGAGAGTGAAAAAGTTGGCTTAAAGCTCAACATTCAGAAAACTAAGACCATGGCATCCGGTCCCATCACTTCATGGCCAACAGATGGGGAAACAATAGAAACAGTGAGAAACTTTATTTTTCTGGGCTCCAAAATCACTGCAGATGTTGACTGCAGCCATGAAATTAAAAGACGCTTACTCCTTGGAAGAAAAGTTATGACCAACCTATATAGCATATTAAAAAGCAGAGACAGCACTTTGCCAACAAAGGTCTGTCTAGTCACAGCTATGGTTTTTCCAGTAATCATGTATGGATGTGAGAGTTGGACTGTAAAGAAAGCTGAGTGCCAAAGAATTGATGCTTTTGAACTGTGGTGCTGGAGAAGACACTTGAGAGTACGTTGGTCTGCAAGGAGATCCAACCAGTCCATCCTAAAGGAAATCAGTCCTGAATATTCATTGGAAGGACTGATGCTGAAGCTGAAACTCTAATCCTTTGGCCACCTGATGCAAAGAACTGACTCATTGGAAAAGACCCTGATGCTGGGAAAGACTGAAGGTGGGAGGAGAAAGGGACGACAGAGGATGAGGTGGTTGCATGGCATCACCAGCTTAATGGACATGAGTTTGAATAAGTGCCAGGAGTTAGTGATGGACAGAGAGGCCTGGTGTGCTGCAGTCCAAGAGGTTGCAAAGAGTTGGACATGACTGAGTGACTGAACCATACTGAACTGATGACATTCTAGTTCCAGTTTTTAAAGAAATGTCCACACTGTTCTCCATAGTGGCTGTACTAGTTTTCACTCCCACCAAGAGTGTAAGAGGGTTCCTCCTTCTCCACACCATCTCCAGCATTTATCGTTTGTAGAGTTTTGGGTAGCAGCCATTCTGACTGACATGAGATAGTACCTCATTGTGGTTTTGATATGCATTTCTCTGATAATGAGTGATGTTGAGCATCTTTTCATGGGTTTGTTAGCCATCTGTATGTCTTCTTTGGAGAAATGCCTGTCTAGTTCTTTGGCCCATTTTTGACTGGGTCATTTATTTTTCTGGTATTGAGCTGCCTGAGCTTCTTTTATATTTTTGAGATTAATTCTTTGTCAGTTGCTTCATTTGCTATTATTTTCTCCCATTCTGAAGGTTGTCTTTTCACCTTGCTTATAGCTTCCTTCATTGTGCAAAAGCTTTTAAGTTTAATTAGGTCCCATTTGTTTAGTTTTGTTTTATTTCCATTACTCTTGGAGGTGGGTCATAGAGGATCTTGCTGTGATTTATGTCAGAGTGTTTTGCCTATGTTTTCCTATAGGAGTTTTATAGTTTCTGGTCTTACGTTTAGATCTTTAATCCATTTTGAGTTTATTTTTGTGTATGGTGTTAGAAAGTGTTCTAGCTTCATTTTTTTACAGGTGGTTGATCAGTTTTCCCAGCATCACTTGTTAAAGAGATTATCTTTTCTCCATTGTATATTTTTGCCTCATTTGTCAAAGATAAGGTGTCCATAGGTGCATAGATTTATCTCTGGGCTTTCTCTTTTGTTCCACTGATCTATATTTCTGTCTTTGTGCCAGTACCATACTGTCTTGATGACTGTAGCTTTGTACTGTAGTCTGAAGTCAGTTAGGTTGATTCCTTCAGTTCCATTCTTCTTTATCAAGATTGCTTTGGCTATTCGAGATTTTTTGTATATCCATAAAAATTGTGAAATTATTTGTTCTAGTTCTGTGAAAAATACAGTTGGTAGCTTGATAGGGGTTGCATTGAATTTGTAGATTGTTTTGGTTAGTATACTCATTTTCACTATATTGATTCTTCTGATCCATGAACATGTTATATTTCTCTATCTATTTGTGACATCTTTGATTTCTTTCATCAGTGTTTTATAGTTTCTATATATAGGTCTTTTGTTTCTTTAGGCAGATTTATTCATACATATTTTATTCTTTTTGCGGCAATGGTGAATGTGATTGTTTCCTTAATTTCTCTTTCTGTTTTCTCATTTAGTGTATAGGAATGCAAGGGATTTTTGTGTATTAATTTTATATCCTGCAACTTTACTATATTAATTGATTAGCTAAAGTAATTTTCTGGGGAAGTCTTTAGGGTTTTCTATGTAGAGGATCATGCCATCTGCAAACATTGAGAGATTTACTTCTTTTCCAATCGGGATTCCTTTTATTTCTTTTTCTTCTCTGATTGCTGTGGCTAAAACTTCCAAAACTATGTTGAATAGTAGTGGTGAGAGTGGGCACCCTTGTCTTGTTCCTGACTTTAGGGGAAACACTTTCAATTTTTCAATTTCAGTGAATTTTCAATTCATCCTTTTTTTAAAAATAATTTTTTATTGGAGTGTAGCTGATTCTAAGTCCTCATCAGATAAGAACAAGCTGAATGATAGGCTGAAAAGTTTTAAAGAGTTAATAACAATCGGGCTAAAATTAATATATTTTCTTTAGGTTAAAAATCAGTTGAGCAAATATATAAAAGTCAAAGTCTGACTCACTAATAGTTTCTGTGAAGAAAACTAAGGCTGTGTGTGTGGCCTTAGTGTGTGGCCTCTTGACTAGTAGCATCGGCATCACTTGGCAAATTGCCCAAAATACAAAATGTTGTGCATAACCTCAGACAAAGTGAATCAGAAACTTAGGGTGGGCAGTGAGGGTTGGAGGAAGGGGTTTTAGCAAGCCTTCTGAAAGATTCAGATGCATACCCAATTTTGAGAGCCACTAAAGCTAAGAAGTTTAGTTGAAAAATAGTCATAGGAAAAGGAAAGTGAGAAAAACAACAGACTTTTTGGCCGAAGTTCAGGGAACACAATCCTGATGTTTACTTGTGGGCGGGACTAAGGATGCTAAAGGCAGTGCAAGGTGTACAGTCTTTACAGATTTCACTGGAGAGAGGATTTAGGTTACACTGACATGACAAAACTTAACACGTGATTGTATTTTTTGAGCAAAATGGATTCCCAGGAGTCTTCCAGTGACTTGTTATTTCAAACATGGTCCATGGACCAGCAACATCAGCCTACTCAGGAATTGTTAGACATGCAGAATTTCAGATCCCATCTCACAGTGATTCACCTTACATTACAATTTGGAAGGACTGCTCTGGCTGAGCATCTTTGTGTTATATGAGAGGAAACTGAAGTTAAGGACTTTGCCGAGAGTCATGGAACTGAATAGATACAGTCTGAAAGTCATTGAGAAGGGGTCTAAAAATTAAATTTTTCTTAAAAGAAAATCTCTTGTTTCAGCTTACCTATATCCTCTCTCACTCTGGGGAGTCATAAATTCCCAATCATAGTCATAAAATTACTAAGTGCCTTATTGGCAGGAGTTGGTAGGGTGAGGATTCCTGTGTTGATTAGATGTTGGACTAGAATTGTTTCCACTTTTAAATATCTTGACATATCTTGACAATAATTACCTTTGGGATAGGGGGGTAAGGGTGGAAAACTGAAATCATTCATTTATTATTATTATTTTTTAAATTATTTATTTATTATTTTTGGCTGTCTTTTATGCTGTCTTTGTTGCTCTGTGGGCTTTTCTCTAGTTGTGGTGAAAGGGGGCTACTCTTTCTTGTGGGCTTCTCTGTGGTAGCTTCTCTTGTTGTGGAGCATGGGCTCTAGGGCTCATGGACTTCAGTTGTTGTGGTGCACAGACATGTGGGATCTTCCCAGATCAGGGATTGAACCCATATCTCCTGCATGATTTAATTCTTTACCTTGAGCCACTGGGGAAGCCCTATTATTATTAAGAGTAAGTGAGTTACAGATATGGAGTCCTGGAGACTGGTTGAGAAGGAGAACCTAGTTCTCCCCTAGAGAGCCATCTTTTCAAGTTGTATTTTTACGTTCCTTCCACAAAGACTTTCTGGAGAATCCTTGTGACTGTCTTGCCCAGTCCTGTACATAAAGATACTTTGTCTATCCACACTCCTATAGGAAGCAAGTCCTGATGATAAGCTGCAGTTGTGAACAGTCTAGGTCTGGTCCTCTGCCAGTTCTGCAGCTTGATGTTCCTTTCTCCAATCTGCTCCTGGAACTCCCTTTCCTTAATCTCTAGCTTGTACCCTCACTATGGACCTAAAATTTCTAAGGGTCTCGCAATTAATAAAGGCCGGGAAGGACAAAAGACATGTTGGCTTCTTTGTGAGCAGCCAGGCATTTGCCTTGTCCATAGGGGTCTGAATGAAGCCAGGTAAATTGAGGTGCAATGTGGTATTTGTCTGGAGGACCAGTGGTTGGTATTTTTAAAGTGTTAAAAGAACTTAAATCAAATTCCTGTGATTTTAGGCAGGTGAAAAAGCTTTAATGCAGAGGTGGTGAAAAAAAAAAGTGCCCTGAGCAGGATATCAGGAGGTGAGGCTTCTATTGATTTTATTCCCAGTTCTTAAGCCCCTAGCTGTAAAACCTTGGGCAAATGCATCCTCATTCTGGATTTTAACTGAGCACTCCTCAAGGGATCCCTGTTAATCAGCTTTGTTTCCCATCTCCAGTACAGAGCCTGACTCACAGCAAAGCTCAATAAAAGGCTGTCAAATAAAATAGGACTTTGTCTTATTTATAAAATGAGATCGTAGGATTAAACCAAGACAATTAGCAAGGAATAGTCTAGTCTTGACATCATCTGACTTCATGGCCTTAAATTCTAATTTTTAAAAGCATCAACAAACTCTAAAATACAGTGACATAACAGCTGTGTATTACAAAATCACAGCTGACAGTGACTGCAGCCATGGAATTAAAAGACACTTGCTCCTTGGAAGAAAAGCTATGACAAACCTACTGCTACTGCTAAGTCACTTCAGTCGTGTCCGACTCTGTGCGACCCTGTAGACGGCAGCCCACCAGGCTCCCCCGTCCCTGGGATTCTCCAGGCAAGAACACTGGAGTGGGTTGCCATTTCCTTCTCCAATGCAGGAAAGTGAAAAGTGAAACTGAATTCGCTCAGTCATGTCCGACCCTCAGCGATCCCATGGACTGCAGCCTTCCAGGCTCCTCCGTCCATGGGATTTTCCAGGCAAGAGTACTGGAGTGGGGTGCCATTGCCTTCTCCGATGAAAAACCTAGACAGCATATTAAAAATCAGAGACACCACTTTGCCAATAAAGGTCCATACAGTCAAAACAATGGTTTTTCCAGTAGTCATGTATCAGTGTGAGAGTTGGGCTGTAAACAAGGCTGAGAGCCAAAGAATTGATGCTTACCAACTGTGGTGCTGAAGAAGACTCTTGAGAGTCCCTTGGACAGCAAGGAGATCAAACTAGTCAATCCTAAAGGAAATTGGTCCTGAATATTCACTGGAAGGACTGTTGCTAAAGCTGAAGCTCCAGTACTTTGGCCACCTGATACGAAGAGCTGACTTATTGGCAAAGACCCTGATGCTGGGAAAAATCGAGGGCAGGAGGAGAAAGGAGCAGGAGAGGATGAGATGGTTGGATGGCATCTCTTATTCAATGGACAGGAGTTTGAGCAAACTCCAGGTGATAGTGAAGGATAGGGAAATATTGGTGTGCTGCTGTTCATGGATTTTTAAAGAGTCGGACATGACTGAGAGACTGAACAACATGTGCTATCTGAATGCTAAGTCACTTCATTTTTGTCTGACTTTTTGCGACCCTATGGACCAGAGCTCGCAAGGCTCCTCTGTCCATGGGATTCTTCAGGCAGGAATATTGGAGTGGATTGCCATTGCCTCCTCCAGGGGATCTTCCTGATCCAGGGATCGAAACTGCATCTCTTAAATCTCCATTGGGAGGCAGATTTTTTACCACTGGCGCCACCTAGGAAGCCCAGGTGTATCTGCAAAAACTTTTGCATATTTTATCTCAATAAAATGAAAACTCCTGAGATCTAGGTTCCATTGCTTATATTTGAAGGATGAAGCTGAAGCTAGACACAGGGGTTAATGAAGTTGCAGAGCCTGGGTTTAAGTCTAAATCACCTAATCGTAAATCAACGGTTTTCCCCACCCACCCTATGTCCTGTCCTGGCATTTTAAGAACTGTATTTTTTCTTGCGTCTTGGTCACATCTCTCTCTAGCATTTGCTCTCCTTCTTCCACAGTATGGCAATGTAACATAGGTGGCTGTGGAATTGTAGATGAGAGGAATCAGCTTATCTGAAGACTAGAACAGCCAGCATAGCTAGCAGTAGAAATAATAATGATATTTTGAAAATGTCTGGTATTCTAGTCATCAGCTGTACCAGTGACTATGTGCAAGGGTCCAATCTCCTGTCTCAAGAGCATGGAGAGCCCATTTCCAAGAATTGCCTGCAGAAATAACCAGACTCATGCATTCTGCTCTTTTCTGTGTCTGCCTTGAGTTTCTTGAGGGAGTTTAATGTTAACACTGGTATCAACTTCATTGAAATGCCACATTAAATAAGTCACATGTAAGTGAATCCGAATTCAGAGAGAGGTCAGGAAAGCCCAGTTTTAAACATTCTATCAGAGTTCTTTGGGTAAAGGCTCAATTACATTAAATTAAGCAGCCAGCTAGCAAGGCTAAAAGAGTTAGTAGGCAAATACAATGTGCTCTTTTACAATAGCTCCGAGAACTATAGGTCAGCTTCTACTTCTGTTGGGAAAATAACATTAGGGGAACATTTGTAAAGGGCCTATCATTGTCTTGATAAGTTGATACTGAAACTGGTAATCAGTGAAATTGGAGGCATCTTATTTCCTGTTTGAATAGAAGTGAGGTAAAGACACAAAGAGAGAGTCCATCTCAATTTGTCCTAGTATTTCCTGATTCAGATCTCTCAAGCCTGTATCTCTTACTTAGTCATACCTCAGGTGTAGCTTCCAGGGAAAGTCAATGATACAGGGCAGATAAGAAGTAATTATAGGAGATTGGATTAGCTGATTTCTCCTTTATAAACGCAGGCACACACAATAGAAGTTCTTACTGCATAAACAAATGGAAAAATCTTTAAGTGGATTCCTGAAACATATCTTTTAGACTAGTGAAATTTTCTTTGCAGGGCAGTTTCAATTACTAAACCCACAGGTACTCTGGCGTGTAAGAGTTTCTAGAACAGAAAAGCATTCAGAATCATATTAAATCCTTGGTTTTGGACAGGATAGGAAAAGCATCACCCTGCACTATTTGAGGCATCTGGATATACAAGTACTCAATTACAAAGGCGTTTTGATCCACAGCTCACTGGACAGTTAGGAACCAGTCTTGGGTGCCTTTCTCATGACTATTTGTGATGACCCTCTCTAGTAAACAAGTGTTTCTGTGGTTAGAACTGGGAATTCAGCACAGACAAGGATGCTGCAATTAATTGTTTTTTTCTTACACCAGAAGCCACTATTGTCTCTGTTCTACTGAGTAAAGGCCATACCCTATCATTAATTTTTTCCCCTAGATTTCTTACTTATTGCAAAGGGAGTACTGCTCCCAAATTAATGGCAGAGAATGTCCCCAGGTATCTGGGGGTTTGCAAGTTTGTTTCTCAAATCCATGAATTAGGCAGTCATGATATATGGGCACAAGTGACATCTGAGAGTATTTTAACCCTCTATTTTCCAAAGTTATGGTCAAATATGCCCCAAAGTGGTTATCATTTACTTTTTACTGGAATGTCCTCGTCCCTATAACTTTAGGCTCTGGATTTAATATCACACTATTATGTTTCTCAGAGGATGTGCTGTACACATACTGTTGAATAGTTGTGAATATCATTGTACAGCCTCTGATTAGACAATCTTTTTTTTTTTTTCCACTGGCAGGGCCTCATATACTACCTAGCTGCTTAGGAAACTTGGTGATTCTTCCTGCACTGCATTCCCAAATACTCAACATGTCATTTTCTTTGGTTAAAAGCAATAAAACTAATGATTTCTCAGTTAACAAATGACTTTTGCATATAAGTATTTCTTTGATCTTTACAGCAATCTTGAAGGTAGACTGGCCAAGTCTAATCAATTTTCCATGAAAGAGTGTCAGTATTTATTCTTATGAACATCAGGACACCTGCTTATCTGATAATAACCACTTTATTTTAAAGGTGTATTTAAATTCTGACTTTACCACTCAAAGGTAATGTAGCCAATATAATCCTTTGGTTTAAGTAACTGGAGAAATCCTCTTTCTTTATTTATCTCAAGATTCAAATTATGTTTAATTTCATTGGAGGATAATTTTCTAGTCACTAGAAACCTTCATAGCTGATGAAAAAATGATTTTATGTTACTTCAAAGGATAAGAAATATTTTTATGTAACTGATGGTCATTTGGATTTTCCTTTTGTGACGCATTTCTTCAGGACATTAGCCACTGTTTTCTACTGTATTGTCTAGATTTTCTTTTGTTTTTCTAATTAAATTTAAAATTTCCTAACACCTGAAATCAATATAATGTTATACATCAATCACAATAAAAGATTTGTAGTTTCCTTATAACACTCAATAAAACCTGTTATAAAATATATATGTATTAATTCATTTAAAATAATGATAAGCCCATATACATTAACATAATTAATACATTTAATGAAAAATACTTATATTTTTGAGAACAAAAATCAACATAAAGAGTAGCATTGTTTTATTTTATTTTTTTTTTTGCAAATCTCTTTAATGTCTGACTCAATGGAAGATAATTAAATTGCATACTTCTTTATTCAATTTGTTGTGATTTTTAAAATTTGCTTGATATTCAGTGGCATGGAGTCCTAGCATTAGTTAAGTCATTATCCATATGATAGTTAATCACCTTGTTTCTTGTTTTTTATATTTTGTTTTTGCCACCATAAAAATGTTGCAATAAACATCCTTGTATGTTTAAAATAAATGACCAAATAAAAACTTTTTCAGTATTAGCTAACATTTATTAAGAGCCTGACGTAAATCAAGTCTTTTTATATAGGTTATTTTGTTTGACCCCATAATATACCATAAAAAAGCTAGGCTCAGACAGTTAGAGTTAATTACTCAATTATGATATAAGGCTCAGTGGTAAAGAATCAGCCTGCCCAGCAGGACATGTGGGTTTGATCCCTCTATCAGGAAGATCTTCCAGAGATGGAAATGGCAACCCACTGTAGTAGTTTTGCCTGGGAAATCCCCTGGACAGAGGAGCCTGGCAAGCTATAGTCCATTGGGTCGCAGTGTTGGCCATGACTCAGCGACTAAGCAACAACAAATGATTTAAATTATAGACCAGGAAGATAGAAGCAGAGCTACTGGTTCCCACCTTTGCTGTCTTCATCTAGGAGATAGGATCCAGCTAGGTATGTTCACCTAATAGCAGCTGCTTCCCCGAACAATGGCATTCTGTCCTCTGTAGGAGGCCATTGGCTGCTGGATCCATGCCCACTCAGCCTCAACACCTTCCCTGTAAGATGTCAGGAGCAGGTGGTATTGGGCTGTACCATCATGTGATGGAGATGGAGAAATTGTTCATTCCTTAATCCTAAATCCACAGGGATCTTTACTCCATGGATCTATGGTGGTATGTTAAGGTCTCAGCATATACTGACTACTGCTGAGAAATTCAAACTGCTCTGTGCTTTATAAAAATCAAAATGACATTCTTTTGAGGTTGGGAAGGGAGCAAGCTTTTCTCTTTCATAGATGATGAAATCAGCTCATAGAGACATTAAGCAAAATGCTCAAGATCACACAAGTCATGCACACCATCCATGTGGGTGAGAAGGGGTGTGAAATCAAAAGTGCCACTAATGTTCCTGGGGCCATTCCTTTTATCTGCCTTGGTTTTTGTGGGATAGAGCATGTTCCTGAAAATAGACTTTCATGTTCCGAGAGGTCTTGAAATGCAGATTTGATTAAGACTCTACTTTCATACTATTAAGAACTCTTCTGGAATTCTTCCAGGTAAAACTTTTGTTGGCATGGTTTTATGTTGTTTGTATCCTTCAAATAGGATATAAAGAAATTTATGAGAGATGCATATATATTGTTGAAACTATTCAAATGAGAACAAACCTGACCAAAAAATCAAGTAAAAGAGCAAGATTTTCTTCCTTCTACCTGCCTGCCTTCATGCCTTCTTTGCTTCCTGAATATTTTCCCAAAAGCTATGATGTGAGGCTGATCAAGGTAAGTGTTCACATGGGGTTAGGGAGGCAGGTGGTCAGTGACTAAGGCTGCCCAGCGTGAGTTGTCAGAGTCTGCATGGATTGACAAAGGATGTCCCATGGGGTGGGTGATGACAGTGGTCCACACTGAAGTGCTGGAGCCTAGGTGAGGAGATGTTTTGATACAAGAGAGATTAGAATGATAAATATAATAAGGATAACATTTAAATTCACTGGTTAATATGATAAGGACAGCTGTAACTAGTTTTCTCATTATTGGAGGATGGAACTAAAAGAAATGAAAACACAGAAAACTAGAATACACTCTGTGATATTGAATTTCACCCATATGGATATGGCTCTAGGATAAGTGACATTCCAAAACAAGTAACATATTTACTGCCCAGATCTGTTTCCTAGATACACTCATTCACTAAAAGGAACCAGGACACCTTGAGAAAATAATAGGTATTAAGCTTGGGACTGGGAAAGCAAAGGATTACCCTGGAACGCCTTCTTGTACCAGAAAGTGCTAAGAAAGTGTACATCTTCTTAAACTAGAAAGTGCTCAAAGAATGCTGAGGACACAGCAAAAGGACACAGACGCCAGCTTGAAGGGCTCTCACAGGCCAAATCTAGATAATTTGAGCTTGAAAATGGTCAGTACACATACAAATAACATTTATAAATGAATAAATAGTGAAAAAGTGAGCTGTTCCTAATAAAAGTAGAATAAATGATTGAATTAGAAAAATTATCATTTGTCAATCATCTGTGGATACTAAGATCATTGGCTAAAAGTTTGGTAAAGAGTGGAGTGTTTACTTTATCTCAGAGTCCCGCTGCCACTCAGTTACCTCAGTTGTGTCCAACTCTTTGCCACCCCATCAACCATAGCCTGCCAGACTCCTCTGTTCCATGGGATTTCCCAGGCTAGAATATAGGAGTGGGTTGCCATGCCCTCCTCCAGGGGATCTTCCCAACCAAGGGATTGAACCCAGGTCTACTACTGAGCCACTATTTAGGAAGCCTCCCCCTAAATACTTACTAATTACAAAGAGAAACTTCACAGTGGAGAAATATGGCCAACTTCATCTTAATCAAATGATCGAAGATAACATCAAGAATGGAGTAACTCAAAACATATACCACCTGGTAAGATGCAAAAAAAAAAAAAGAAAGAAAGAAAAAGCAATTAGCTTAGCTTCTATTACATTGAAGACATAGTTAAAAAAAAAATCAATCTAATCATGAAGAAATATCAGAGAATCCTAACTTGGTGGACATTCTAAGTGGCCTGAATTCTTTACAAGTGCCAAGGTTAGGGAAATCAAAGAAGAGATGAGGAACTGTCTGAGACTAAAGGAGACTAAAGAAATATATCAGTAATGCATAATGGTGGATATTCCTTTGTTACTGAAGATGTCATGGGAGCAGTTGGTGAAATTCAAGGAGAAGCTGGATTTGATGATTGTGATGTCTCAGTGTAATTTCCTGACTTTGATGTTTTTTTTTTTTTGAGGTTATAAAGGAGAATGTCTCTGTAGGAATTACCTACTAAAATATTTAAAAGTGATGAGGAATAATCATATTGGTAAACTTACTCTGAGTTGGCTCAGAAGGAAATTTTTTTTTCCTATGTGCTTGCAAATAGTCAATAGTTTAAAAATGGGGCTGGTGCACTGGGACGGCCCAGGGGGATGGTATGGGGAGGGAGGAGGGAGGAGGGTTCGGGATGGGGAACACATGTATACCTGTGGCGGAATCATTTTGATATTTGGCAAAACTAATACAATTATGTAAAGTTTAAAAATAAAATTAGAAAAAAAAATATTTTAAGCAAAAAAATTAAATGACAGGGCCAGGGGAAAGTTGTATCATGTCTTTTTTCAAACTGAACTTAGAATGGGCACAATTTAACTCTGTGTTCCAGTGGTCAACACAGCAAGGCAAATAATTTCAGGAAGGAGGATGGTCTGTTATGAGCAACAAATTTTGGCTTTATATCGGTAACACCTAACTAGTTACAATTCTTCCACACGATTACCTGATGACTTGATTCCGCTAATTTTAATCATATTCTGAAGTAATTAAGTCTGAGATAAACATTTCTCTAGCTGGTAAAGCCATTACTCCTACATATCCCATCATGCCCAGTGGTTTTGTTTCTTTTTGGTTGGAAGAAATGTGTTAGGTATGTGAATGGTACATGCTTAGTTATGAAAAAAACTCTTGGCGCTTCTATTTTTAGATAATAAATATTTCTGATCTAAAGATACAGTGTGCCCTGGGACTTTCCTGTTGGCCCATTGGTTGAGACTCTGCACTTGCACTGCAGGGGGCCCAGGTTCTATCCCTCATCAGGGGACTAAGATCCCACAAGCCATGCAGTGTAGCAAAAAATTAAAAAATTAAAGATACCATGAGCCTTGACTTTTATAATTGGGGAACTGAATAATTGTTTGTGGATAATTATGAAGTTATAATTACACAGGGAGGATTGGTTGCACTACACAAATATTAAGCCTTTTTCATAACATGTCAAACACAGACATATCTAATTAACAATAAGAACTATATTTTATTGAATACCTATTATTTCCATATTAGCTCCAATTCTAGACCAGCTCCACAAAGCAGGTATAAATTTCTGCTCTCTTTGTAGCTGAGAAGTTGAGAGTCAGAAAGGTTAAGCCTTTCATCTAGATATGTGGATAGTATGCAATGGAGTTGGTATTAAACTGGCAGCCTCTAAGTGTAAGTGGTAGTCACTCAGTTGTGTCTAACTCTTTCTGACTCACCAGGCTCATCTGTCCATGGGATTCTCCAGGCAAGAATACTGCAGTGGGTTGTCATTCCCTTCTCCAGGGGTTTTCCCAACCCAGGGATCGAATTCAAGTCTCCCACACTGCAGGCAGATTCTTTACCATCTGAATTACCAGGGAATCCCAAACCAGCAGCCTGGCTGGTTCCAAAGCGCATTCTCCTTCCACAGTATCTGTGGTTTCTATAATCAGTTTTATTTCACACACTCAAGGGAAATTAAGCTTTAAGTCAGATCCTGAGAATAAAGCTCAGTCTCTAAAATCTTTCAGCTCGATATTTGGGGTGAGATGTTGTTCTTAGTCCTCAATGTTTGTGCTCAGTAAATAAGATGCTCCAAGGACCGAAGCTCGTTCCTGTTTTCAGATTAGACATAGAGCTATCACATTAGTTTTTCTAGTGTGTGTGTGCGTGTGTGTGTGTGTGTGTGTGTTTTCCAAAGCATTTCAGAGTAGTGTGTGTGTTTTAAAACAGTTCTTCACATGAAACCTCAAATTCTAAAGGACTGCTATCCTTCTTACTGGTTACGATCCACATGTGAGGCTCTTGTCAGGCCCAGAGGCATGCGATTCATAGTGAGTAGTATTTCAGCTCTAACTGAGAATATGGAACTCTCATGAGAATCACACAGCACTTGTTTTGTCAGGCGAACCTGTGTTCCAAGTAATCCTGTGCTGTGGACTCTTACTCTACCCTAGGACTTATGGAGATGGTTGTCACCTTGGGTTTGGACTTAGACGTTTTAGCTCTATTTGTGTTTAAGGAATAACATAAGCATGCATGCATATTGTCATCATTCTCATTCAGGGAAAAGAAAAGAATAATAAAGGAAAGGAAAAATAAGCAGAAAGGAGATTTGAGGTGGTTGGCTCTGATTCTGGCCCTGAATGTTTTTAAATTCCCTAGTTATTTGTTTCTTCACCTATAAAAATGCCAGTGATAATAATGTTTACCTTTTAGGACTTGAACAATGGTGGCAGGAGGAGGGGAGCCAAACCTCTGCCCTTGTACAGTAAAAAATGCAGCTATAACTTTATAGTTAACCCTGCATATATACATATAACCCTGCATATATACATGGTTCTGCATCCACGGATTTAACCAACTTCAGATAGTATAGTACTGTAGTATTTATTACTGGAACAAATCCGTGCATAAGTGAACCTGAGCAGTTCAAACCCTTGTTGTTCAAGGGTACTTAATGCATAGGGTAGTTCTTAGAGTTCAATGGGTTAGTACCTATAAGGTATTTGTAGCAATGCTTGGCTCATGAGACTTCCTAGGTTGCCCTAGTAGTGAAGAACCTGCCAGCCAATGCAGGAGATGTAAGAGATCTGGGGTTTACTCCCTGTGTTTGGAAAATCCACTGGAGGAAGAATGGCAACCCACTCCACTATTCTTGTCTGGAGAATCCCATGGACAGAGGAGCCTGGCAGGCCATGGTCCATGGAGTCTCAAAGAGTCTGACACAACTGAAGTGACTTAGCCCAGAACTTGGCTCATGGAGAAGTTTTATGAATGTTTGTTAGTTTCATCATTAATATATTTAAAGGGATTGACACATAATGGACACGTCATGGACAGAGGAGCCTGGCAGGCTACAGTCCATAGCATTGCAAAGGGTTGGACACGACTGAGTAACTGAGCACACACACAGCAGGCGCTCATAGATGACAATTTTCCTTTTAGTTCTTAAAAAAATTAGAATAAGTATACAGAATTTTTATTTACTTTTGCTCCAAGGATCAGTGTATATAGCTATTAGTGATCAGAGATCCACCCATGTTACTACAGACGATCGGGAATTTACACGGGGCATTTGCTTTGGGATGTTGCCAGTGGTGATGTCATGTACTGTTAATACACTGGGGAATTGCTCTTGCAAGCTATATTTGACACATGGATTGCTTTCATCTTGTTATTTTGTTTCTGTACAAATAATATTTATCCCTCAGGACAAGAAATCATCCATGTGGAATAAAGAACCCCTTCTCAAGGTAGGTGTACAATTATCTGAAATGTAAGGATTGACAAATGCTTGCTAGATTGAAAGTTCCATAGTGATTTGAGAGTTTGAAACATCTTTGAGATGGTGCTGACATTTCTTTCTCTCTCTCTCTCTCTTTTTTTTTTTGGTTCCCAGGATTTCCTGGTATTAATATTTGGGCCAATTCTACAGCAGGGTAGTTTGAAGTCATGGTTATGCATAGCATCATTAAATTTTAGCTCTGTAAGGAACATTGCTGTTGCTGTTGCTGCTAAGTTGCTTCAGTCGTGTCCGACTCTGGCGACCCCATAGACGGAAGCCCACCAGGCTCTTAGTCATCCTCTAATCTAGGGGTCAGCAAACAATGGCCCACAGGCCAAAACCAGCCTGCCAGCTGTTTTTGTATAGTGTGTGAGCCAAGAACAACTTTTATATTTTTTGAAGGAAAAAACAAAAACAAAGAATAGGTCACAAATAATATCTGACTTGCAAAGCCTAAAAACACACTATCTGACCCTTTACAAAAAACGTTTGCTGACATCCCTGTTCTAACCTAACTCTCTCATTAAAAAAAAAGAAAGAAAATTGAGGCCAAATGAAGCTGTGTGATTTTACTAAGGATAATTCAGCTCACTGGAGACAGATCCAGAGCTTGAGCCAACTCTCCTGACTTTCGCCCTTTAACTCCAGCAGCAGCCCTGCTTACTCAGTTAACTTTTTCTCCCCAGGGTCTTTTACCTAACTAATAAGAATAATTTCAATTAAAATGATAACACTAGTATTTTAAACTTACGTGATATCTCCTCTCAGAATAGTTTAAAACACCTTCATCTGGACTGAACCAATTCAGAGAAATTCTGAGAATTTCTTCTGGGTGATAAACTAGACCCCTTGGTAGCAACAGCAATTCTGTATTACATACGTAGGTTATTACATATCAGGATTAATTTAATAATGTATTCAAAACGTGAGGAATAAACATTAACCTGTTTATAAGAAACAATAAGATACTTGATAAAAGAATCATGTTGTATCTTTAGGCTTTAATTGAATTACTAACACCCCAGACTAAGGGACCCTGGAGAAGGAAATGGCAACCCGTTCCAGTATTCTCGCCTGAAAAATCCCATGGACAGAGGAGCCTGGCAGGCTACAGTCCATGAGTCACACAGAGTTGAACACGACTGAGCGACTAACACACATATATGAACAGACACACAGACTAACTTCATGTTAACTTACAGGTTTGAGCTTTGCTGGCTAAAGGTGGAGATGGTGGTGGGGGTTTCAAAGGCTATTTGAGATATACTCAACATTTATGGTAAGTTTTCATGAAATTTTCACTTTTAATTCAAACAATGGATATTTGGAAATTATGTGAAGCATGACAGGGAAATTGCATATTCCTGGATGGATTTTCCAAGCTTGTCAATTAAAAAAAAAAAAAAAAAAACAAGACTCTTTGTGAGTTGAAGATAAATTTTTGGTGCATTTTTCCATAAGACAATTGGAATAAGACATACTTCAGAAAAGAATGCCCAGTAATTTATGGTTTGTCTCTTTATTTCAGGTTATTCTAATTCTGTAGAGGAATATTTGATTTTAATATGACATCAATTACTTTTAAAATCTTACAAAAGAATTGCTAACTTATTTAGTTTACATTACCCAATGAGTTTCTTAGCCAGTATTTTTAAGTCCAATTTTTGTCATAAAGTCTTCTACTAATTTAAAAGTAAGTCAGGAAGAACTTGAGGACACAGAGGGGGAAGGAGAGGGTGGGACAATCTGAGAGAGTAGCATTGACATATACACACATATTTTACGAGTGTGAAATACATAGCCCAGTGGAAAGCGGCTGTATACCACAGGGAGCTCAGCCTGGTGCTCTGTGCTGACCTGGCGGGTTGGGATGGGAGGGTGAGAAGGGGGCTTAAGAGGGAGGGCATATATGTATATTTATAGCTGATTCATGTTTTTGTACAGCAGAAACTAACACAACATTGTAAAGCAATTATACTCCAATTAAAAACAAATTTTAAAAAAGTAAGTCAGGAACTTTTCTTAAAATCAAAACTCCAAACAGGATGCATTGTCATTACAGCTGCTTTGATCAGCATGCACTCTTTGCAAATAATGTAAATGGAATGGGGGTGTAACTGGGTGACATGCGTCAGACTCTGAATGGAGATGCCCCTATTTGGCTAGCAGACAGGTGCATTTCCTGAAGTGTCTTTTTCAGGTGCTTCTAGTATAAACGTTTTTCAGATCAGCTGGTAGTTCCTAAGGAGCACTTTAACTACATGGGTTTAAAAAGATTGCTCAAAAAACCGAGAAACATGCAAATTTGAGCACGTAGAAAAACACTCTTTAGATTTGATACAGTTCTCAAAAGAGTGAGTTGAACTGACAGTTACTTACATATTCCATATATACTTATATATATATGAATATCCTTAAATACTATTAAATATAGCACAAAAATATGGTTTTCTTAGGATTTCAGAATATCTTCAGTTGAATACATTAAAGCTATATGTTATACATATCTAATATGCTTTTTTTTTTTCTTGATTTCCAAAATTTAATGGGGGTAAAAAGCAATAGGCATGACTCTCCAACTTATTATAAAAATTCAGTGAGATGCATTGAACCAGACACAATATGCTCCAACCTATACCGCACAAAAATTACAGTCAATATTATTTAGACATATGTGTTCAGAAACTGCAAAGGACATGATGAGTATGAGAGAAAATGACTACATATGTAATTGAGGAAATTTCTGGATATATTGCATGTCTTGGTCAAACCTAGGTTAGAAAGCTATTCAGAGCCTGCTGCTTCAGCCACAGACTGTTTATTCCTCACATGATGCTAATCACAGTGATTGTGCCTGTCTCTGTTATGTCTGGCAAACCAAATTGTAAGAAGTCAGCTCTGGCCAGGACAGCCAGTGGAACACACATGGTAGAAAAAAATCCATTTTGCTAGGATGCCTTTTCCAGTCTCTTTATTAAGGCTCTCAAATTGCTGGAGATAAAATGAAAATTACAATGCCTGGGTATCTTTTCATATTTGCCAATTTTAATTTGGTGTTTGGAAAAATTAAAGCAAATGATTATTTTTGTATTGTTGAAACACACTTTTCTTTTTTATTGTTTCTTCCCCCTTGGCATCGCATTTTTGGCTAATTATACTCCCCAGAGAGATGGAATACATCTCAAGGAGCTACTGGGTTGATGCTTCTAAAATTACATTTGGCATGATAAGTATGATTCCCTACGAGACCTGCCACACAGGCTTTGCCCAGAGGAGAAAGTGTGGATCTTCAGGGCATACTGGTGTCTGTACAGTTGGAATCAAATGCCTAACTAGTGTTCGAGTCTCGCGTCCTTGTTTCAGAATAATCTTTCATTCCCACTTTTCTCCTGTCAATAGTCTCATTTAAGGAATGATCTCTTCTGAGTTCTGGACAAGTTCTTACTGAGTTGGAAGTTTCCTTACATCGAAGCCCACTTTATAGCTATAAAAGCCAAGGCAAAATGTCTCATTTCTCTGAAGCCGATCTGTGGGGAAAACTGCAATTCAGTATCAACCACCAGGGCCTAAGATATGCCTTCTGGGTGTCCTTCTTCCTGAAGTTGTTGCAACCTAAGGATGCTTCAGAAGGACAAGCGTATTCACTCAGAACTGAATGCTTAATTTTATTTAAGAATACAATTTTTAATCAAATGGACATTTTAGAAATGAGTAACAACTCAACCAAGTTCAAATAGGTCTTAATCCTTTAAGAGTGATTCTCTTCTGATTGACAGCACTTATGAGTTATTGCCTTAACATTAGAGATCAATACAGCTGTACTGTCACTTAGAGCCCTTATAACAGATAACACGTCTTATTTCCAAAATAGTTTCATGAAGATTTCTTTAACTTCAGTTATGTGACTTTTATGTACTGAGAGACTAAACATTTAAATCTTAATGTCTCTATACATCTTACGGTTACATGCAATATTGCCACAACGAAAACAGTCTTCTGTGGAAGGCTTCCCTAGTTTTCTCATTGATTTTCTATCCAGCATGATACTGTGATTATATATTACTTGGTGTTTCTCTTTATTATTCCCCTGGATATTAATTGTGCTATTTTAAAGCCTTTAATTCTATGGCATGAACCTTAATCCCATGGCAGAGCCCTTGCCTATGTGTCACATTGTCACAGTATACCCCTTAGTGTAAGTCTAGGGGGGTAGGGGCTTTTATTTAGGAAAATAACTACATGCTGAATTCATCATAAGTTGGAAAAACAGATCCTCTTTCATTCATTGAACAGACCACACATGTTTCCATAAGATGTAGTGCCATGTGGCCAAGGCTCTGTGTGAACAACTCTCTATTGTAAATCGGTAGGAGAATAACTGTGAACTTCTTTTCTAACCAAGAAAATTCAGAAGTGGCACATTGTAACTCAATTTGCAATATTTCCCCCAATATTTTCTTAAAGCTTCATGTATGGAAAGTGTCTTTGTTTTCACTCCATTTTGCATTTTGCCAAGAAAAAGTGACAAAACAGTACTTATCATCTTCCTTCAAAACATATGGCATGTGCCCACGGAATATTAAATGATCTTTTACAATGACAACAAATGTTGTGATATTTCATCTGAAACTCCCAGAATGTAAGGTTTCTTGAAGCAGGCAGGAAAAGCAAAAAGATGGTTCAGGGGGATTGGTTCGCTGGTAGAGATGGTGAGGAAAACATATGCTACTTGAAGTCTGAAGGAGTGCTGTGTATAGATGCGTGTATAAGCCAGGGTGGGAGAAAACACGAGCTGAAATAGCAGATCTTAAGTAAGCTTCTGTAGCCAGTCCAGTGTCCTCTGCTTTAAAATAGATAAGAAATTAGAGTCTACATAATGAGGTTGTCTTTTTTCCTATTACCTCTCACTGTAGGTAGAACAATTTTCCAGCGATCCTAGGTTACTGAGAAGAGGGCTTCCCACCCTTCCTCTTTCTCTCATAAACTTTTAGCGAACAATGGAGGAGCCCTTTATTTGATCCAGGACGTGGGCAAGTGTGGCCTTTCCTTCCTGTCTCCTTTGACTCCACCTGCCACTGCAAGAGTGTTTCTGCTCTGCTCCCACCCCAGGTGATGAGCACACCTCCTTCCTGTCCTGGCTTGCTTTCTAGGGGCAGCTCTGCAGTTCCAGGCCTCCCTTCCCCTACTCTTAGGGCTCAGCAGTGTTTCCCATCTTAGTTGTTCTGATCTACTCAGCAGACCCAAACTCTTTCTTCACTGGATAATCTCAAAGTCTGGATTATGGGATGAGTAATGCCAGTGGAAGTACATCTGATTTTAGCCACAGGTTAAGCTGGAGTCTCTCACTACATTTTTTACCACAGTAAAACGGCAGTGTTCCATTTGCAGTAACATGGATGTGCCCAGAGATTATCTATTATAGACGTAGAGAGTGAAGTAAGTCAGAGACAAATGCCACGTGATATCACTTCTATGCAGAATCTAAAAATGAACTTATTTTTAAAACAGAAACAAACTCACAGACATAGAAAACAAACTTTTTTGTTACCAAAGAGAAAATGGTAAAATGATAAATTAGGAGTTTGAGATTAACAGAATCACACCTCTAAACTGTATCTAACGTATATGAACAACAGGGGCCTACTGTATAGCACAGGAAAATATATTCAGTATCTTATAATAACCAATAATGGGAAAGAATCTGAAAAATACATATATATCTGAATCAGTTTGCTGTACACCAGAAACTACCAACACTTAAAAAAAAATACTTCAATAATAATAATAAAAAAAAGATTTAAAAGCCCCGTACACTCTATACTGTAGCAGGAGTGACTTTTTACACACCCAAATCTAATAATGTCAATTTATTTTCTTCAGTGTTTAACATTGCTTATTAAATAATGTCGAAATGCCTCAGGTTAGAGAAGCAAACCTTTAGTGATCTCTTCCTACCTGCGCAGTCTCACTGACTTGCCTCTTCTAAATAAATTCTGCACTTAAGAAAACAAACAAAAAAAACCTCAACTGCAATGTTAATTCCTATCTGTTCATATTCAGGGTCCATCTTTTAGGTGGCTTAGAATTCTGAAGGAAATGTACATTACTATTTACTACTCCTTAATAGCCCAACCTTCACCATTATGATGAAATGTTATTTGGTATATTCATACTGAGCTCCTCAAGAATAGCTGCTGTAAATAACTGATCCCTGAGAATGAGATTTTTTTTTTTTTAAACAGGACACTTCTTCCATATTAATGTTTATATAAATACTAAAGAAAGGACAAATATAATTTTATTTTTTAAAAAAACTCTAATTTTAGGTATATTTTAACATTGTACTCTTTATTCAGCTAACTCTCACTTCCTGCTCTTCCATTAAAACATAACTTGGGAGGTTTATAATGTTAAATGAGATACGAGGAAGACAGTTTAGTGTTATATTAATATAACATTATCAGTTAATAGGTTTGTACTAATTTCATTAATTTCTGTGGCAATTGGTATTTCACAGAGAAATCAGGCATCAATATTTTCATTGCTAAGCAAAGTACTTCAAAAGAAAAAGGCATTTCTTTATTCATCAAATATATATGGAGAAACTACCATGTGCTAGGCATGGTTCTGGGTTTTGTGGTTATGTCAGTGAAAATATAGACACAATCTAGGGACTTCTGTCCCTAAGAAAACTCACTTTCTAGTCATAGGATAAGGTAAGAGCTAATAAACATAATAAAGAAGCATTTATAATATTGTGGGAGGTGAAAAGTATTTATCTTATTGGGGGAGGGAAAATAAATACAACAGAATAAGGATGATTGGGGCAGTGTGGAGCTGGGAGCTTCAGTTTAGGTAGGTTTCACTGAGATGATGCTATTTGAGCAAAGACTTTGAAGAGGTGAGGAAGCCATGTGGATATTATGAGGAAGAAAATTCCAAGTAGAGAGTACAGTCCTTGAGCAAAGGCTCTGAGGGACCACGTGTATAGAAAGAAAGGAAAAATGAAGACAAGCAGGAAGGATGGTGAGGAGGATATGTGACCAATAGAGAGCTCGGGTAGTGGGTTTTTGTGCCTTGTAGGCATTGTGAGAATTTTGACCTTTTCTCTGAGAGACTAGAAAGCCATTGGAAGATTTACTGCAGGAGGAATATATGACTTAAGGTTTAATAGGATCTTTCTGGCTGCTGTGTTGAGAAACTAGACTTTTGGGAGATGAGGGCAACGAGGCAGATTTGTTAGAAGGTCCTTGTGATGAAGAGGTGAGAAATAATGGTGTAATCACCTCCACTGGTGGTGACACTGGTGGAGGTAGAGAAGTGGTTGGATTTCTGATATATATTGAAGTGTTGAGCCAAAAGGGTCTACTGTTGATTGGATATACAGTGTGAGACAAGCCAAAGGCAGCTCCAGCATTTTGAACTCATTAGATGGTTAGATTTTCTACTTACTGAGATGGGTGAAGTGGTAGGCAAAACAGATTGGAAAGGGATAAGATCAGAAATTTAGTTTAATTAGATCTTAAATGTGGAATATTCATGGGAATCTAAGAGAAGTTGTTGAATACACTGTTGCACACATGAGTTTGAAGTTCAGGGGAGAAGTCTCTACTGCAGATACATATTTGGAAGTTGTCAACATAGAGATGATATTTAAAGACTGACTGTATTCTCTGATAGAACACTCTCAGGGCCTGTAAAAAGGAGACTTTCCAAAGTCCTGTGAACGCTGAGCTTTTCTTCTCAGCCAAGTTTGAGATTCTATAAAGGCTGGCACTTTAAAAAGGAAGCATTGAATGATGAACAATTTACTGCTGAAAAGTGACATCAAAAGGAAAAAAAAATTCCCTTCAATATCATATACCTCACCTCTGTAATTAAAGTGGAAAGGATTCAGAGAATCCAAAATTAATTTAGAGAATTCAGAGTCAGGCAGGTACCAGCTTCCATGTACTGAAGCTCCCTTAATTCTTTGCAGCTCTCTCCTACTTTTGTGACCATGCCCCAGACTGACTTTCAGCTAAGATCAGGGGTCTTGCAAGGTTCAGTGGTTTATTTATTTATTTATTTTCAGAGGAAAAAATAACTCTTCTACCTATTAGTCAAAACTAGTCAACTTTTATAAGGCATTTCTTTACTGTACAAAGGAGTTATTTGATGCTACACTACAGGTCTGAAAGAGTTAGTTCATTCCTCCAAAGAGCCTAATGCAGTCCTAAGGAATTTCCACATTGGGAGAGTCTGGCTCAAAATAACCGTCTACACAAGACATTCTGAGTCAGAAAAGTATTTAAAGAAGAGTGTGCTAAACAGTAATTCCAATAAATACTGGAAAATCTTTTGCTGTTGAACATACAATAATAGAAAGGGTGAATTAACTGTCTTTAGACCACAGAGTAGGATGAGTGCAGGGAAGGACAAAACCACAGTTTCTGCCTTTCAGCTCTGTGGCCAGGCCCTTGGTGACATGCCTCAATGTCCAGAACTGAATGACACTGGTTCTGACATTGTCAAGCTGACTTCCCTGTGATTTACCTCCTTGGCACAGAATCATGTAAAATTATACTTCTGGCAGAGTAGCCACCATCAGGAGCCTTAGAAATACTCTTTGAATGTTCAGTGCCCATCAAAAGAGAATGCCAATTAAAAAAAATGTAATTAAAAAAAATAGAACAAGATTTTGCTAAGTTTAATCTTAACATGGGCTTCCCTGATAGCTCAGAAGGTAAAGAATCTGCCTGCAATGCAGGAGACACAGGAGATGAGGGTTCGATCCCTGGGTCAAGAACATTCCCTGGAGGAGGAAATAGCAACCCACTCTAGTGTTCTCGCCTGAAAAATCCCATGGACGGAGCCTGGCAGGCTAAAGTCCACGGGTCACAAAGAATCAGACAGGACTAAGTGACTAAGCACAATCTTAATTTTTCTTGAAGAGACTGTCCTGAAAACAGTCATGAAAATATGAAAATATTACAGTGATTTCCTTCTTGCACAGGATTTGAAACTGCCAGAGAGATGAATATTAAACTTGTACTTGGTAGCTGGTCTGGGTCAAAGGTCAAAGATCAACAGCTTGAAAGAGGATGAATAGCTTGATTCACTGGTAAGGTGGAGAAACCCAGTCCATGCTTTCGACACTCCTGTAATCAAGCAGGACCCCGGACAGGCCTTCCCCCATATCCTCTGCTTTAGCTCTTCTCCCAAGTACCTATATATTAACATATGATGCACATTTCTGCACTGCTTTGCAAACGTAAAAAACAACAAAAAACCCAAACCTCCCCTTCAACAAAAGGAAGATGCTGGCTACCTGAGGACCATGGGCACACAGCCCCAAGCCTCCTGGAGCCTAAGGACTGATAATGTTAACCCCTGTGACACCATCCTACCACCTACCATCAGCCAGTCTGAGAGTTGTGCACAAGCTGTATCACAGACCCTGTGGCCACCCCCCGGCCCCGCCCCCCATCCGTCCCGCCCCCCATCCGCCCCGCCTCCCCAACCTGGCTTTTCAAGGTATTTTCCCAAAACACTTCAGGGAACTCAGGCTTTTTCAGGTCTCCTCTCATGGCCTTACAATAAACCTTTCTCTGCTCCAAACTCTGAGATTTCCGTTTGTTTGGCCTCACTGTGCCTAGGGCACAGGAACTTGTCTTAACACTCTGGATTTCCTCCTCTTTCCGCCCAGACTATAACCTGTTTCTCTTCCCTGCTTCTGTTGAGCACCAGCTCCCCATGCGGGTTTGATCTGAGCTGGGAGGGAGACTGGAGGTCTCGGGAGGTGGGAACCGAGAGAGTCCTGGGCATGAATTCTGGCAACAGATTGCCCCTTCCTACTCAGCGTTGAGCCACGCACATGTGCACTATTTAATGCGCATCACTGGTGAGCTGGGGATCTGTTCCTTCAGAGAGCACAATCTGGGAGCAACTTTCCTCATTTACACAGAGGAGAGGAGAGGGAATACTAATGATGTCTGTCTGTGGGCTCCATTTCCATCTGTCTTAATTGTCCACGCTTTCATCAGGTAGGAAGATGGAGGGAAGAGGTGAACGTGCCAGGTCAAGGGACTTTTTGAGGTTCCTTCCTTCCAGCTCGTAGGACTCCTGATTTAAGAGGATTGCACCTGATTTTAGTTAGACTTACTTTATCTTTAGTTAAAATATCTTGATGGTCTGGAGGTGGGCACCCTTGTGTTTTGGATCCTGCGTTAAAACTTAAGGAAACTGTTATTAATGTTTGTGAAACTGTGTTTTCCAAACCAACAGCCCGTGAGGTATTGTACAGGAGCAGAAGACACCAATTTCATAGTCCCGTTTCTCAAAAACTGTACCAGTATCTGGATGGATTTGATTACCTTTGCCTTAATGGGCCATGCAGGTGCCCCTCAGTTTCTTTGGGGGGTAATATTAGGTAGGACTAGAACAGCTTTTGGAAACTGCTGCCAAGTGAATAAAGGCCTGATATGATATCCAAAAAGCACTCATTTGCTCTCTCCAGACCTCACATAAGTTTGTTAAATTGGGAAAGCTCAGCAGGTGGTGTGTCTGAAATCTTTTTTTCTGTTTTCTTTTGCACTTGATTCTGGCTGCTCTTGCCAAGGCGTGATGCTTTGAAATTGACACAAAGACACAAAGACATACTGAAGCTGCTTGGTCAAATCTCCCGTCTCTAAACAAGAGGGCTGCCTCTCTTCAAGAGGAAAACAGCAGCCCTCGGGATTCAGTAATTGCTTTCTCAGTAGTCTTGCCCCCTGCTCCCTGGAGGAGATTTTAGTTAAATGGCCTGAGGTTTGTGCCTCCAGCTACTGAAGAACCCTTACCTACTTGTCATACAAATGGGACCCTCCCTGAAGAAAAACATGAACTATTCTTCTAATTAAAGATTGAATGCTATTTGCACTTGCCTCTCCATAGAAAGAGAATACATACCAGTCTTCCCACAGTGAGTATTTACTCACATTCCTGTCTGTACCCTCTTCCCTCTCTGTGAGCCCAGGCCAAGGTCACCTTCCTTGCCTCTCACCTGGATCAATACACCACTAGCTTTGGGCTGGTTGGCGGGGACTCCTGCAAACAAACCTCACTTGGGCTATGAATGCTTCTGGCTGTTCATCCTTTCCCATGGGGGTCTTGCCTTCTGCTCACTCCTTTCAATCTGCATTTATCTGCTCCCCTTCCCCCCAGGCTGCCCCCATTGTAAGACATCTATGACTCTCCGTGCACGTAGTTCATGACCTGCCTCCACACTATGGTGCCTGTTAGTCCACCATTTAAATGAAAACGAAAATTATCCTTTTTTAAAGAATCTTTTATTAATATAGAGAAGGCTCTTCCAACTTATTTAATTCTGTCTCATCCGTGCACTCGTCATATCTGATGTCCTTTTCAGCCAAGAACTCTGTCT
The DNA here is from genome assembly GCF_002263795.3 of Bos taurus. Classification (NCBI taxonomy): domain Eukaryota; kingdom Metazoa; phylum Chordata; class Mammalia; order Artiodactyla; family Bovidae; genus Bos; species Bos taurus. The sequence continues at coordinate 51,224,986 of NC_037336.1, forward strand.
GCCTCATGTTCTTCTGAATCCTGGAGGTCCCTTATCCATGTAGCTTTCACACTGCTGCTGTGGGAGACTGGGAGGGACTTGGGGTTGATGACTTTACCTCTTACCTTTCTCTCCGGGTCCCTCTGCAAGTACAAACTGTCACTTGTCATGAGCACTTGCGATCTACCTCTACAAGGATTAAATCATGTGCTGCTGCAGCTGCTGACCTTCAACAATCCCTGAAAGGAGTTCAGAGTGGAGATCAGGAGTGAGGCACTCTGTGCTCTGGAAAACTGGCAGAACAGGTGTTCTACAGATAGTTAGATATTTTCAGGAGCTGATATTATGAGCCCAATTCTTGCATCTCCTCATTATCTAGAAAAGCACTTAATCCCTTCGTGGTAACAACAGCTCCTGGTGACTAGCAGAATACCTACAAAGGTAAGTGCATATGTATACCTATGGCTGGGGCTTCCCAGGTGGTGCTAGCTGTAGAGAACCCACCTGCCAATGTTGGAGACTTAAGAGACGCAGTTCAGTACCTGGGTCAGAGAGATCCCCCGGAGGAGGGCATGGCAACCCACTCCAGTATTCTTGTCTGGAGAATCCCATGGACAGAGGAGCCTGATGGGCTATGGTCCATAGGGACACAAAGAGTTGGACACGACGGAAGTGACTTCGCATGCACATGCACACATGCCTATGACTGATTCATGTTGATATAAGGCAGAAACCAACACAATATTGTAACACAATTATCCTCCAATCAAAAATAAGTAAATTTTGAAAAAAGATAACCACTTGATTGCATGAACTCCCCTTTCACCAAAATCACATATATATTAAATTTCGCCACCCCCCCAACATTTCTGGAACAGTTTCTCAGAACTATCTGAGGTACTGTCTTCCGGGCTGCAGTCCTCATTTTGCCCCCAATAAAACTTAACTTGCACCTCTCACATTGTGCATTCTTTTTAAGTCAACAACTCATGGTGCAAGGCCTGGCAAGAAAGTTTTCCCGACTGGATGAGAACATGGACCATCTTTTCTTGTCCCTTAGGTATTTAATCAGAAGATCTAAGAGAGACTTCAGGTGAGAAGATGGGACTCAGACAAGGGATTCTTCAGTTGACTGAGCACTAGGTGAGAGAAGCCTCGATGTATTAATCCCTAACCTGCTCTTGTCCAGTTCTGCTCAGTCACTAAACACGCCACTGGTGACTGTCACTGGTGCTGGAGTCAGGGATTAGAATGGAAGAGGGAGGAAGGCTGGGAAATCCGGAGAGGTTGGAGGAGAGAGGGATTTGCGGAGGCAGCCACTCAGTGTGTGGAAGGTGAATTTGTACCCTCGGGAGCTGCTTGCTGGTGAGTGCTCACAGATGTGAGGCCTGTGTTCCACCATCTAAGCTATAGTCCACCCCTGAGGACCTCCCCTCACTCCTTTTGACAAAGTTCTGTGAGATTATCCCCACCTTTCTGGTTCTGTGTTCCCTGCAAACAAAGACCCATAATTTCTCTGAGCTAGGACAGATCTGGGATATACACGACTGCTGAAAACTGTCTCCTTTAGGGAGATTTTGGCATTCTCCAAGTATTAATAGTCTGAGATTTTCTGAGCCAGGAAACTTTCCTGGTTCAATATCTGCCAATGGGTGGTCCTTCAGAGCTCTTCGCACCTGGATCCACTGGGTTTCAGCAGATGCTAAGGATGGGGCTGAAAGAAAGGACAATGCATTTTGACTATTATCTTTAGTTTGAACTTTTCATAGGAAAGGGAAAGAACTCATTGATTAGTAAACCTTGAAGTTACATGTACTCTTGGTTTTGCACTCATTTAGTAGAAGTATTTACTTAAAAAAGCAACCCCCACCCAGGTTACTACATTATTCAGGATCTCAAGAACTCATTTCATGTTTATAATTGTTAAATTTAAAAAAAATTGAATGAACCTTTCAAAATGAGTAATTTTTTATTTGAATTCTACGTCCTTATGTATTATGTAACAATTAGTAATGATGTGATGGATAATTTTCTTTGGAACAGTTCCTGATTCCATTACTCAACTACTCGATCGACCAGTAATTATGAATCATATCTTTAATTAGCTGCTGCTCTTCAGAAACATATGAAAGCCAAGGGCATAAAGTAATTGGCATAAAAGTTTTCCTAATTAATTTATCTGTCCGTGTAAGTAACCGGGGCTGGAGTCTGGGGATCATTTATAACTCCGGGAAGGCCAGCCCTAAAACTCACTGTCGAAGGAGATTTATATTTGTGAATTATAAAAAGACAACAAGCCACAAAATTGCATTAGCCCCCAACTCTAACAATACAGCCCCTAACGTGCCATTCAGAGATGAGCAAAAAGTTCGTATTGATCCAATTCATTTTCATCATATCCTCCAGTGAATCTTTCAAATCTCTCTTGCCTTTTCCTCATTCAACATTGTAACAGTAATCAAGCACATTAAGCAATTCATTAAACAAGAGCCCCGCTGACCACAGGGAGTACTGCAGCTAACATTCATTAGGCAGCCAATAACTTTATTTAAGTAGCAAAGGGCTTGGGAGTAAAAACCAGCTCCTTTGTCTCTCTATACGGAAATGCACATTTCAGCAAGGGCCAAGGCACACACCCTCTGGCTCACAAGGTGCTTTCAAATGAGGATCTGTCTCTGCATAAAGCAAAATTCGGGTAGGGTTGAGCTGTCCCAGAGATGCTCTCTCCTTGCCAGAAAGGCAGTCCAAGACTTAGCTCACTGCTGAGCATGGCTGTGGAAGATTTATGTCAAGTCTGGAAACACAACGTTCAAATGTTGATATTGGGGTGCCTGATTTTCAGATCTGACTTTAAAAATGCTAAATGATGGTTGTATGGCTTTAGAGAACCTGGCTGGCTTTGTGTGGTAATAAAAGTGATGGATGCCTTTTCTTTCTTGACAACAGAAAAAGAACTGAAATAACAAAAGCAAGGAGCACAAATTGTTTCTTCAGACCGTAATTAGAGGCATCCTAGAAAAGTCCCATGTGTCCTTCTGGGGTTGGACATGAGAAAGGTGGATGTAACAAAAAGTGGCACCAAGACTGTACTTTTCAGAGAAAGCACCTTGCTAATATCACTTGAGGTTTGGGTTTCTTGCACTGCTGTTCTTGAGCTTTTTTCTTTATCCAGTGAACTTTTTCTTTATGGAGAATATTGTTATGTAGGTTAAGTCTTCATAAATAACACTATCCATAGATAGAAGAAACTGTTTTCAGAAAGGATTTTTTTTTTTGCCTTGAGGGGACCAAAGGAAATCCCTTTTCACACGGTATTATTTTATTGCCTGAAGAGTCTCTAGAGGAAACACATAAGAGAGTTGCATTTTAAGACTTTCTCTCCTCCTACATCTGAATAGTCGGCTACGTGTCAGGATTAACCTTCATTTGATGAGTTTTCCTCTTAATTCACAAAGTGTGATTTTCTTTTAAACCTTGAGTCTCCTGGGTAAGGTTTTGGCATCCTTCTTTCTAGCCTATATCTATTGATTAAGCAACTGACAGTGTGCCATCAGTAAATAAAAGAAAACTGTGCTGGTTTTAGACTCTGCTCTGCAGTACAGCTAATAAAAGCAGGTGGCATATCAGGGTTGATGGATGATATTTCCCCCCTGTCTGCCAGGCAGGAGATCTGGGTTCAGAATGGGGTTCAAGCCATGTTTGGGTCATTTCTAAGATCATTCTCTGAGTTTTGAGAAGAGGAATTATATGTGAGGCATGAAGCAGAGTGAAGACAAGGAAGGTCTTTAAGACCGAGACTCAGAGCTAGGTGAGAATAATTCACGTGAGTGATGCTTCCAATGAACAGTGAGGACTTAAAATCGTCACCTTCAGAGAAAGTGTTTTAAAACATGATTAACAAATGCAAGTTTTACACCCTCAAGGGTTTACAACAAAGTCAATTTTTTATCCTTAAAACAGCTACTTGGATACATTGAAATTGTACTTTTGCATCATAACAATTATATACAGAATCATAGGTTTCAAAATGGAACAAATTGTTGTACCTTCTGTTATGGCACCAGTGCTGCCATATTCAGGCTGCGGCTGAGGGTAAAGAAAAAGAAGGAAAAAAATCATTGTAGTGCATCAAAGGCAACGTTGCTGAGGACATACAAATCAGTGAAATGTGGCTTTGCCTTGAGATTTAATTCGCCCTTAACCACGAATTGTGTGTGAATTCATTTTTACTGTCAATATGTTGAAGACAGTCATTCCCTCTCTGGATGATTCCATGGTGGTATGTTACTTTCTTGTCTTAACATTTGGAAATATTGTAGATAACCATTCAGGAGTCCTACTTAATAAAATTGCATAGGGATAGTCAAAAGTTATTTTAAAAGAATTATTTTAAAAAAACCAGTCTTTGGGGACACTTAGCCTTCGTGTGTGTGTGTGTGTGTGTGTGTGTGTGTGTGTGTGTATGTGTGTGTACTGCTAAACATTAGAAAAGGCTAACATGGTTTGAATGCACGAAAAGCATTATAACTTCCAGGCACTGTGGTAGCAGCTATGTATGCTGCATTTCATTTAATACTCTCAGTAATATGGTAAAACAAGTATTACTACTTTTTTTTCTATTTTAAAATTAATGAATCTGGGGATTATTATCTGGGGAGAGTTTTTATAGTTTACCCAAGATCCAGCTGTGGCTGGAGCTGGCTCGTATTAGATTAGGAGACACAGACTCTAAAAAAGAGAGGGGATATATGTATATATTCAGTGAGTTCATGGTGGTAACTTGAAATTGACCATGATGGGTGCATTTACACCAGGGTAATGGGCAAATCTCCAAATCAGGATCCCTTACAGCCCTGAAACCTGTTATTAAATATTCATAAGCACACCACTTGCAAGATCATTGTGTAGGCAGTAAATGGTAAGGTCAGGATTTGAAGCAATTTTGCTGGGCCTTATTATTATTATTTTTAGGTTGGAATTCAACTTTATTTTGAATTGTATTTATTTTTTAAAAATTAATTTTATTCGAGTACAGTTGCTTTACAATGTTGTGTTAGTTTCTACTGTACAACAAAGTGGATCAGCTATCCCCTCTTATTTTAAAGTCTGTGTCTATCTGGGGAGACCAAATCCCAAGCTGGGTAATGGGTACATGGACGTTTATTTCATCATTATCTCTGTTTCTGTGTTTGTTTGAAACTTTCTATAATACAAAGTAAGCAAATCCATAGCGCAAGAGTTTGGTGCTAATAAGACTGAAGTTCAAAACCTATGTCAAACTATGCCAAAGCACATCTAAGTTTATAGATATTAAAACAGGTAATGGAAGTAGTCCCTGGGGGCAGGCTTCCTACTACACATAAAAAGATAAAGAGGTAAAACTTTAAGAGGAGAACATGACTAGCTACTGGGAGGTGCTATAGTCGTTTTCAACTATGAGACTAGAAACCCATAGAGTAAGTATGGGAAACGAGGAAAGGAAAAGATCCAGAATCCCTGATGACAGTGTTGAGCTACTGTACAAACCCTGGACTGCCTGCCTCCAGGCTTTTGATATGTGAGACAAATAAGCTCCTATTTCTTAAGGGGGCAACAGAGGATGAGACAGTTGGATGGCATCACAGACTTAATGAACATGAGTTTGAGCAAATTCTGGGACACAGTGAAGGAGAGGGAAGGCTGGCATGCTGCAGTTCATGGGGTCACAAAGAGTTGGAAACGACTGAGTGACTGAACAACAACAACAATGGAATCTTAATGGAGGCAGAAGTGAAATGGTTAAACTTGAGAGATGACTGTATAGCAAATAAATAAAACAGAAATATAGGACCAAAAAGGGGAAGCTTCAATATGTTATTTATGTCCAATGGATGAAATTTACATACAAGGCAATTTAAGGGACATCCCTTTTTTTCTTATAAGGGATCAGTCGGGACTATTACAATTGATTTTTTAAAAACCTTTTTAATTTTCAGATTCAGCTTTCTCACAAAAAAAGAAAGACAGTGAATTAGATATGTTAATGCACTTCCCCCCTAAACATTGAATGTTTATACAGCATCTTTTATAGTTTTCTAAAGACCACTGCATTAAAACATGGTTAGCCATTCTTTGGCATCCAAATACACATCTTTTAAAATGTGAGATTTTAAAGAGTATTAATCAGTCACTACATTGAATAATAAAGTGTCAAAATCAGCTTTTAAAGTAAATTCTTAGGTAAGTTTGAAATCTTTCTCCCTAAAAATGATCTTTTTCATTATTGATGAATCTTTACTCTCCTCTTATATGCAATCCTTGATAGAATTTTTCTTTTAAACTCAAACCAATCTCATCTTAACTTAAAGCCAAAATGTTCCTCAGACTTTGACAGCGCTGCATTGGAGGTGAGCTAGGGGTTAGAGGCCCAATCACTTTTCTCTCAGCTTTGGCACTGACTTGTCTTGGTCTCAGTCTCATACAATCACAAGTGCTTAGATGGCTAAAATTAATTAAAAGAAGGTCTTAATTTTCATTGCAACACTGTCAGTCAGCCTCCGAGGCTCATACTTCTTCTCCAAAGCCTTTGCTTTGCTTTTCTCCATGAGGCAGACAATGCTCTTTCCCTTCAGAACATGTACCCATTGATGCTGCTGCCACGGTTTCAAAGAAGTTGTTTCCTACTTCTTCAACTTTTGAAAGCATTTAGTCCCACTTCTGTCATTCATAAATTCTCAGAGAAAGAAGAAAGTCATTTACCTTAAGTTTGCAAACATTATGGCTTTCTTTTAAGAAAGAAAGAAAGTCGCTCAGTCGTGTCCGACTCTGCAAACCCAAGGACTGTAGCCTACCAGGCTCTTCTGTCCATGGGATTTTCCAGGCAAGAATACTGGAATGGGTTGCCATTTCCTTCTCCAGGGGATCTTCCCGACCCAGGGATTGAACCCGGGTCTCCTGCATTGTAGGCAGGAGGGAGCCACCATCTGAGCCACCGGGGAAGTCCTCTTATTTGGTGCCTTCTCTAAACCAGGTGGCTCAGTGGTAAAGAATCTGCCTGCCAATGCAAGGAGATGCAGGAGATGTCAGTTCGATTCCTGGGCCAGAGAGATCCTCTGGAGAAGGAAATGGCAGCCTGCTTCAGGATTCTAGTCTGGGAAATCTCATGGAAAGAGGAGCCTGGTGGGCTATAGTCCAAGGGGTCACAAAGAGTCAGATACGACTGAGAGACTGATCAGATCCTCTGATGGATGTCTTAAGAACATTAACATATAGTATTCAGTTGTTTTGTCCCTTCTTAACATAAAGAACTGGAGATTAGGGAGACAAAGATGAAGAGTCTTGTCCAGCCAAGATTACAGAAGTCGTAAATATTGCAGGCAGAATTTGAACTCAGTTTACCATGACTAGCCTGGACTGCTTCTTGTTATATATATTAGCTAACTAATTGTTTCTCATTTAGTACCCTTTAATAACCGTTTTCAGCTCCATTTTTGCTAAGTTACTACGAATTACATCAGAATAGCAACATTTATCTAAAATGAGTCAGAAAAATCTGCTTTCTTCTTAGGGATCATTATTCTATAGTGTTCTTCAAAGAACAAATTTCTCTCACCACAGGACTCAGTTAATTATCATCAGGGTAGCTTAATTGTTGAGTTATTCTGTCTCAACCCAGGCAATAAAACAAGAACCTTACAGCAGTCTCCACCTTCAAGGTGTTGATAGGAGCAAGCTCAATGTGATATAATCCCTCCACAATGCTAACTTCCCAAGATTAGCTCTCAACTTTTATTTCTGCTTTGTACTTTAAAAGAATCATTTGAAGACAAGTGAATGTCAGTGGAAAATATAATTGTTAAATGAAGACTTAAGGCAAATGAAAAACTTTTATTCTGGCTACCTGGACAGGTGAGATTGTCTGCATTGAGAATTAGGATGGGAGGAGCAATGGCCTCTGTGGACGGTGGAGTGTGAAAGGGCAGAGAACAAATATGTATTTATGAGGCTAGAGAGCAAGGACAACTGTCTAAATGGAATGAGAGCTCAGAAATGAAACTGAACAAACCAGATGGCTTCAAAGGAGGCTCAAGGAGCTAGAGGGAGATTTTAAACCAAGAGCTAGTTAATTTTATAGTCATTTGAAACTGTTATTGGATGAAAGAATAAAAATGGGGACATCACTAAGAATAGGAACAGAGGGATAGATACCCAATGAAGGAGAAACTCTGGTTTAGAAGTAAGGGTTCAGTAGGCAGTGTGACGTTTGGAGACACTTGTAGAAGACGTAGCAGAATTTGGGGACCACACAGCTGTTGGTTAAAAAGAGACACATGTACGATCATTGGGTATGTGTGATGGTTGATGATTCTAAGACTGAGTTAAAGGCTGCAGTGAAGAACTACGAGAAAGACCAAACTTCAGTCACAGACAAGGAGATTTTATATGAAAGACTCTATATGAAAGACAAGAGAAGATATAACCTTGAACAGCTAGGTGAACTTTGGAAAGTAAATCTAGAAGATAGAAGTGCAAATCATCAAAAGTACAGCCCCTCTGATTGGTTTATAGCATGCTTTGAGTTAAGATGAACTTTCTGTCTACAACATCTCATGAGCGGCTGTTATGCCAACATGTTTGTCTCATACTAGAGAACAGTCGGACATGACTGAGTGACTGAACAGCAACAAATGGAACAGAAAATGTTTTGCATTCTTTCTTTCAATGAGATTTGGGGTTAAAGAGCAATCTAACTGTCCAAATAGAATAGCTATGATGATTTTTTAAAATTAGTGATAGTGAGAAAATATGATGAAAAAACATCTGGAATAAAACATGTTCTACTGATTAGATATATTCTCCTGACTGCCATATGCACAGAAATACATGAGTTACATGTGTATATAAAGCTGTGAATATATCTTGGCATATCTCCTGAAAGAGATGCCAAGTTTTATATATCCATCTATACATAAGCACATATAGATAGATAGATATATATATATGCATACGGGGTTGTGTTATGTGCTGCTAAAGTGTTTGTTTAGTCCATTAGACACTAACAAGCTATTCAATAAGTAAAAGCAAAAGATGGTGCCAACTGAACCTTATGTGTCTGCCGTGCATATGCAGACCTCAGGGCAGGGAGATAGACTCCCGTTTAGTAGCAAGCTGTGTACCCTATGGCTCCCGATAAACATTTGTTTACTGACTGGCTGACTGTCAGCCTAGAGGACTTCTCACCATTCCTACTAGTCCTTTGATACATGACCAGGTGGATTTTAATGCCATAAAATGCTCAAATACAGAGTGGAAAAGACTCTATACATTGTGTTGATGACCATAGTTATAATGGGGCAAATGTGTTACCTGCAAAGTGAAAAGTGAAGTCGCTCAGTCGTGTCCGACTCTTTGTAACCCCATAGACTGTAGCCTACCAGGCTCCTCTGTCCATGGGATTTTCCAGGCAATAGTACTGGAGTGGATTGCATTTCCTTCTCCAAGGGATCTTCCCAACCCAGGGCTCAAACCCGGGTCTCCTGCATTGTAGACAGATGCTTTACTGTCTGAGCCAAAGTAGGAGAGGTGTGTTACCTGCATACCCTCTTCAAATTGCCAATACTGAATTAGGTGAGACCCAGACCCCTTTCAGTTTAATTACTAGAAGTGCCATAAGGACTTTGTTGTAAAACAAAGGTCTCTGTAACACAGCCTTGTGGATGGGGAACTGAAAATGGTATTAGCATTTTCTGGTACATGAATTTTGTTTCTCCAATAATCCCAAGAATTAGGTCCGAGGCAAGGCAAACAGTATCCTAACAATCAAGAGAAGGTAATTCAGCCTTATGTGATCTTTCAAAATAATACTTTTTGTTGCTATTCAAGAAAAGACGTTGAGGTAATTTTTCCTTCTCTTTTTCATTTTTCAGTCTCTTTTTTGGTTCTAAAATTATTCAGGGATATCTAATATTTTCCACATTCAGTCTTTTTATTTCTTTTTGCTGTCACATTTCCCATTTTTAATTAGCCCATTGATTTTTAAGAGCCACAAAGTCTTACAGGAAAGCTTTCAATAACATTCTTTTTAAAAGCAGTTCCTTTTTGGTGTCATTCATGTTCTACATTTCCAGAGTGTTTTACTTCAGAAATAATTTACATAAAGTACTGCTAAAAATAACAACATCTGGATTTCTGATTGTTATTTCTTTTTTGATAATGGTTATTCCCTACCAAAACTGTAGGCTTCCCTTCCAGATACTGTAAGTAAGTTATCTATTTTTAACTAGGATTTATTTTTCTGTTGAGGAAGTATCTGTCCATAAATATTTCTGGGGCATAGGTGGAGACTTTCTGTTTATCAGTTAACAGATCTTAATCCATTATCGCCCGTTCTTACAGTGAAAAGCAAAAGTGAAAGTGAATTCACTCCGTCCTGTCCGACTCTCTGCGACCCCATGACTGTAGCCCACCAGGCTCCTCCGTCTGTGGGATTTTCCAGGCAAGAGTACTGGGGTGGGTTGCCATTTCCTTCTCCAGTTCTTACAGTATGATCACATAATTACAGATATTCCATAATGATTGTGAATTGATAAAACTTCCATAAATATGTTTCTGGATATGCATTTTCTGTTTTCTTGAAGGAATATACGCTTATAAGTAACACATTTGTGATGTTTATGATACAGACATATTGTACATTCTTGAATTGATACAATATGTAAAACTTGATTTAAAATATTAGTCACCTTTAACATGTGACTGAGTGGCAAAAACCTATAAAATATTACAAAAATTTTTTATAGATTCTCTAAAAAGCTTGATATGATCTTTATATTATGTTTTTCAGATAAATTTTTAGGTTATTCTGGTTACTTCTGTCTTAAATAAGTCAATGAACTCTTGGCCCCTTGGGAGAGACTGAAATTTAAGAGTCAAAGGTGAAGTTCAAATAGAGATTTTCTATTCAATAAGCATGCTCCTGGTTAGGATACTGAAGTCTTACTAAGTTACTAATTGGAGCTTAAACTTTTTTTTTTTTTTTTATGTCTTCTCCGCTTTTAAAAGTTTGGAAGCCTAATTTGTTAGCATGAATAGGTGGCTTTTGCATTCTTCCCAGGTGGTGCTAGTGGTAAAGAATCTGCCTGCCAATGCAGGAGATGTAAAAGACGTAGGTTTGATCCCTGGGTCAGGAACAGCCCCTGCAGGAGGAAATGGCACCCCACTCTAGTACTCTTGCCAGGAGAATCCCATGGATAGAGGAGCCTGGTGGGCTACAGTCCATGGGATCACAAAGAGTCAGACACAACTGAGCATCTGAGTAAAGTGGCTTATAAAGTGGTCAGAGCTCTTCTATGAAAGATACAAATAATTAGTCAGGATTTATTTTGATAAAAATCTACTGTGGAAGCTTTCGTTACTCACTTTATTGAAGAGAAAAAGTGAGCCCAGAGGCTGAGGGAGGCAGAGCTATATTTTCAGAGCTGGAAGTTACACTGAAGATCATGGAGTCAGTCCTGTGAACAAGAGACAGGCCTGAGGTGTAGGTTTTCACCTTGTCAGAGTCTCCATTGCCAAGAATCAGGACACATACATACTTTAATTGTTTAAAACCTAGTTTGGGGAAATAACCATCTGCAAAAATTTTTCTCAATGCAAAATTCCTTTCTAATTGAACTTTTTCATGTCTTTATTTCAAAATCATGAGAAGTTGAGCCTTCTTTGGACACCGGATTTTCAAGTTTGAATGCAGCCACTCTTTTCTGAGGTGAAATTAACTTGGTCTCTGGGAGTTTTTCCACAATCCAGGGACTGGTTTAAAGCATGAAAAGCACAAGAAAGTCTGATAATTGGCCCACATAGGATTTATCATATCTCTATGGGGAAATGTTTAGGAAGAGATATTTTGTACTTATTCGTGGGAACATTCCAAGCATTTTTGAGTTATGCTTGTCTGAAACTTATGTAAAGAGATTTTGATGGTGGCTGTAAAACTATGGAGTTTTATATATATATATATATATAGATAGATAGATAGATAGATAGATGGAATTGAACAGTCTGGTGATAGCTGTATAGACTGAAAAAAGTCAATAATTAAATTTCAGCACTTCTGTCAAAATGATAGCTTAAACTACTCAATAAATAGTAATCTTTTCACACATTGATAGTAAAAGCAGAAAATAACATTTTATAAATAACATCAGAGGAAAAATAATCATGAAGAAATGCTTGTATATTGATATTATAATTCAGTGAGATTTTCTGGATTTAAAAATTCCTTCTCCTTTCTACTGTCTTGCTAGAAAGGTAGAATCATAGTGAATACATGTTTCTTTGTATAAGGTTTTTGTTTCTTCCCACCAGTTCCAGGTAAACCCCCAGTTCTTTTATTCCCCCAAACTTTATAGTCTAGTTCCTACATCAAAGCACCATTGACTGAAACTGTATAAAATCCTTGGCCTCCAACCAGAAAAGGCCTAAATGCAGGAAAGTAAGGATAAATTAAAGTGACAGGGTCTCAGCAGTGGAAATTAGTGCAACTCTTCTAATTGCATGTCTAGCCTGAATGATGGGATACTTAATTCTTACACATCCCAGACAATTGCTTTATACTAACATGAGCTCTGGGAAAAAGGCAGATTCCACAGACATATGGAGCAGTAGATGGAGTGGAAAAATAAATCAGAGACTCTAGCCACTCTGGAAAAAAAAAGTGCTTTATCTACATTGTTAATAAAGGTGTTGCCACAGTTAAGCAATGTTGATAACTGTCCTCTCGTCCATTCTTTCCATAAAAACTGAACATTAAATAATTAAACGGCAGAGCACCAGCCTGCCTGGGTTACGTCTTGTGCTGCAAAACAACAACAAAAGCACAGTGGGTCAAGGCCTCGCACCTTTGGTAAAAAGCAAGGACACAAGTCTACATGTGAAGCCCAAGGGACAAATGGATCAGGAACAACAGCATCCTCTTCTCCCACTGTTATAAGGACTGCTAATAAAAGCCTTCAAAAACTAGCATGGGTTCTTATATCTATTTAACCTTTTGCCCCAAGAAGCAAAGAGCATCTGGTTAAGTGGAGAGTAAAAGCGCAGCAACTTTTCATTATCAGAGCTCACAGGCAGAGTGTGGGGACGCCAGAGCTGCCAAGCCTGGGTTAAATGCTTGTTGCCTTCACTGCCTGAGGCCATCTAGCATGTTTAGAAATGATTAAGTACTGCAGCCTAGAAAGGACCTGTCCTGAGCGTTCATCTCTGACTTCCAGCAGAAAGGAGAGGCTGGCAATGACAGAGGCAGATGGATGAGTCTCATTAGTATGGCGAGGCAGCGAACCAGACTGCCTTCACAGAGCTGTCCAAAAAGAGGGAGCAAATTAAAATAGGATCTGGGAAAACCAATGAGCAAGTGTTTTAACTCTCTGTTACCTGGTTTCTCTAGCTGGGAGGTTCTACAGCTGGCTTGGCTTCCTCTGAAATGCTGCTGCACCATGAACCAGGAGGATGGCTTTGCAGACACACACAGTTCCAGTCGGCTCGTCTTTTTGCATCCTTTTAGAAAATGACTCTTGTGTTTCTCACGGCAGAACAACACAGCTGATTTTAATTTTAAACCTGTTTGACTGCCACAGAGCACAGTGAGCTGGAAGGGATGAGGGGGAGGGACATCAGCCTCCAGAGGAGGTAGGGGACCTTGCTTTATACGGTATACTCGGCCAACCCAACTTAGAAGTGCCAAGTAAAGATCAAAGGTCTGCTCAGTAGCCGGGGTTCATGTACAAAGGCTGAAGCCCTTGATGGAGAAGTGGCAGCTTAATCCCAAGTACATTACCTTTCGAGATAAGGAACTTTGGTTGTATGGAGGGCTGCCTGACAATTTCAGAGACAGAAAGTGAGGAAACTCAGACCTGAGAGAGGTATTCCAAGGAGGGAGATTCTTGTAAGATCCTCTAATATTTTGTTTGGGTGGCTTTTGCATTAAAGGACCCTGTGTTATGCTGTGCTGTGCTAAGTCACTTTAGTCATGTCCAACTCTTTGTGACCCTATGGACTGTAGCCTGCCAACTCCTCTGTCCATGGGATTCTCCAGGCAAGAATACTGAAGTGGGTTGCCATGCCCTCCTTCAGGGTATCTTCCCGACCCAGGGATTGAACTCGCATCTCTTATGTCTCCTGGATTGGCAGGAAGGTTCTTTACCACTAGCACCACCTGGGAAGACCCTGGGCCAAGTCAAACCTATTGTGAGCTTTGTGAGTGCCATAGAACTCAAAGCAACGAATAGTTCATTGAACAAATGGAACAACTGACAATCTGATGAAAGCCTTCTGGTCTACCCCTCTTCTGTTCAGTTGCTTGTTTACATCCTGGGCTTGGAATAGGGACATATGGCATACTAATGCCTTGGGGCAGCCCTAAAGGTTTGGGAAAAGTTGATAGAAATTATTTAATTGTTTACTGATTCACTCAGCAAACATGTAGTCAGTCCTTGGGGTGATGTGAAACCCAGGGAATCTAAAGACGAGTAAGATAAAAATATATTTTTGGCCTTCCTTCAATGACCTAAAAAAATCTAATAGGACAGAGAAACAGAAAAACCATGCCAGAGTCTCTAGAAGAAGATAGCATTGCTCTAGGAGCTGAGTGGAGGGTAAACACTGAATTGATACATAGAATCTGCCACCAAGGTATTGATGGTTCAGGGTAGAAGCCAGACACCTGAACAATAAATTCTAGATTAAAGCAGAATGAACAGAGTGGCAGCTAGAGGAATAAGAACACTGTTGTGAGAATCTGGATGTAAGAGCAGTAAATTCTGCTTGGGTGGGGAGTGAAAAGCTTTGGAGTATAGTTAGCATGTATGTTGTGTTTTGCAGGGGACACTGAAGGCTTATTTTTTAAATGAGAGAAATTTATAAATAAAGAAGTTTTTTGTTTATAAAAAGACTTGTATATCCCTTTCCAAATATATTTTTGCTTGGTCAAGTTTGTGTCAGTGTTAGGCCTTACTTTGTTTTGTCTCATTCCAGTTGATTGTCTGCCAAAAAGGGGAAAAATAGTCTGAAACTCTACAAGAAATCACAAGGAATAAATGTAGCTGAGGAGATGAGACAGGAATTGACTGAACATCTTTTCAATGCTGTTTGGACTGTGTAATCCTCTCACTATCGCACTCAGAAGCTTAATTTGAGAAGAGTTGCTTCTTTTCCTTCAAATGAATACCTTTAATTCATTTTTAAATTAAAGAAAAAAGCAAAACCAAAAACAAAACTGTAAAAACAATGATAACAAACCAAGATTGATGGGATTTTATCCAGCCTTGTATAAAAATCTTCCACAAGTAATAAACTTCAGATCACAGAATTTGAAAAATTCCCAGGTTGTGCATTTTTCTGGGAAATTTTCTTGTTAACAAATCTCCATCCAAATGAGATGGGTTTTCTGTTAGTGACTTAAAAGAGAAAACACAAAAGAACTCTCTCCAAGTATATAAAACTATACGCTGTATATGGGCAGCAAAATTGCTTTTGGACACTAAGCTTTATTCTGTAACTCATCAACTCAACCCAGCTTTCCAGTGTATAAATTTCATAGCACAATCTTTCACAACATAGGCACTTTTACTTGGAGAGCACTGCAAATATGCAAAGAGTAAGCACCCACATGATGGTTCATGTAACATCTAAAGCTGGTGCTTACTGACAAATAAGAATGCATTGTGGGGGATAGGGCTTGGTTAAGTCCTCTAAAAAATAAATAGTAATATATATATATATATATATATATATATATATATATATATAATCTCTCATTGCTATTGAGATAGATTTTCTTTGTACACACATGTAACACCTGTTGACATCAGGGCCTTGGTGGCTGAGCCAATTAACTTTGTATTTTAGAGTTGCTTATCCCACTCAAGAGAAGCAGAAACCATTTCTCATATTTATGCTCATGTAAAATGTACATGGATAAATCATTTAACTAAATGTAAGGTGTCAGAAAATGGTTCATACAAAGAAAATAATATTATGCAGTATAAACTCCCATTAAGTAGTAATGTGTCTGACATTGATTGAGGGAGATTAAGTCTAAGACTCTCTTTCTCATGACATTTGTTCAAATAAATAAAGGTAACTGGAGGGAAAAGTTGATGCTTTTTCTCATTTTGCATATAAATTTTACCCTTGTGATTTTTTTAGCTGCGTTTATTCACGGCACAGTATTACTGGATATATTACAGAATCCTGGATAGCATGATAACTGTCAGTAAAGCAAGGTCATAATTGACCTTTATCACTGAAAAAAGGTTGGCTACCTAAAGATAAACTTTCATGTTGAATTTGGAATGTAAAGAGGAGGGCTGAGGCCATCGAAGGAGCACATCTGAATAGAAATCTATGAATATTTCATGTCTGTTAAGAGGTTGGAAACTTGGTATGACATTATCCTGACCCCTGTCCTGAAATATTTTCAAAAGAATATTCTGATCGGCAGCAGACAACTTGAGCAGAGAGGTTTTTCTTGCTTAGTAGGGAAATTAAATTGTGGTATGAAAATGTCTACTCTTAAGGCTGTTCTCTGCAATGAACTAAAATGTGTGCCTATGTTCCGGAAGCAAGAGGACAACCAACTTTCTCGCTGAAACAACCTTCCCAATGTGTCCCTTCCCTTCCTGTTTCGACTTCTAGTTGCACTGCACCTGATCTACTGCCCTGATCCACTGCCCTGATCCAGACAAATAACTGAGAAGAGACACTGATGCTGAGGTTCTGTCAAGCTAGAATTTTTTTTTTTTTAATCATTTAGCCATACCTCACAGTATGTGGACTCTTGATTCCCTGACCAGGGATCGAACTTATGTCCCCTGCTCTGGCAATGTGGTGTCTTAACCACTGAACTTCCAGGGAAGTTGCCTAGAAATTTGTTAATATAAAGTAATTTATATAATACTATCAATAGCTGGGAATACCAGATCACCTGACCTACCTCTTGAGAAATCTGTATGCAGTTCACGAAGCAACAGTTAGACCTGGACGTGGAACAACAGACTGGTTCCAAATAGGAAAAGGAGAGTGCCAAGGCTGTATATTGTCACTCTGCTTATTTAACTTATATGCAGAGTACACCATGAGAAACGCTGGGCTGGGTGAAGCACAAGCTGGAATCAAGATTGCAGGGAGAAATATCAATAACCTCAGATATGCAGATGACACCATCATTATGGCAAAAACCAAAGAAGAACTAAAGAGCCTCTTGATAAAAGTGAAAGAGGAGAGTGAAAAAGTTGGCTTAAAACTCAATATTCAGAAAACTAAGGTCATGGCATCTGGTCCCATCACTTCATGGGAAATAGATGGGGAAACAGTGGAAACAGTGGCTGACTTTATTTTTTTTTAGGCTCCAAAATCACTGCAGATGGTGACTGCAGCCTTGAAATTAAAAGATGATTGCTCCTTTGAAGAAAAGTTATGACCAACCTAGACAGTATATTAAAAATCAGAGACATTACTTTGCCAACAAATGTCCATCTAGTCAAGGCTTTAGTTTTTCCAGTAGTCATGTATGGATGTGAGAGTTGGACTGTGAAGAAAGCTGAGCACTGAAGAACTGGTGCTTTTCAACTGTTGTTGTGTTAGAGAAGACTCTTGAGAATCCCTTGGACTGCAAGGAGATCCAACCAGTCCATCCTAAAAGAAATCAGTCCTGAATATTCATTGGAAGGACTGATTTTGAAGCTGAAACTCTAACACTTTGGCCACCTGATGTGAAGAACTGACTCATTGGAAAAGACCCTGATGCTGAGACAGATTGAAGGCGGGAAGAGAAGGGGACGACAGAGGATGAGACTGTTGGATGGCATCACCAACACAATGGAATGAGTTTGAGTAAACGCCGGGAGTTGGTGATGGACAGGGAGGCCTGACTTGTTGCAGTTCATGGGATCGCAAAGAGTCAGACATGACTGAGCGACTGAACTGAACTGATCAATAGCTAATATTAAAAAAAATACTTAATCTGTATTAATTTTTCAAGTATATAATTTTATTTCAGTAGGTATCATCCTCCTTCTCACTGAACAGATGAAGAAACAGCCTCACACAGGAGTCCAGCCATTTTTCCAGAATTTCAGTTAGTAGACAATAGAACCTAGAGCTGCCAAATATCACATCGCTAGTCTGGTGGAGAATTCATCTTAGCAAACATAAAGCAATTGGGAACAGTAAAAATGCTGTGTGGTAGAGATCATGTATGTGATAGGAAATAAGAGAGCCAAGAAAAAGTAGCCTTTAGGAAAAAAAGTAGGGACTTCTCTCGTAGCAGAATAGATGAGAATCTGCCTGCCAGTGCAGGGGACACAGCTTCGTACCTGCCTGGTCCAGGAAGATCCCACAAGTTGCAGAGCAGCCAAGCCCATGCATCACAAGTACGGAGCCACCCTCTAGAGCCTGCAAGCCACAACGACTGAGCCTGTGTGCTGCAACTACTTAAGCCCACGTACCTAGAGCCCGTGCGCCACAAGAGAAGCCACCTCAATGAGAAGCCTGTGCGCTGCAACAAAGATAGCCCCCGCTTGCCGCAACTGGAGAAAGCTTGGGCAAGCAGCGAAGACCCAGTGCGGCCAAAATAATTAATTAATTAAAAAGAAAAGTAGAAAGAATGAAGCATTCTTGTACAGAGTTTGCAGCAATGAGTAATGGTGTTTTCGTGTCAAGTGAATGAAAATTGAGATTTGTTCAATTAACAGTGCCAAACAACTGCTTGGCATATCTCATGTGATATGGGTTTTTCTGATCCAGAGCACCCATAAGAGATTGTATATGCCTGTCCCTGACACCATAGAAGATTCAGCCTGGATCACTTATTTCAACCTGGAACTTCCTCAGGCTCCAGAAGGCCTTGGCTTGGCATCCATTCAGGGATTGCCTGACATGCTCTAGAGGTTGGAAGTAAGTCCATATGCTCCTCCATGTACTGATTTCCGTGGATGTCCTAGCTTCATTGAAAGCCTTGAAGGAAAGGAA